>NC_088422.1:87957355-88232355 GCF_034236695.1 Oncorhynchus nerka
TGGGGGGGGGAGAGAGAGGTGGGGCGGGGAGAGAGAGGTGGGGCGGGGGAGAGAGAGGTGGGGCGGGGAGATAGAGGTGGTGCGGGGAGAGAGATGTGGGGCGGGCGGGGGAGAGAGAGGTGGGGCGGGGAGAGAGGTGGGGCGGGGAGAGAGAGGTGGGGCGGGGAGAGAGAGGTGGTGCGGGGAGAGAGATGTGGGGCGGGCGGGCAGGCGGGGAGAGAGAGGTGGGGCGGGGAGAGAGAGGTGGGGAGGGGGGGAGAGAGAGGTGGGGCGGGGAGAGAGAGGTGGGGCGGGGAGAGAGAGGTGGGGCGGGGAGATAGAGGTGGTGCGGGGAGAGAGATGTGGGGCGGGCGGGAGACAGAGAGAGGTGGGGCGGGCGGGGAGAGAGAGGTGGGGCGGGGAGAGAGGTGGGGCGGGGAGAGAGAGGTGGGGCGGGGAGAGAGAGGTGGGGCGGGGAGAGATTCAGCCTGGATAAAGAGAGAGAGGTGAAGAAATGAGGAAGACAGAAAGAGAAACTCAGGTGTCTCCTGTAACAGCCATTGAGAATTTCAGTGTGCAGCCTGACCTGGGCTTTCAGTCCTATCAGTTCCAGTCAGCCAGACCGTACATCACCTCCTGAGGTAGGAACATCCTGCTATACCTGGGTTAGTCAGGAACACTGCTGCTATACCAGACTGGGTTAGTCAGGAACACTGCTGCTATACCAGACTGGGTTAGTCAGGAACACTGATGTTATACCAGACTGGGTTAGTCAGGAACACTGCTGTTATACCAGACTGGGTTAGTCAGGAACACTGCTGCTATACCAGACTGGGTTAGTCAGGAACACTGCTGCTATACCAGACTGGGTTAGTCAGGAACACTGCTGCTATACCAGACTGGGTTAGTCAGGAACACTGATGTTCTATCAGACTGGGTTAGTCAGGAACACTGATGTTATACCAGACTGGGTTAGTCAGGAACACTGCTGCTATACCAGACTGGGTTAGTCAGGAACACTGATGTTCTATCAGACTGGGTTAGTCAGGAACACTGATGTTATATCAGACTGGGTTAGTCAGGAACACTGCTGTTATACCAGACTGGGTTAGTCAGGAACACTGATGTTATACCAGACTGGGTTAGTCAGGAACACTGATGTTATATCAGACTGGGTTAGTCAGGAACACTGCTGCTATACCAGACTGGGTTAGTCAGGAACACTGATATTATACCAGACTGGGTTAGTCAGGAACACTGCTGCTATACCAGACTGGGTTAGTCAGGAACACTGCTGTTATACCAGACTGGGTTAGTCAGGAACACTGCTGCTATACCAGACTGGGTTAGTCAGGAACACTGCTGCTATACCAGACTGGGTTAGTCAGGAACACTGATGTTATACCAGACTGGGTTAGTCAGGAACACTGCTGCTATACTAGACTGGGTTAGTCAGGAACACTGATGTTATACCAGACTGGGTTAGTCAGGAACACTGCTGTTATACCAGACTGGGTTAGTCAGGAACACTTCTGTTATATCAGACTGGGTTAGTCAGGAACACTGATTTTATATCAGACTGGGTTAGTCAGGAACACTTCTGTTATATCAGACTGGGTTAGTCAGGAACACTTCTGTTATATCAGACTGGGTTAGTCAGGAACACTGATTTTATACCAGACTGGGTTAGTCAGGAACACTGCTGTTATACCAGACTGGGTTAGTCAGGAACACTTCTGTTATATCAGACTGGGTTAGTCAGGAACACTGATTTTATATCAGACTGGGTTAGTCAGGAACACTGCAGCTATTTGAAAACACTGAGGCTGTGTCTAAAGTGGCTCCTTATGGACCCTGGTTAGAAGTAGTGCACTATAAAGGGATTAGGATGCCATTTGGGATGAAGCCTAACAGTTGCTCCCAGACTGGGTTAGTCTGAGCTCTTACTGCTCACACAAGCACACACACACACACACACACACACACACACACACACACACACACACACACACACACACACACACACACACACACACACACACACACACACACACACACACACACACACACACACACACGGAGTACTTACTGCAGACAGATCGGCTCACTGGCTCACCACATAGACCATGATACAGGTAGATTGTCTTGCTGCAAAGCTCTTAGTGTACATCATTGTGTTTTAGTAAGTTAGTGTAGTTTAGTTGGTTTGAAAAGCCCTTTCTGAATGAACAGATGTATCATTATTATTCATGATAAAACTCGTAACACATACTGTACATGTATGTATCTTTGGGAGTTAATTAAAGCAGTGATTAAAAAGGGCGTTTACAGGACAAGCACAATCTCCTGTGTCATTAAGGACTAGATCTCAGGCAGTGGGTGTAGTAGACAGAGGGTTTGACATAACTAAAATACTATCCTGTCTTTACCCCACCTAGTGTCAACATAGTGTTATTCAGAAGCTGAAAACTACTGATATACAGGTGTAAGAGCTTCATTTGACCAGTATTGTAGCAGAGGAATAATCCAGCAGCCGCAGGATTTGAACAGTTATTCCATAAAGGTTATTAGCTGGATAGAATTAGACTACATGAAAAGTGCAATGCTGTTTATATAACCATGTGTTAGTGCGGGTTTTCAGTGAATCTATGTAAATCACGAAGCTCATCTACATTTTCTGCAGTGCAGGAAAAGTCTCAGCAGCAAAAGAGTGATCAAATGAAGATCCTACACCTGTACAACTGAACAAAATGAACACCTGCTGTAGGCTACTGTATATATACTGTACTAGAGGAGTAATATAACACAGGACTGTATATATACTGTACTAGAGGAGTAATATAACACAGGACTGTATATATACTGTACTAGAGGAGTAATATAACACAGGACTGTATATATACTGTACTAGAGGAGTAATATAACACAGGACTGTATATATACTGTACTAGAGGAGTAATATAACACAGGACTGTATATATACTGTACTAGATGAGTACTATAACACAGGACTGTATATATACTGTACTAGAGGAGTACTATAACACAGGACTGTATATATACTGTACTAGAGGAGTAATATAACACAGGTCTGTATATATACTGTACTAGAGGAGTAATATAACACAGGACTGTATATATACTGTACTAGAGGAGTAATATAACACAGGACTGTATATATACTGTACTAGAGGAGTACTATAACACAGGACTGTATATATACTGTACTAGAGGAGTAATATAACACAGGTCTGTATATATACTGTACTAGAGGAGTAATATAACACAGGACTGGATATATACTGTACTAGAGGAGTACTATAACACAGGACTGTATATATACTGTACTAGAGGAGTAATATAACACAGGACTGTATATATACTGTACTAGAGGAGTAATATAACACAGGTCTGTATATATACTGTACTAGAGGAGTAATATAACACAGGTCTGTATATATACTGTACTAGAGGAGTAATATAACACAGGACTGTATATATACTGTACTAGAGGAGTAATATAACACAGGACTGTATATATACTGTACTAGAGGAGTACTATAACACAGGACTGTATATATACTGTACTAGAGGAGTAATATAACACAGGACTGTATATATACTGTACTAGAGGAGTAATATAACACATGTCTGTATATATACTGTACTAGAGGAGTAATATAACACAGGACTGTATATATACTGTACTAGAGGAGTAATATAACACAGGTCTGTATATATACTGTACTAGAGGAGTAATATAACACAGGACTGTATATATACTGTACTACAGGACTGTATATATACTGTACTAGAGAGTAATATAACTGTATATATACTGTACTAGAGGAGTAATATAACACAGGACTGTATATATACTGTACTAGAGGAGTAATATAACACAGGACTGTATATATACTGTACTAGAGGAGTAATATACAGGACTGTATATATACACAGGACTGTATATATACTGTACTAGAGGAGTAATATAACACAGGTCTGTATATATACTGTACTAGAGGAGTAATATAACACAGGACTGTATATATACTGTACTAGAGGAGTAATATAACACAGGACTGTATATATACTGTACTAGAGGAGTAATATAACACAGGACTGTATATATACTGTACTAGAGGAGTAATATAACACAGGACTGTATATATACTGTACTAGAGGAGTAATATAACACAGGACTATATATACTGTACTAGAGGAGTACTATAACACAGGACTGTATATATACTGTACTAGAGGAGTAATATACTGTATATAACTGTACAGGTCTGTATATATACTGTACTAGAGGAGTACTATAACACAGGACTGTATATATACTGTACTAGAGGAGTAATATAACACAGGACTATATATACTGTACTAGAGGAGTACTATAACACAGGACTGTATATATACTGTACTAGAGGAGTATATAACACAGGACTGTATATATACTGTACTAGAGGTAAGTAATATAACACAGGAGTAATATAACACAGGACTGTATATATACTGTACTAGAGGAGTAATATAACACAGGACTGTATATATACTGTACTAGAGGAGTAATATAACACAGGACTGTATATATACTGTACTAGAGGAGTAATATAACACAGGACTGTATATATACTGTACTAGAGGAGTAATATAACACAGGACTATATATACTGTACTAGAGGAGTACTATAACACAGGACTGTATATATACTGTACTAGAGGAGTACTATAACACAGGTCTGTATATATACTGTACTAGAGGAGTACTATAACACAGGACTGTAACATATATACTGTACTAGAGGAGTACTATAACACAGGTCTGTATATATACTGTACTAGAGGAGTACTATAACACAGGACTGTATATATACTGTACTAGAGGAGTAATATAACACAGGACTATATATACTGTACTAGAGGAGTACTATAACACAGGACTGTATATATACTGTACTAGAGGAGTACTATAACACAGGACTGTATATATACTGTACTAGAGGAGTAATATAACACAGGACTGTATATATACTGTACTAGAGGAGTAATATAACACAGGACTGTATATATACTGTACTAGAGGAGTAATATAACACAGGACTGTATATATACTGTACTAGAGGAGTAATATAACACAGGACTGTATATATACTGTACTAGAGGAGTAATATAACACAGGACTGTATATATACTGTACTAGAGGAGTAATATAACACAGGACTGTATATATACTGTACTAGAGGAGTAATATAACACAGGACTGTATATATACTGTACTAGAGGAGTAATATAACACAGTACTATAACACAGGGTACTAGAGGAGTAATATAACACAGGTATATATACTGTACTAGAGGAGTACTATAACACAGGACTGTATATATACTGTACTAGAGGAGTAATATAACACAGGACTGTATATATACTGTACTAGAGGAGTAATATAACACAGGACTGTATATATACTGTACTAGAGGAGTAATATAACACAGGACTGTATATATACTGTACTAGAGGAGTAATATAACACAGGACTGTATATATACTGTACTAGAGGAGTACTATAACACAGGACTGTAAGTAATATAACACAGGACTGTATATATACTGTACTAGAGGAGTAATATAACACAGGACTGTATATATACTGTACTAGAGGAGTAATATAACACAGGTCTGTATATATACTGTACTAGAGGAGTAATATAACACAGGACTGTATATATACTGTACTAGAGGAGTAATATAACACAGGACTGTATATATACTGTACTAGAGGAGTAATATAACACAGGACTGTATATATACTGTAACTAGACTGGAGTAATATAACACAGGTCTGTATATATACTGTACTAGAGGAGTAATATAACACAGGTCTGCATATATACTGTACTAGAGGAGTAATATAACACAGGTCTGTATATATACTGTACTAGAGGAGTAATATAACACAGGACTGTATATATACTGTACTAGAGGAGTAATATAACACAGGACTGTATATATACTGTACTAGAGGAGTAATATAACACAGGTCTGTATATATACTGTACTAGAGGAGTAATATAACACAGGACTGTATATATACTGTACTAGAGGAGTAATATAACACAGGACTGTATATATACTGTACTAGAGGAGTAATATAACACAGGTCTGTATATATACTGTACTAGAGGAGTAATATAACACAGGTCTGTATATATACTGTACTAGAGGAGTAATATAACACAGGACTGTATATATACTGTACTAGAGGAGTAATATAACACAGGACTATATATATACTGTACTAGAGGAGTAATATAACACAGGTCTGGGATGTTTTTATGTTATTACAAAACTGAACATGACAAATACATTGGATGACATTATGGAAGCAATAGAGCCAAAGTGAGAATAGCTTCATGTTTTAAAGATAGTGACTGAAAAAAACCAATGTAAAAAAGACAAACAAGCGAATAACCAAAAGGGACGTACAAACAACAGGCTGCGAAGTTTGTGAAGAACAGCAGAGGTGAAAATGAAAATGTGGCCTCTGTCTTTCAGTCGTCTTTCAATCCCTTCTTTATAGCTTCATTCAGGGTTGCGTTCCTTATCTATTTTCTGCAGTAGATGGATTTATAGACATCTGGTCAGGATGACTCAGAACCTGCTTGTTCACAAAGGGACTTTTTTAATACTTTGTCTTAGTTGAATCATGTTTTATAGTGTTTGTATGATGAGAAAACTAAAGGAGTAACGACATAAAAACGAAAACATGTTGCATTGACCAGGCTTTTATTATTATTTGTTGAATGCTTTGTTTTATACAGTTTAATATTTACTGTAATGAATTTATATTTACACTGAACAAAAATATAAATGCAACATGCAACAATTTCAAAGATTTGACTGAGTTACAGTTCATATAAGAAATCAGTCAATTCAAATAAATTCATTAGGGCCGAATCTATCAATTTCACATGACTGGGAATACAGACATGCATATATATATGTTGGTCACAGATACCTTTAAAAAAAGGTAGGGGCGTGGATCAGAAAACCAGTCAGTATCTGTTGTGACCACCATTTGCCTCATGAAGCGTGGCACATCTCCTTTACATAGAGTTGATCAGTTGATTGTAGCCTGCGGAATGTTGACCCACTCATCTTTATCATGCTGAAAAATGAGGTGATGGCATTGGATGAATGGCACGACAATGGGCCTCAGGATCTCATCATGGTATCTCTGTGCATTCAAATTGCCATCGATAAAATGGAATTGTGTTCATTGTCCGTAGCTTATGCTTGTCCACACCATAACCCCAGCGCCACCATGGGGCACTCTGTTCACAACGTTGACATCAGCAAACCTCTCGCCCACACAACGCCATACAAGCTGTCTGCCATCTGCCCAGCACAGTCGAAACCGGGATTACTCTGGGAAGAGCGCACTTCTCCAGCATGCCAGTGGCCATCGAAGGTGAGCATTTTCTCACTGAAGTCGGTTACGGCGGCAAACTGAAGTCAGACCATAGTAAGGACAACAAGCACGGAGATGAGCTTCCCTGAGGTGGTTTCTGACTGTCTGCAAAAATGATTCATTTGGTTCATCAGCTGTCCGGGTGGCTGGTCTCAGATGCAGGTGAAGAATCCAGATGAGGAGGTCCTGGGCTGACATTACACATGGTCTGTGGTTGTGAGGCCGGTTGGACGTACTGCCAAAAGCTCTAAAAAAACATTGGAGGCAGCTTATGGTAGAGAAATTAACATTACATTATCTGACAACAGCTCTGGTGGACATTCCTGCAGTCAGCATTTCAATTGCATGCTACCTCAAAACTTGAGACATCTGTGGCATTGTGTTATGTGACAAAACTGCACATTTTAGAGTGTCCTTTTATTGTCCCGGGCACAAGGTGCACCTGTGTAATGCTCAAGCTGTTTAATCAGCTTCTTGATATGCCACACCTGTCAGGTGGATGGATTATTTGGCAAAGGATGGGCTCATGGTATGGGCTCACTAACAGGGATGTGTACAAATTTGTGTACAACATTTGTGTGTGTGGAACAAATGTGTGTGGAACATTTGTGTGGAACAAATGTGTGTGGAACATTTCTGGGATCTTTTATTTCACCTCATGAAACATGGGACACTTTAAATGTTGCGTTCATATTTTGCTTCAGTGTAGTTGGATCCTGACCTTCACTACAGCATACAGACGTGTTGAATAATCTGTAATACTTTATAATAATCTCTAATAAATCATTTATAAACTAATAGTCTGTTCGCCATTTATTAGATGCTGAACCGACTATTAACAAATACTTCTCTAAACAATGAATTATAGGATGTTATTCAAAGTGTTATTGTGTTGTTTTTATTACTGTCGATAAGGATGTTTGTTGATTTGTTTGTTTGTTGATCAGTTGTGAATGGGCCTGGTGGAGAAGTAGTGTTTACCACTAATGGGAATTTCATGAGACCTGGTTTGTATTTTCTGCTTGGATACTAAAAGTGATAGATGCTCTAATTCTCCATAACACCAGATATCGACTAAGTGCCTCTGTTATTTCCCAAAACTTTGAACACAGCCACAATTCATTACTGCACTTTGCAATCTCTACTCTATACTGTATATCCCCCTGTGTAAAACTGTCAAGGCAGTATCACTCATTGTGGTGGTGGGATTTATTTTCTTAAAAAGACATGTAATGATTTAGGAGCTGTAAATCTAAATGATTTTTTCTGGCCAATAGAATTAGAGTATACTACAGTGTCCATGTAATAACTCCTACTGAGACTGAGGCTGTCCTAATATGGACACCGTATAAACAGCTCTAGATCAGGATACAATTGCACATAAACTCTACCAGTCAGAAGTTTTAGAACACCTACTCATTCAAAGGTTTTTCTTTATTTTTACTATGTTCTACATTGTATAATAATAGTGAAGACATCAGAACTATGAAATAACACATGGAATCATGTAGTAACCAAAAAAGTGTTAAACAAATCAAATAGTCACCCTTTGCCTTGATGACAGCTTTGCACACTCTTGGCATTCCCTCAACCAGCTTCACCTGGAATGCTTTTCCAACAGCTTTGAATGCTGAGCACTTGTTGGCTGCTTTTCATTCACTCTGCGGTCCGACTCATCCCAAACCATCTCAATTTGTTTGAGGTCGGGGGGTGTGGAGGCCAGGTCATCTGATGCAGCACTCCATCACTCTCCTTCCAGGTAAAATAGCCCTTACACAGCCTGGAGGTGTGCTGGGTCATTGTCCTGTTGAAATACAAATGATAGTGGGACGAAGCCCAAACCAGATGGGATGGCGTATCGCTGCAGAATGCTGTGGTAGCCATGCTGGTTAAGTGTGCCTTGTAAATAAATCACAGACAGTGTTACCAGCAAAGCACTCCCACACCATAACACCTCCTCCTCCATGCTTTACGGTGGGAAATACACATGCGGAGATCATCCGTTCATCCACACCATAACACCTCCTCCTCCATGCTTTACGGTGGGAAATACACATGCGGAGATCATCCGTTCATCCACACCATAACACCTCCTCCTCCATGCTTTACGGTGGGAAATACACATGCAGAGATCATCCGTTCATCCACACCATAACACCTCCTCCTCCATGCTTTACGGTGGGAAATACACATGCAGAGATCATCCGTTCATCCACACCATAACACCTCCTCCTCCATGCTTTACGGTGGGAAATACACACGCAGAGATCATCCGTTCATCCACACCATAACACCTCCTCCTCCATGCTTTACAGTGGGAAATACACACGCAGAGATCATCCGTTCATCCACACCATAACACCTCCTCCTCCATGCTTTATGGTGGGAAATACACATGCAGAGATCATCCGTTCATCCACACCATAACACCTCCTCCTCCATGCTTTACGGTGGGAAATACACACGCAGAGATCATCCGTTCATCCACACCATAACACCTCCTCCTCCATGCTTTACGGTGGGAAATACACATGCAGAGATCATCCGTTCATCCACACCGCGTCTCACAAATACATGGCAGTTGAAACCAAAAATCTCACATTTGGATTCCAGACCAAAGGACAAATCTCCACCGGTCTAATGTCCATTGCTCGTGGTTCTTGGCCCAAGCAATCTCCTCTTCTTATTGGTGTCCTTTAGTAGTGGTTTCTTTGCAGTAATTCGACCATGAAAACCTGATTCAAACAGTCTCCTCTGAACAGTTGATGTTGAGATTTGTCTGTTACTTGAAATCTGTGAAGCATTTATTTGGGCTGCAATTTCTGAGGCTGGAAACTCTAATGAACTTATCCTCTGCAGTAGAGGTAACTCTGGGTCTTCCATTCCTGTGGTGGTCCTCATGAGAGCCAGTTTTATCATAGCGCTTGATGGTTTTTGCGACTGCACTTTAAGAAACGTTCAAAGTTCTTAACATTTTCCGGATTGACTGACATATCTTAAAGTAACGATAGACTGTCGTTTCTCATATCAAATCAAATGTTATTGGTCACATACACATGGTTAGCAGATGTTAATGTGAGTGTAGCGAAATGCTTGTGCTTCTAGTTTAGACAGTGCAGTAATGTCTAACAAGTAATCTAGCAAATTCACAATGACCACCTTATACACACAAATGTAAAGGGATGAATAAGAATATGTACGTATAAATAGATGGATGAGCAATGGCTGTGCAGCATAGGCAAGATGCAGTAGATGGTATAGAATACAGTACAGTTGAAGTTGGAAGTTTACATACACCTGAGCCAAATATATTTAAACTCAGTTTTTCACAATTCCTGACATTTAATCCAAGGAAAGAATCCCTGTTTTAGGTCAATTAACATCACCGCTTTATTTTAAGAATGTGAAATGTCAGAATAATAGTAGAAAGAATGATTTATTTCAGCTTTTCTTTCTTTCATCACATTCCCAGTGGGTCAGAAGTATACAAACACTCAATTAGTATTTTGTAGCATTGCCTTAAACAATTTAAACTTGGGTCAAACGTTTGGGTAGCCTTCCACAAGCTTCCCACAATAAGTTGGGTGAATTTTGGCCCTTTCTTCCTGACAGAGCTGGTGTAACTGAGTCAGGTTTGTAGGCCTCCTTGCTTGCACGCGCTTTTTCAGTTCTGCCCACACATTTTCTATAGGATTGAGGTCAGGGCTTTGTGAGAGCCACTCCAATACCTTGGCTTTGCTGTCCTTAAGCCATTTTGCCACAACTTTGGGAGTATGCAGGGGTCATTGTTCATTTGGAAGACCCATTTGCGACCAAGCTTTAACTTCCTGACTGATGTCTTGAGATGTTGCTTCAATATATCCACATCATTTTCCTGCCTCAGGAATTTTGTGAAGTGCACCAGTCCCTCCTGCAGCAAAGCACCCTCACAACATGATGCTGCCACCCCTCTGCTTGGGATGGTGTTCTTCGGCTTGCAAGCCTCCCCCTTTTTCCTCCTAACATTATGGCCTACAGTTCTATTTTTATTTCATCAGACCAGAGGACATTTCTCCAAAAAGTACGATCTTTGTCCCCATGTGCAGTTGCAAACCATAGTCTGGCTTTTGTATGGTGGTTTTGGAGGAGTGGCTTCTTCCTTGCTGAGCAGCCTTTCAGGTTATATCGATATAGAACTTGTTTTACTGTGGATATAGATACTTTTGTAACTGTTTCCTCCAGCATCTTCACAAGGTCCTTTGCTGTTGTTCTGGGATTTTTCGCACCAAACTACGTTCATTTCTAGGAGACAGACCGCGTCTCCTTCCTGAGCGGTATGACGGCTGCGTGTTTATACTTGCGTACTATTGTTTGTACAGATGAACGTGGTACCTTCAGGTGTTTGGAAATTGATCCCAAGGATGAACCAGACTTGTGGAGGTCCACAATGGCTTGACTTGTTTCTATTTTCCCATGATGTCAAGCAAAGGGGCACTGAGTTTGAAGGTAGACCTTGAAATACATCCACAGGTACACCTCCAATTGACTCAAATTATGTCAATTAGCCTATCAGAAGCTTCTAAAGCCATGACATCATTTTTGGGAGTTTTCCAAACTGTTTAAAGGCATAGTCACCTTAGTGTATGTAAACTTCTGACCCACTGGAATTGTGATACAGTGAATACAAGTGAAATAATCTGTATGTAAACAATTGTTGGAAAAATGAATTGTGTCATGCACAAAGTAGATGTGCTAATCGACTGCCAAAACGAAATTTGTGAAGTGGTTGAAAAACGAGTTTTAATGACTCCAACCTAAGCGTATGTAACTGTATATACATACGAGATGAGAATGTAGGATATGTCAACATTATTAAAGTGGCGTTATTTAAAGTGACTATTGACCTTTATTAAATCCATTTATTAAACTGGCCAGAGATTTGAGAAGATGCTGCCAACATACTGACTCATCTCTAGCCACTTTAATAATGCAAAAATGTATGTAATAAATATATCACTAGTCACTTTAACCAATGCCACTTTATAATGTTTACATACCCTACATTACTCATCTCATATGTATATACTGTACTCTATACCATCTACTGCATCTTCATGACTCAAACATCTTGAGGATTGGCATTCATATATGTTGCCATTCATATATTTTTATGTACATATTCTTATTCATTCCTTTACACTTGTGTGTATAAGGTAGTTGTTGTGAAATTGTTAGGTTAGATTACTTGTTAGATATTACTGCACGTTCGGAAATAGAAGCACAAGCATTTCGCTATACTCGTATTAACATTGGCTAACCATGTGTACGTAACAAATAAAATTTGATTTGATTTGAAGCGGTACCGGAGGTCCAAAAAGCTTCTTAACAGCTTCTACCTCCAAGCCATAAGACTCCTGAACAGCTAATCAAATGGCTACTCTGGTGGTTAATTTCTGTCTTATCAAAGGAGACAAACTTAACACACAAGTCAGAGTTATACTTAAACTACATCTTTAATAATAAGAGCTTTGCAATAGCAATGACTTTCAACGATGCACCATTTCTAATGAACCGTTGGGAGTGATAAAACAAAAGTACAACGATCTTTTTTAGCCAAGATACACTCCTCTCAACCTACATGTCGAACAACAGATACATAGAATGGTCACAAGGTTAAGATTTGTATGAAAGATATCTATAATACATAGCAGACAGCAACTGCTGTGTCAACAGTTTTCATTGTATAGACCAGTGTCTGGTCCTCCTACTCCAAACTGGAACCATCTCACCCTGGTACGGTATAGCACAAAAACATTACCTCATGTTCTCTGGAATGCTCTTTAGGTTGTATCACCCAAAGACATCATAAATCTCCTCTGTCAGTGTTATCTCATAGAGGCCCATCCTCAGTAGAACACACACACAATAGTTAACAGAATACTTTATTCTATCGAATAAAACAACCATTATAATGCAATACAAGCATTATAACATAAACTTGCAATTTCCATGACACTACCCAGACTATTTGTATTGACCCCCCCACCTCCATTTTTACACTGCTGCTACTCTGTTTATTATCTATGCATAGTCACTTTACCTTTACCTACACATACATATTACCTCAACTAACCGGTGCCCCCGCACATGAACTCTGTACCGGTACCCCCTGTATATAGCCTCCACATGAACTCTGTACCGGTACCCCCTGTATATAGCCTCCACATGAACTCTGTACCGGTACCCCCTGTATATAGCCTCCACGTGAACTCTGTACCGGTACCCCCTGTATATAGCCTCCACATGAACTCTGTACCGGTACCCCCTGTATATAGCCTCCACAGTGACTCTGTACCGGTACCCCCTGTATATAGCCTCCACATGAACTCTGTACCGGTACCCCCTGTATATAGCCTCCACATGAACTCTGTACCGGTACCCCCTGTATATAGCCTCCACATGAACTCTGTACCGGTACCCCCTGTATATAGCCTCCACATGAACTCTGTACCGGTACCCCCTGTATATAGCCTCGCTACTGTTGTTTTACTGCTCCTCTTTAATTATTTGTTATTTTCCTATTTTTTATTTTTTACCTCTGTTTACTTTAGTAAATACTTTATTAACTAACAATGCAGTTTTAAGAACAAATAAGTGTTAAGAGCTTGTAAGCATTTCACTGTTTGTATTCGGCACGTGTCACGTTCTGACCTTTATTTCCTTTGTTTTGTATTTATTTAGTAGGGTCAGGGCGTGAGTTGGGTGGGCAGTCTATGTTTGTTTTTCTAGGTTTTGGGTATTTCTATGTTTCGGCCTAGTATGGTTCTCAATCAGAGGCAGGTGTCATTAGTTGTCTCTGATTGAGAATCATACTTAGGTAGCCTGGGTTTCACTGTGTGTTTGTGGGTGATTTTTCCTGTCTCTGTGTTTTGCACCAGATAGGGCTGTTTTTGGTTTTCCACGTTTATTGTTTTGTAGTGTTCATGTTTATCTGTTTTTATTAAACATGAATCAATATAACCACGCTGCGTTTTGGTCCGCCTTGACTTCACCACAGGAAAACCCTTACAACATGTGACAAATACAATTTGATTTGAATAAAAAATCAACAGTCATTTTGATGTGGTTTATTTATCAGGTACTGTCCTTAAGTCAGAAACTTCCTGTTAGCATTTACTGTCAAAACAACGTAAAGCTTACAGACTGGCTAGAAGTAGTTGGGAATGTCTTTACCATATTCAACTGACTGGCTAGAAGTAGTTGGGAATGTCTTTACCATATTCAACAGACTGGATAGAAATAGTTGGGAATGTCTTTACCATATTCAACAGACTAGCTAGAAGAAGTTGGGAATGTCTTTACCATATTCAACAGACTGGCTAGAAGTAGTTTGGAATGTCTTTACCATATTCAACTGACTGGATAGAAGTAGTTGGGAATGTCTTTACCATATTCAACTGACTGGATAGAAGTAGTTGGGAATGTCTTTACCATATTCAACTGACTGGATAGAAGTAGTTGGGAATGTCTTTACCATATTCAACTGACTGGCTAGAAGTAGTTGGGAATGTCTTTACCATATTCAACTGACTGGCTAGAAGTAGTTGGGAATGTCTTTACCATATTCAACTGACTGGATAGAAGTAGTTGGGAATGTCTTTACCATATTCAACTGACTGGATAGAAGTAGTTGGGAATGTCTTTACCATATTCAACTGACTGGATAGAAGTAGTTTGGAATGTCTTTACCATATTCAACTGACTGGCTAGAAGTAGTTGGGAATGTCTTTACCATATTCAACTGACTGGCTAGAAGTAGTTGGGAATGTCTTTACCATATTCAACTGACTGGCTAGAAGTAGTTGGGAATGTCTTTACCATATTCAACTGACTGGCTAGAAGTAGTTGGGAATGTCTTTACCATATTCAACAGACTGGATACAAGTAGTTTGGAATGTCTTTACCATATTCAACTGACTGGCTAGATGTAGTTGGGAATGTCTTTACCATATTCAACTGACTGGCTAGATGTAGTTGGGAATGTCTTTACCATATTCAACTGACTGGCTAGATGTAGTTGGGAATGTCTTTACCATATTCAACTGACTGGCTAGAAATAGTTGGGAATGTCTTTACCATATTCAACTGACTGGCTAGAAGTAGTTGGGAATGTCTTTACCATATTCAACTGACTGGATAGAAGTAGTTGGGAATGTCTTTACCATATTCAACTGACTGGATAGAAGTAGTTGGGAATGTCTTTACCATATTCAACTTGTTCTGTCTGTTTCTGTTCCCCCCTCCTGCCTCCTCCCTTTTGTCCATCTTGCCTCCCTTTTCTCCCTCCTGCCTCCTCCCTTTTCTCCCTCCTCCCTTTTCCCCTCCTGCCTCCTTCCTTTTCTCCCTCCTGCCTCCTCCCCTTTTTCCCTCCTGCCTCCTCCCTTTTCCCCTCCTGCCTCCTCCCTTTTTGCCCTCCTGCCTCCTCCCTTTTTCCCTCCTGACTCCTCCGTTCTCCCCATCCTGCCTCCTCCCTTTTGCCCTCCTGCCTCCTCCCTTTTTCCCCTCCTGCCTCCTCCCTTTTTGCCCTCCTGCCTCCTCCCTTTTTGCCCTCCTGCCTCCTCCCTTTTTCCCTCCTGACTCCTCCGTTCTCCCCATCCTGACTCCTCCGTTCTCCCCATCATGCCTCCATCCTTTTCCCCCTCCCGCCTCCTCCCCCTCCTCCAGATCCATTCTCAGGATGGTAGAGGTGTGTGTGTGTGCGGCGGAGGACAGTGACAACATAGAGACCCAACACCAGCAGCAGCAGCAGGCATGGAGGAGGGGGCCACTCCCGACCCAGAGTTTGTGGACGTGGACCAGGGCATGACGCTGGCCTGTGTGGCCTTCCTCTGCCTTCTCCTGGTGGCCATGATCATCCGCTGTGCCCGGGTCATCATGGACCCCTACAGCGCTATACCCACCTCCACCTGGGAAGAGCAGCACCTGGATGACTAGCGGGGAACAAGCTGTGCTGTTACACATATAGCCACACCTGTGAGGGTGCAGACGCACAGGCACGTAGGGACATGCACATGAACGCAAGCGTGGGTAAACACGCACACGCACAAAAGAAAGGAGACGAGAAGAGAGGAGAGCTTGACCAGAGAGGAGAGTAGAAGAGAGGAGAAGAGAGGAGAGCTTGACCAGAGAGGAGAAGAGAGGAGAGCTTGACCAGAGAGGAGAGCTTGACCAGAGAGGAGAGTAGAAGAGAGGAGAAGAGAGGAGAGCTTGACCAGAGAGGAGAGTAGAAGAGAGGAGAAGAGAGGAGAGCTTGACCAGAGAGGAGAAGAGAGGAGAGCTTGACCAGAGAGGAGAGCTTGACCAGAGAGGAGAGTAGAAGAGAGGAGAAGAGAGGAGAGCTTGACCAGAGAGGAGAAGAGAGGAGAGCTTGACCAGAGAGGAGAGCTTGACCAGAGAGGAGAGTAGAAGAGAGGAGAAGAGAGGAGAGCTTGACCAGAGAGGAGAGGAGAAGAGAGGAGAAGAGAGGAGAGCTTGACCAGAGAGGAGAGGAGAAGAGAGGAGAAGAGAGGAGAGCTTGACCAGAGAGGAGAGCTTGACCAGAGAGGAGAGGAGAAGAGAGGAGAAGAGAGGAGAGCTTGACCAGAGAGGAGAGGAGAAGAGAGGAGAAGAGAGGAGAGCTTGACCAGAGAGGAGAGGAGAAGAGAGGAGAAGAGAGGAGAGCTTGACCAGAGAGGAGAGCTTGACCAGAGAGGAGAAGAGAGGAGAGCTTGACCAGAGAGGAGAGTAGAAGAGAGGTGAAGAGAGTTATGGTCCCAAACAGTAACACTGCCTGTCAACACATCTATTGTCTGGTATCAGTCAGTACTTGAGAAGCGCTGGACTGGGTGACAATCAACCATGGTGTGGACGCGTTACAGTCTGTGTCTACTCCTTCACCCTGTAAACTGCTTCCTGTACACACTAGGCAATACTGGTCATGATGATGATGAAGAGAAAGACTATTTAGTACTTTAGGACTTTTTTTCAGTTAATTTATTGATCTTACAAAAAACATCTGAAGTTTTGTACATTTTATATGAAAAATAACAATGACTTTGTCTACATAATATTATTGCTCATGAAACAGGGCCTGTGTTTTTCAGCTTATCGACTAATAAGGCTCAGAGAAACTTTATCCATGTGTCATGTCTGAAAATGTGTCAGGCAACAGTATGGCAAAGCAGTGGGGAATTAATGTCATCTGTTACAGTCTACACACACACACACACACACGCGCGCACGAACGCACGCACACACACACACACCAAACTGTAGAGCAGGCACCTCGCTCCAATAACTTGTGGCTCATAGCAATGAACTATCATCCCCAGCCTTGTCCTCTTCCAGTCATAAATCATCCTTGTTTGCGGCTGCTGTCTGCCCATTAGCTTGAGCACAAAACGGTTATGTTGGTCTAGTATTTCTATGTTCAGTTATGATGACTTATGTCTCTAGCCAGTGTGTTTATTACTTGTGAAACGATTGTCTGACATGCATGTTATGAAGTGCCTCAGCTGACACCACAGAATAGAAAAGCTTGGCTGAATTCCAAATCAACTCCTCCCCTCTATTCTATGGATAGGTGTGAGCAATAGGGTGAATATTTCTCCTAGCCAATCAGAAGACAAGATGAAGCAAGACAATCACCATGATATGTGATTTAACCTGTCCGATGCGTTCATCGGTGCATAGGGGGTAGAGGGGCTAGGGACTCGGGTCGTTTTGGATTAGAGCAGATTATTGACAAGCGTTAACTGGCAAATTAGCGGCAGGTGACGATTTGATATGAACCCAGATTGTGCTACATTTAGCCTGTCTATAATAAAGATGATTATGAATGACAAAAAACGTCTTTTGGATGAGCGAGTTGTCTTGGTGTGAGATTGTAATTAGCTGTAAATTAAACCTAACGGAATCTAATCTTACATGATCTCGGACACGTAATTAGGTCGTGTGGAAAGCCTGATGACATTTCGCTCAATGTTCACCCACGGTAACTCTCTAAGTTCCCTAAGGGCCATTCTCATCAACCCCTATTTCACATAGAAGACTTAGAAATAGTTAGTGTGCTACTACCATTTTGAATTCCGTGTTGCAGCTCGAGTCCAAGTCACCACACTATGAGACCCAAATGGCACCCTATTCCCTATTTAGGGCACTACTTTTAACCAGAGCCCTATGGTCAAGGGTATGATAATGATAATAAGGTGCCATTTGGGACAAATCCTTGATGTAAAATCTCGACAATCTTGAGGTTTCAAGGTTAGATCCACAGTCTGCAAACAGACCAGCTAATACATATGAGCATTATGCTAATCAGGTTAAATTAGAATAAAATAAAGTTTCAGGAAATAAATGTTCCTCAGGGAGACAGGCTGTCATGTAGATGCTCTAACTCCTTTTAGGATAAATCCCTCCCTCCCTCCCTCCCTCCCTCTGTTTCGCTAAGCCTGTTTCTCTCCACAGCAGAATGAGGCCTCCAGCTCTGACACTCACTGTGTTGTCAAGGTCGGAGTTGTTCTCGTGTTGAACATGCTTTCAGGGGCACAAGTACAACATTCATAACATTCAGCATACGTGTGTGTTACTCCGTCATTGTATCTGATGCTTACAGTCTTCTTTCACACCTTGCTCCTCCCCCCCTTGACTCTCCCTTCTCCTCCCAACCTCTTCCTCCCCTCCTCCTCTCCTCCCCCTCTCCTTCCTCCCCTCCTCCTCTACTCCCCTTCTGTAGGAGAGCAAACAGTTGTCCCTTCAGTTGTCCTCGTGAAACCCCAATCTCTCTATGCAGAGGTGTGTGCTTAGTCCCCTCCTGTACTCCCTGCTCACCCACGACTGCGTGGCCACGCATGACTCCAGGACTTAAAATGGTCCACACAAACACACACAGTCATGAAGAAGACGTGACCGTGCTTCTTCTCCTCAGGAGGTAGAAAATATTTGGTATGGGCCCTCAAATCCTCAAAAAGTTCTACAGCTGCACCACTAAGAGCATATTGACTGGCTGTACGGTACCAGTGCATCAAGTCTGACACCTGTCTCCTGAACAGCTTCTACCCCCAAGCCATTAGACTGCTACATCACTAACAGAATGGCTACACGGACTATCTGAGTTGACCCTTTTATTTTTGTTGCACTGACTCTATGTACACTCACTCACACACACACACACACACACACACACACACACACACACACACACACACACACACACACACACACACACACACACACACACACACACACACACACACACACACACACACACACACACACACACACACACACACAGTATACCTGCACATTGTAAAGATGGTATTGGCACTGACCCTGTACATAGCTTACTTACTTACTTATTTTTTTATCTACTTTACTTTATAGTACTGCTGATATCGATTAATGCAAGAAAGGCATTTCACTGTACTTCTTCACGTGACACTATAACTTGAAACACACACACAGTCACATCAGCCAGCTGATATTAAGCAATGTTTGCCAATCAAATCTCACAAGCCTTTATTCCAGAACACACTGCGCGATCCCCTTTTATACGAAGGCAAACGAGTGACATCTCACGACATACACAGACACCATCGTTTTAGGGCTTAACCTTCCTCCTATCTCCCCCATATCTCACACTCAGGTGTGAAATTGCCCTCAAACACAAAGACAGAATCAAACCAAATCAAACGGCTGGGGGAAGGAGGAGAGATCTGACGTTTGAAATCCCTGTGGTTTTCCGAGCAAGGAGGAATGAGGAATAAGTTTAGCTAATTAGCGTGTCGGTTCAGCCGCCCAGGGAAATGACTCCACTTGAACCCATCACTAGGCTGCTGCTACAGTCAGAGAAGAGCTTCCATGGCATTGAAATTGTTTTATTAGCTTGTCTTGGCTCTGCTTACGGTTGCAAAATTCTGGTAACTTTCCAAAAATTCCCAGGTTTTCCAGAAATCCTGGTTGGAAGATTTCCAGAATCAGGAGAGAATAAGAAGGAATCCTCAAAACACGGGAATTCTGGGAAAGTTAGTGGAATTTTGCAACACTAAATCTGTTAAAATGTCTGTTTTCTACCACAAGAATAAGGCACTACTTAGTTAGTTGTTGAAAAGTCTATTATAAAAGTCTAGGGTTGGAAAGTTATAGGAACTAAACATAAGCAATACCTACAACATACTGTATTTGGTTGTACTTTTATATGAACAGCTGCTGTTTTTATCATGTGTATGACAATATAATTCATACATCATTTAATGTCCCCCTGCCATTTTAAAACAAAAGATGGCTACTGTAATATCCATCCAAAAGCACAAACAACCTAAACTAACTGGTTCAAAGTCCCCATTCCAAAGCACAATACCTAATGGTGGTTAATATTTGTCCAGAAGTATTTCTGTGAAACCGGTCTTTTACAGAAGTTTAATCAAGAGTGGCCCCAAACCTTTCCCTTCCTATTCCTGTTTCATTGATTTCAACCTCTCAAATGAAATGTCCCTTTCCACCTAAATAGACATACCTTAAAGTAACTGCTTTTAATTAGCAGTTATATGATAAGGATATTAATAAACTTGGTATCATTGGAAACAACACACCTGGGAGATTGAGGAAATGGTGAGAACGTAGATAGGAATGGCACAGTTCATATCACACAAGATCAGGCATACACAAAGGAACCGGTTTTGTTTTGAAAGTGATCTTTCATGGACAAGCTATAGGTCATTTAATGATTAATAGAATTGGAAACACATCAGATGACTTCCACAGCAAATCAAAAACTTCTGGGGACTTCTGGGGATATGACAGCTAGAACTTTACAGATGTTTAATAAGGGGTGGGGTGGGGTCAAGGGACATCTCCAAGTGTCCACTCAACCTCTCCGTTTAGAACCACCAAGACTCTTCCTGGAGCTGGCCGCCCGGCCACACAGAGCAATGGGGGAGATGGGCATTGGTCAGGGAGGTGACCATGAACCCGATGGTCATTCTGACAGAGTTCCAGAGTTCCTCTGTGGAGATGGGAGAACCTTCCAGAAAGATATCCATCTCTGCAGCACTCCACCAATCAGGCCTTTATGGTAGAGTGGCCAGACGGAAGGCACTCCTCAGTAAAAGGCACATGACAGCTTGCTTTGGAGTTTGCCAAAAGGCACCTAAAGACTCTCAGACCATGAGAAACAAGATGATCTGGTCTGATGAAACCAAGATTCAACACTTTGGCCTGACTGCCAAGCGTCACATCTGGAGGAAACCTGGCACCATCCCTACGATGAAGCATGGTGGTGGTGTCACACCCTGACCATAGTTTGCTTTGTATGTTCTATGTTTTGTTTGGTCAGGGTGTGATCTGAGTGGGCATTCTATGTTGGATGTCTTGTTTGTCTGTTTCTGTGTTTGGGCCTGATATGGTTCTCAATCAGAGGCAGGTGTTAGTCATTGTCTCTGATTGGGAGCCATATTTAGGTAGCCTGTTTTGTGTTGGGTTTTGTGGGTGATTGTTCCTGTCTTTGTGTTTGTTACACCAGATAGGGCTGTTTTCGGTTTCACGGTTCTTGTTTTGTATATTGTTCTATTTTCATCTTTATTAAAGATGTATCAAAATAACCACGCTGCGTTTTGGTCCGCCTCTCCTTCCCAGGAAGAATCCCGTGACAGGTGGCAGCATCATGCTGTGGGGATGTTTTTCAGCAGCTGGGACTGGGAGACTAGTCAGGATTTGAGGCAAAGATGAACAGAGCAAAGTACAGAGCGATCATTGATGAAAACCTGCTCCAGAGCGCTCAGGACCTCAGACTGGGGCGAAGGTTCACCTTACAACACGACAACGAACCTAAGCACACACAGAGGTGGCTTCGGGACAAGTCTCTGAATGTCCTTGAGTGGCCCAGCTAGAGCCCGGACTTGAACCTGATCAAACATCTCTGGAGAGACCTGAAAATAGCTGTGCAGCGACGCTCCCCATCCAACCTGCCATAGCTTGAGAAGATCTGCAGAGAAGAATGGGAGAAACACCCCAAATAAAGGTGTGCACAGCTTGTAGTGTCATACCCAACAAGACTCAATGCTGTAATCGTTGCCAAAGGTGCTTCAACAAAGTACTGAGTAAACGAATAGCTATGTAAATGTATTATGTAAAACACTTCCAGAAATAACAATGCAACAGTCAATTTTAACATAACTTTATTTAAAAAATGTGATTTTAAGTGTCACTTTTACCATCATTCTTAGACTTGAGAAAAAAGTTCTTTTTAAGTAGCCATGACACTGTTAATGCTTCCAGCCTGTCTTTTCTCTCATTCAATTAAATGGCTTTCTAATCAAGTTGCTGTTGTGTAAAAACAATGGCTTTCCATTTGATTTGGGTTTTAAAAAAGGGCTACATTCCCGCTGGATACTCACTGGAACTGGTCCGGACAGATAGATGCATGCTGTGGGGGTAGGTTAATCATCTTTTATTAATGATAACCAGCTGATTATTTTGGCAACAAAACGATACAACCTTGTAGGGCTCAAAAGCATTCAAATACAAAAACAAGATCCCACAAACAACATCTTGGGAAAATGCTGTCTTTCTGCTTTGATCCCCAATCTTATTAAAAGAGACTTTCTGCTTTGACAGCTGCCTCTGATTGGAAAAATACGTCTTTCTGCTTTGCCAACATAAAAATATCTTAAAAAATAGAGTCTTTCTGCTTTGTCACACCCTGATCTAACAAAAATGACGTCTTTCTGCTTTCTAAGGTCAGGTGTGATCTTATTAAAATGACGTCTTTCTGCTTTGTAGAAGCACAGGGCTTATTTATCTTTCCAAGGAAATGTACTTCCTAAATCTGATTAGGCTATAGTGTTTTTACATTGCCTTTAATTAAATATTGATCCCCATATGTCTCCGATCTTATTAAAAATGGTTTCTGCTTCCTAAAAGGTAGGCTATTAAAAATCATTTAAAGTTGTAGTAGTAGAATATTACAAGGTGCTTTCTTTTGAAATTCGGTAGTGCATCATCAGTTCCTCTTGTCATGTTAGTCAATGCATACCTTATAGAGCTCATTGAAAAGGAATAGGCACTACGTGCATATGTTAGGCTATTTATAACTTGTCAGAAATGTCCAGATTAACTAGCCCATCTCAACTAACGTTTTTTTATTTATTTTTTAAGCCCATAGATTTGTGTTTAATACATGTCTGTAAAAAAAGTGAAATGAAATGAAAAGGTCACAAAATGTCATCATAATATATGCACAAAGCATGCAGACACCTATTCCATTAAACGTTTTCAAGCAGTTAGGGTGCTGCTTTTCAAGTATCGAAACAGATTTGTCTGGCAAAGTCTTCAGTACTGATATGCTTTAGAAAATGGAGCAAGTGTCACTGACATCATTCTTGCAGCAACAAGTTCAGTCACCTCAGTCTGGACAACAAAATGGATGTCAGTTGGTAAAGAGTCTGGGACAAGATGAGCGTGGGGTAGGGTTCATCTTTTATTAATGATAACCCTCTCAGTTCTACTGGTGATGCTGCTGGTTGTTATTCTATTGGGCATTTTCATTTGTGTCAAAAGGAGGTGGAGATGCACTGCCTCACAGTCTAAACTTGCCAACGTTGATGCAACAATGTCAGAGGAAATGAACCTGTCTTCAGATTCTGAGACCTAATATATTCTTGGGACACTTATGCACTTTTGTCATATCAGCTCAATTCACAATGAAAATATGCCTGCCAGAGCACCTATCAGAGCAGAAACAAAATATGCAAAGGATTCTGTTATTGTTGGCCTTTCCCCTCAACAAAGGACTGTAAAGGATCAGTTTGGGGAGACTGTTGACAATAACCAACATCTGGTCATTAGTCCAGATCTGTATTTATATATTTTATAGGCTGGTTTGGCATCCTGAGCATTAACAAAGGTAATCTGCTAGTTATTTTGTGATGTATTCTGTCATTTATAATCATGACTATTCATTAATTGTACAATTCTATCTGTGCTGTATCAGCTGATATCCAGTTTCTTACCCAGAAGGAGATCATGTGATCATGTGTATGAGGTCTGTTTATTATTGGAATGTCTTTACAGTGTCTCTGTGTTGTATTGTATGTAGTGTACGTTACCCCCAGGCTGTACAGTAATACCTTTATTACAGACAATAACATGTAGCCAAATTTATTACTGCATTGATTCATATTAACTATGTCATTAATTCATGTTAATTATGTACCTTAACTTCTCTCAGGAACTTGTTTATCAGTGTGGAAGGTAGCAAAATTTGACTCTATTTCACTCCAGTTTAAGACTGGCATGAGTATTAAACTAAGGTGAATATTGTATGCATTGCTTTGACAAAAAATGAACCAATGTTAATGATGGAAAACACCTTTAACATCTAAGAATGGACCATATGACTGGCAGGGTAACATCTAATGTGATGGTTAGACAGCGTATAACATCTAATGTGAACCATATGATTGGACAGATGCTATATAACATCAAATCCCATATGACTGACAAGATACAAATCTGTCGTTCTGACCCTGAACAGGACAGTTAACATCTAATGTGATGGTTCCTGACTGGCAGATACTATATAAAAATGAAGAATTTGTTCTTAAATCTAACTGATGCCTAGTAAAATAAAAATGTAATCATGGGCCATATGAAAAGTCCTAACATTCTGATTTTACAGATATATATAACATCTAATGTTCTAAACATCCTTTCATTTAGTATTGGACAGATATTACTTTTCCTAATGTGTCAAATATTCAGAGCTTCATTTCCACTTCAAGGCTGGACCACAACATAAAACATAGCTTTCAATTATAATATCCATTTTTAACTCAATAATTAACTGTTATTTTGTATTGAACACTGAATGATATTATATAACATCAAAAGTGATGCAAAGCCAATGTTACAGATGCTTCATCTAATAAAACGACAGATAGAATAAACCCAATGTGTCTCCATATGACACAGATACATATAACATCTGTGATTTTCCCTCTGACAGCTGACATCTAATGTGATGAACCACTGGACAGATATTCCTAAACTAATGTGATCTTGACTGCAGATATTTTACATATAAAACAAACGTCAAGATCTCATATAACATTAATTATACATAAAGACTGGACAGATGCTATATAACATCTAATGTGATGGACCAAATTGCAGACCCTTTTAACATCTTCATAGTGCTTGGTTACAGATATTATATAACATCTAATGTGATGGAAATGACTGGACAGATACTATATAACATCTAATTTGATGGACCATATGACCATGTTTATAACATCTAATGTCAATTCATTGACCCCAGGTAATGTGATGGAACATGACTGGACATGTCCAGTGTTTTAACAATAAATATCCTGATGGACAGATAAAAAGGCAGAATTGATATTTGTCTTATATAAGACTGATGCCTCATAAGAGTAAATATCTAATTTGTCAATCTGACAGATATTGGTAACATCTAATGTGATGGTCCATATGACTGCAGATACTATATAACATCTAATTTCCAAATCAAGATATTGTTAACATCAATGTGAAACTTGCCTGACAGATACTATATAACATCTAATGTTCATCCATATGACCAGAAATATAACATCCAATGTGATGGGCACAAAATAACAAAAATGTCCATATGTGACTATAAACATCTAATGTGATGGTCCATATGACACAGATATTATATAACATCTAATGTGATGGTCCATATGGGCCAGATACTATATAACATCTGTGATAGCAAAAAGACTGGACAGATATTATAGAACAATGTGATGGAATATGACTGACAGATTATAAAACAATGTGATGGACCATATGACTGAATAGCATTATAAAATCTAATGTGATTCCATCTGCACCATGGCAAAATATGTTGAAATGTGATGGTAGTTAACTAGACTTATATAACATCTAACATGTGACCTCAGTCTGGACAGATACTCAAATCAAATGATGCACATGACTGCCATTACCGTTACTAATGTGATGGACCATATGACTGGCCAGAAAATGTTAATGTGAACAGTGATGACTGGAAAGATACTAGAGAACATCTAATGTGATGGTCCATATGACTACAGAGGCTATATAACATCTAATTAATGACACAAATCTGATATGGGTCACTATGTAAAACTAAGTGATGGACCATAACAGATCTATATAAAAATGTGATGGTCCATATATGGAGATAAAAACAGAACTGATGGTTCTTCAGATGGTTGTGTAATGTGATGGACCATATGAGAAGATCAATAAATCAAGTGATTTTATTTAAATTAATGGATGACTCCAAAGTGACTACAGATACTATCTGCATTTTGACATGTCTCTCAGATATTATCAACATCCAATGTGTCACTTCTAGGAAGATTTAAACATCTAATTTAATCCCAAAATGTCTCCCAGATACTTTTACCATCTAATGTGAAGCCCTAGCTATTTTGTTGCTTTGACAAAGTCAAATATATACTAAATACCATCTAATGTGATGGACCATATGACTGGACAGATACTATATAACATCTAATGTGATGGACCATATGACTGGACAGATACTATATAACATCTAATGTGATGGACCATATGACTGGACAGATACTATATAACATCTAATGTGATGGACCATATGATTGGACATATACTATATAACATCTAATGTGATGGACCATATGACTGGACAGATACTATATAACATCTAATGTGATGGACCATATGACTGGACAGATACTATATAACATCTAATGTGATGGACCATATGACTGGACAGATACTATATAACATCTAATGTGATGGACCATATGACTGGACAGATACTATATAATATCTAATGTGATGGACCATATGACTGGACAGATACTATATAACATCTCATGCAATGGACCATATGACTGGACAGATACTATATAACATCTAATGTGATGGACCATATGACTGGACAGATATTATATAACATCCAATGTGATGGACCATATTACTGGACAGATATTATATAACATCCAATGTGATGGACCATATGACTGGACAGATACTATATAACATCTAATGTGATGGTCCATATGACTCGACAGATACTATATAACATCTAATGTGATGGACCATATGACTCGACAGATACTATATAACATCTAATGTGATGGACCATATGACTGGACAGATATTATATAACATCTAATGTGATGGACCATATGACTGGACAGATACTATATAACATCTAATGTGATGGACCATATGACTCGACAGATACTATATAACATCTAATGTGATGGACCATATGACTCGACAGATACTATATAACATCTAATGTGATGGACCATATGACTGGACAGATACTATATAACATCCAATGTGATGGACCATATGACTGGACAGATACTATATAACATCTAATGTGATGGTCCATATTACTGGACAGATACTATATAACATCTAATGTGATGGTCCATATGACTCGACAGATACTATATAACATCTAATGTGATGGACCATATGACTGGACAGATACTATATAACATCTAATGTGATGGTCCATATGACTGGACAGATATTATATAACATCCAATGTGATGGACCATATGACTGGACAGATACTATATAACATCTAATGTGATGGAACATATGACTGGACAGATATTATATAACATCCAATGTGATGGACCATATGACTGGACAGATACTATATAACATCTAATGTGATGGTCCATATTACTGGACAGATACTATATAACATCTAATGTGATGGTCCATATGACTGGACAGATACTATATGACATCTAATGTGATGGACCATATTACTGGACAGATATTATATAACATCCAATGTGATGGACCATATGACTGGACAGATACTATATAACATCTAATGTGATGGACCATATGACTGGACAGATACTATATAACATCTAATGTGATGGACCATATTACTGGATAGATATTATATAACATCTAATGTGATGGACCATATGACTGGACAGATACTATATAACATCTAATGTGATGGTCCATATGACTGGACAGATACTATATAACATCTAATGTGATGGACCATATGACTGGACAGATACTATATAACATCTAATGTGATGGACCATATGACTGGACAGATACTATATAACATCTAATGTGATGGTCCATATGACTGGACAGATACTATATAACATCTAATGTGATGGACCATATGACTCGACAGATACTATATAACATCTAATGTGATGGACCATATGACTGGACAGATACTATATAACATCTAATGTGATGGACCATATGACTGGACAGATACTATATAACATCTAATGTGATGGTCCATATGACTGGACAGATACTATAGATCTATGCAAAACATCTATATATTTCATTATAATCAGGCAGTGTGGATTAGTTTGACACATCATCAGCAAAGTGCAAAATAAAAAGGTAACTATTTATGCATCGCTTAGTTTATTAAACTCTTGTTAAATAATCACCTTTTAATAACGCACATTGTTCAAGAAAAGTGTCAAATTAAATTATACTTTCAGATTGTAATGCCTTTCATGGTACTTTTGCACATATTTTACCTACAGTATTTTACACCATAAAGATGTCACTCAGTAAGTCAATAGGATGAAAACAAAACACAAAGTCACAGGAGGGTTTAAACATTTATAGTTTTTAGATGTCAGGTCCCAGTCCACATAGTTACAACATTATGGAATATAACATTGCTTCTGGCAACATTACTTTAGAATGATAAACAAGGCTCCTGCTGCAATCAGAGATGAGTTTCCCTGGCATTGAAATAGTTTTTAGATGTCAGGTCCCAGTCCACATAGTTACAACATTATGGAATATAACACTGCATCTGGCAACATTACTTTAGAATGATAAACAAGGCTCCTGCTGCAATCAGAGAAGAGTTTCCCTGGCATTGAAATAGTTTTTAGATGTCAGGTCCCAGTCCACATAGTTACAACATTATGGAATATAACACTGCTTCTGGCAACATTACTTTAGAATGATAAACAAGGCTCCTGCTGCAATCAGAGAAGAGTTTCCCTGGCATTGAAATAGTTTTTAGATGTCAGGTCCCAGTCCACATAGTTACAACATTATGGAATATAACACTGCTTCTGGCAACATTACTTTAGAATGATAAACAAGGCTCCTGCTGCAATCAGAGAAGAGTTTCCCTGGCATTGAAATAGTTTTTAGATGTCAGGTCCCAGTCCACATAGTTACAACATTATGGAATATAACACTGCATCTGGCAACATTACTTTAGAATGATAAACAAGGCTCCTGCTGCAATCAGAGAAGAGTTTCCCTGGCTTTGAAATAGTTTTTATTATCTTGTCTTGGCTCTGCTTAGGGTTGAAACATCCTGATAACTTTCCCAAAGTTCCCAGGTTTTCCAGTAATCCAGGTTGGAAGTTTTCCAGAATCAGGAGGGAATACCAAGGAATACTTGGGAATTCAGTGATAGTTAGTGGAATTTTGCAACCCTAACTCTGCTAGACTGTCTGTCTTCTACCACTCCACATCCTGAAAAAATACAAGTATAAGTCAGTACTTAGTTAGTCTTTCAGAATTCTATTATAAAAGTCTAGGGTTGGAAAGTTATAGGAACTAAACATAAGCAATACCTACAACATACTGTATTTGGTTGTACTTTTATATGAACAGCTGCTGTTTTTATCATGTGTATGACAATATAATTCATACATCATTTAATGTCCCCTGCCATTTTAAAACAAAAGATGGCTACTGTAATATCCATCCAAAAGCACAAACAACCTAAACTAACTGGTTCAAAGTCCCCATTCCAAAGCACAATACCTAATGGTGGTTAATATTTGACCAATTGTATTGGAAACGGATCTTTTCTACAAGTCTTTTCAAGTCAAGAGTGGCCTCAAAACTTTCCCTTCCTTTTTCTGTTTCGTTGATTTAAAGGCAACGGTCAGTCATTTTCTTGGCAAAGTGCTCCACATCTTACTTAGCCTCTTATAGAAGTTTGTTTGGATTGTAAATTGTGTTCAGAAGGTGGCATTAAACATTCACATTCCTGCACACACACCCTGAGAGGACAGGCAGTAGGAAAACAGAGAGGGGCAGGCAGGCAGACTTGAGAGGAGACGGGGAGGGAGGAGTGTGTGTGTGTGTATGAGGAGAGCTGGACAGGCAGTAGGAAAACAGAGAGAGGGGCAGACTTAGCAGGCTACTGCATACACACTCTGAGAGGAGACGGGGAGGGAGGAGTGTGTGTGTGTGTATGAGGAGAGCTGGACAGGCAGTAGGAAAACAGAGAGAGGGGCAGACTTAGCAGGCTAAGCACACACGCAAGTGAACTCAAGCCACACACATGCTGCACACTCCAGCACCAATATGTATTTAAATTTGACCTTTATTTAACTAGGCAAGTCAGTTAAGAACAAATTCTTATTTTCAATGACGGCCTAGGAACAGTGGGTTAACTGCCTGTTCAGGGGCAGAACGACAGATTTGTACCTTGTCAGCTCGGGGATTTGAACTTGCAACCTTTCGGTTACTAGTCCAACACTCTAACCACTAGGCTACCCTGCCACCCCACAGACAGACAGACAGACAGACAGACAGACAGACAGACAGAAAATTATCATGATCAACACACAAGCACACATTCAGGTCTAAGGATTTCACTGAACGTTATTTGTAATTCATTTACAGTATCATCTGATTGGTGTTTGGCTGTGTGTGCAACATGCAACATGACTCACCCTCTCTTCCTCATTATACCCTCAGTTTTCATTGTCTTAAATTTCCACCTCCATTTGTTTGACTCGTTCAACAACATTTAAGTACTTTACCTTGTTTTGACAAGTGAAAAGAAAAGTCTGTCAGACACTTCAGAGCTAGAAAACTGCTACGTGAGGCTACTGGAAAAGTAGTGAACATTTCAAAATCATGGGCAAACTGTCCTTTCATTTGTTCATTAGTTTTACACTATTGTCAACACAGGTAAAATGGACTTAACTTTCTCTCAAACTAATTTAATGATTTTTTTATGTTATAAAATGTCAAATGTCCATAATTGTGTAATATCACTCCTCTCCCAGGTTCAGGATCACATTCTCTGTGGGCACTTGCCACATAGACAGCAATTGGAGAGACACCTTTCCCTGAGTTACGGTTGTGGTGATGTTGGATGATGTTCAAGTGGGTTACTATGACTCCAACGATAAACAGTCTGTCTACAGGGGACAACATATCAACGACAAAACTGAGGATGAGGAAGCTCAGGACGGAGCTCATGTATTTGGAGTAATATACCAGAGGTAATTTGAATTTAAGATAGTTTGAACTGAAGCACCACTTTAATCTCACGGAAGGTCTTTAAGTTCAGCAAAGATTGACTGACTGTGAGATGATGGACAATGGAGAACCAGTCTTGGCCGTGTTTAAAGATGTTTTCAATGGCATTTTTCAAGATGTATTACAACATGACACATTATACATATGATGCTGGGAAACTACTACTAGGAAGGGATGGGTTGATGCAAGTATACAAAATAATAACGTTTTACCTTCCCCTTTGCATCAAATCACTGAAGAGATTCCTGAAGAGAGAGAAGAACGTTGTGATGCGTGAAGTTCCTCCCAGACTCAGGTTGATAAAGAAAGAGGTTTCTGGAGGGTTCCAGGTGAGCTGCTTGGCGTTTGGTTTCTACCCCCGCCACATCAACATGACCCTGCTGAGAGACGGCCAGCCAGTGGGAGAACAGGAATAGTGCCCTCAAAGCTCATCACTAAGCTAAGGACCCTGGGACTAAACACCTCCCTCTGCAACTGGATTCTGGACTTCCTGACGGGCCGCCCTCAGGTGGTAAGGGTAGGTAACAAACCATCTGCCACGCTGATCCTCAACACGGGGGCCCCTCAGGGATGCGTGCTCAGTCCCCTCCTGTACTCCTTGCTCACTCATGACTGCATGGCCAGGCACGACTCCAACACCATCATTAAGTTTGCCGATGACACAACAGTGGTAGGCCTGATCACCGACAACGATGAGAACGCCTTTAGGGAGGAGGTCAGAGACCTGTCCGAGTGGTGCCAGGATAACAACCTCTCCCTCAATGTGATCAAGATGATTGTTGACTACAGGAAAAGTAGGACCGAGCACACCCCCATTCTCATTGACGGGGCTGTAGTGGAGCAGGTTCAGAGCTTCAAGTTCCTTGGTGTCCACATCACCAACAAAATATAATGGTCCAAACACTCGGCCATTGACCGCAAGACACTGCAGAGGGTAGTGCGTACGGCCCAGTACATCACTGGTGCCAAGCTTCCTGCCATCCAGGACCTCTATACCAGGCAGTGTCAGAAGAAGGCCCTAAAAATTGTCAAAGACTCCAGCCACCCTAGTCATAGACCGTTCTCTCTGCTACCACATGGCAAGCGGTACCGGAGCGCCAAGTCTAGGTCCAAAAGGCTTCTACACTCAAGCAATAAGACCCCTGAACAGCTAATCAAATGGCTACCGAGATTAGCATTGCCCCCCCCCATTTTACGCTGCTGCTACTCTCTGTTCATTATCTATGCATAGTCACATTGACTCTGCCTACATGTACATGCATATGACCTAAATTAGCTCAACTGACCGGAGCCCCCGCACATTGACTCTGTACCGGTACCCCCTGTAATACCGTTATTTTACTGTTGCTCTTTAATTATTTGTTTTTTAAAATGTTTTACTTGACACTAATTTTTCTTAAAGCTGCATTGTTGGTTATGGGCTTGTAAGTAAGCATTTCACTGTAAGGTCTACAGCTGTTGTATTCAGCAAATGTGACAAATCAAATTTGATCTGATCAAATTAGATCTGATCGATTTTTCAAAATTAACCACCCCTTCTATCCATATGCAGAAGGGCAAATTATCTAGAGTAAGCTAATCTATGGTTGAAGCATTGCTAGCATACTATATATTACATTTTGTATTGATATTTCTGAAAGTTATTTTATTTTTTATATAATACCCCCAATTGAGCAAATGTGAAAATAATTGGTTTTGAAACTCCACCTCTGTTTGAATGTGCCTATTTCAATTGTTGGGAGGTGCAAACGGCTTGGATACAAGAACACATGTTATTTTAGCCTCTTCCACAGGCTTTCATACCGAAGCTGAGGTGAACATAAAATATAACATCACTTTTCAGGCCACTGACTACAATCAAGCAGATTCATTCCCCACTAAAGGCTTCCTATCATAAAACTGTTACATTTTTTATAATACATACAACATTCACCTTAGTTTAATACTTATGACAGTCTTAAACTGGAGAGAAATAGAGTTTAGGATTTCTCTCCCTTCCACAGGGATAAACAAGTTCCTGAGAGAAGTTAAGGTATATAATTAACATTAATTAATGACATAGTTATTATGAATCGATGCATTAATAGATTAGGCTACATTTTATTGTCTGTAACATAGCTTTTATTTTGCAGGCAGGATGAACATACACTAGATACAATACAAAACAATACAAAACAGAGACACAGTGCTATGATTTTTTTCGCACACGCTACAGAAAGCTATATCAGTCCGCTAATGCAGAGTTTCCCAAACTCTGTCCTGGGCCCCTGTGCTAATATAGGACTAGTAAAGGCCCAATACACTAATTTTGTGAAAAAATTAAAAAATATTTGTTTATATTATTTTATTTTATTTTTCAGGGGGTGGTGCAGCACCCTCAGCACCCCTACTTCCTGGGGCTATGGAGACACTGTAAAGCCATTCCAATAATAAACAGACCTCATACACAGGATCACATGATTCTCCTTCTGGTTAAGATACTGGATATCAGCTGATACAGCACAGATGTAGAAAACATTCTGAAATGAATGAATAGTTATGATTTGAAATTACAGACTGCAAAACATATATAACTCCAGATTACATTTGCTGTTGCTGCAGTTCTTTTTCTGCTGTAGCAAACAGGTTCAAATGAAGATCCTCCATCTGTAATACTGCAATAATAATAATCGTGTGGGCAGTCATCTTTTCATTGTGATTTGAGCTGAATCGACAAAGTTCCATCAGCGTCCCAACATTTTATCAGGTCTCAGAATCTGAAGACAGGTTCATTTTTTTTGACACTTTTGCATCAACGTTGGCAAGTTGTGACAATGTCTACGAGAAGGTGCATCTCCTCCTTTTGACGCAAATGAAAATGCCCAATAGAATAACAACCAGCAGCATCACCAGTAGAGCTGAGAGGGTGGATAGGTGAACTCTCTCTGTCCCAGACTCCCAACTGACATCCAGCTTGTTGTCCAGACTGAGGTGAGAGGCAGTACAGGTGTAGTTGTGTCTCTTCTTTAGCTCCTCAGTACTGACCTCCAGACTCTTCTTCAGCTGGTAGGTCCATCTCCACTAGGCAGAACCTCCCCCTGTCAGCTCCTATTTATGGTGTTGAACGCTGAGCTGTAGTCAATGAATAGCATTCTCACATAGGTGTTCCTATTGTCCAGGTGGGAAAGGGCATTGTTGAGTGCAATAGAAATTCCATCATCTGTTGGGGCGGTATGCAAATTGGAGTGGGACAAGGGTTTCTGGAATAATGGTGTTGACCATGACCAGCACTTCATGGCTACAGAAATAGCTCATGATTTTATGTTTTAACATTTCTCTTGACCACAGGGATTCTTTTGGAACCCTGGTCATGGTTATGGTCACAATATTATGGTCTGTTCAGCCCACTGGCATTGATCTGGCTTTCAAACATTGCAATGGTATATTACAGAAGATCAGATCAGTGTATATGTATGAACGGTGACCCAACTCAGTTGATGATCTAGTAGTATCATTAACCATTTGTTTCAAACCACAGTTCTCAGCATATCTTATTCATTTAGTTCTATTTGAATTATTGTGATCCTTCCAATTTATATTATAATCACCCATCTCTGTTTATGATATTAATTAACACAAATTATTTTTTTGTTTTTTTACACCTTTTTCTCCCCAATTTCATGGTATCCAATTGTTTTAGTAGCTACTATCTTGTCTCATCGCTACAACTCCCGTACGGGCTCAGGAGAGACAAAGGTTGAAAGTCATGCGTCCTCCGATAAACAACCCAACCATGCCGCACTGCTTCTTAACACAGCGCGCATCCAACCCGGAAGCCAGCCACACCAATGTGTCAGAGGAAACACTGTGCACCTGACAACCTTGGTTAGCGTGCACTGCGCCCGTCCCGCCACAGGAGTTGCTGGTGCACGATGAGACAAGGATATCCCTACCGGCCAAGCCCTCCCTAACCCGGGCGATGCTAGGGCAATTGTGCGTCGCCCCACGGACCTCCCGGTCACGGCCGGTTATGACAGAGCCTGGGCACGAACCCAGAGTCTCTGATGGCACAGCTGGCGCTGCAGTACAGCGCCCTTAAACACTGCGCCACCCGGGAGGCCCTAATTAACACTAATTTTGTTCCGAATGTGCAAATTATCCAAACAGATCCGCAAGGTAGATGGATTATTTTAAATATGTTATTGGACCATAAACAGATATGGCTCATTAACCTTTAGGGACCAAATAATGAGGATCCACACTTCTTTGAAAATATACAGTGGGGAGATACAATGTGATTTTCTGGATATTTGTTTTAGATTCCGTCTCTCACAGTTGAAGTGTACCTATGATAAAAATGACAGACCTCTACATTTTGTAAGTAGGAAAACCTGCAAAATTGGCAGTGTATCAAATACTTGTTCTCCCCACTGTATATAATAAATGATTAACCCTGCAAGCAATACAAGACTTTATTAATATGGTGGGAGATTATAATACTGTTTTAAATACCTCAATGGACCGTAAAGGAAATCACACTACAAACTATAACCCTCAGGCTCTTAAGGAAATGATGAATGTCATGGATATATTAGAACTAGTGTATATTTGGAGGCTTAAATATCCTGACCAAGTGAGATATACGTAGAGGAGGTTTAATACCCTGACCTAGTGAGATATACATGGCAGAGGCTGAATCAAGCTAGTCATCTTGACATCTTTCTTATGTCATTCTCATTGGCACCAAAAGTGAAAAAGGTTTTGATAGAATGCGGTCGGACCATCAGATATATACATTACTCTTACTGAATTTCCACGTGGGCGGGGATATTGGAAATTTAATCAAAGCCTATTGGATGATAACTTTTTTTGTAACTAGGACAGAGAAATGTATAACTGAATTGTTCTGCCGTAACATAGGTACAGCAAATCCGCTTATTGTATGTGACACTTTTAAATGTTCCTTTAGAGGTCATGCAATTCAGTACTCATCTCTAAAACAAAAAGACATTTTAGGTGAAAGGAATCCATACTAACAAAGCAAATAGAAGGTCTAACAGAACAGATAGATAGCAATAAAAACTGACCCGTAGAGGCACAGAATCAGTTAGAGGAAAAACTAAAAGAAATGGAGGAATTTATTCAACAAAGATCAAGTGTAATAATAAAGCTGGATGGAAAATGGGGAAAAATTCATCTTCAACATAGAAATGCTACCAAAAATAATTTACTGAAACTTATTACAAATGATCGAGTCACCTACGATTCACCAAACAATATTTTGAAAGAGGAAGTAAAGTACTTTAAACATATGTTTTCGTTCTAGTCTCTCCATCTCCTCTAACCGAAGCAATTTATTTCTTCTTCTATTAATAATGTAAAATTAACAGCCATACAGAAAGACTCATGTGAAGGTGAAATTACAGAGATGCAAATGTTGATGCAATTAAAGCCTTTAAATCCAGGAAAACTCCAGGGCTGGATGGCATACCAGTTGAGGTATACCAAACATTTTTTTATATACTCAGAGGACCGTTTTTAGCGTGTTTTAACCCCTCCTATGTAAATGGTAGATTATCAGACACTCAACAAGAAAGTCTGATTTCATTATTACTGAAACAGAATACAAGTGGGAAATATAAAGACCCAGTCCATTTAAAATTATTGGAGGCCCCTTACACTTCAATGTTGTGATGCAAAAATTCCAGCAAAATGTATAGTGCATTGAATTTAAAAGGTTTTGTCCGACATTATTCATTCGAATCAGACAGATGTTTTACATGGATGATACATTGGAGATAATATAAGGCAAGTACTGGAGACAATAGAACACTATAAAAAATCTGGGAAACCAGGCCTGCTATTCATAGCGGACTTTGAAAAGGCAATTTGATAAAGTACGACTGGAGTTTATATATAAATGCCTGGAACATTTCAATTTTGGAGAATCTCTTATAAAATGGGTTAAAATCATGTATAGTAACCCTAGGTGTAAAATATTAAACAATGGCTACTTCTCAGAAAGTTTTAAACTGTCAAGAGGTGTAAAACAAGGTTGTCCACTATCGGCATATCTATTTATTATGGCCATCGAAATGTTAGCTATTAAAATCAGATCCAACAGTAATAACAATGGATTAGAAATAGAGGGCTTAAAAACAAAGGTGTCATTGTATGCTGATGATTCATATTTTCTTTTAAATCCACAACTTGGATCCCTCCACAGCCTCATAGAGGATGTTTTTTGGAACAGCAAGCCAGACAAAATTAAACGTGCATATTTATATAATTAATACAAATTCAGAGGACTGAAATGATTAAATATTAAAGCATTAGACCTCTCACTAAAGGTGTCAGTCATACAAAAGTTATACTTACATCTAAACTGGTTCTCTATCAAATTAGTAAAATTGTCTCAACCTATGTTCAAGAAAGGCCTTTTTCACTTTATTCAGATTACTGTTAACAGTGAAGAGGTGACTTGCGATGCTGGCCTTCTAGGCAGAGTTGCAAAGAAAAACCATATCTCAGACTGGCCAATAAAAATAAAAGATTAAGATGAGCAAAAGAACACAGACACTGGACAGAGGAACTCTGCCTAGAAGGCCAGCGTCACGGAGTCACCTCTTCACTGTTGACGTTGAGACTGGTGTTTTGTGGGTACTATTTAATGAAGCTGCCAGTTGAGGACTTGTGAGGCGTCTGTTTGTCAAACTAGACACTCTAATGTACTTGTCCTCTTGCTCAGTTGTGTACCAGGGCCTCCCACTCCTCGTTCTATTCTGGTTAGAGACAGTTTACGCTGTTGAAGGGAGCAGTACACTGCGTTGTACGAGATCTTCAGTTTCTTGGCAATTTCTTGCATGGAATAGCCTTCATTTCTCAGAACAAGAATAGACTGACGAGTTTAAGAAGAAAGTTCTTTGTTTCTGGCCATTTTGAGTCTGTACTCAAACCCACAAATGCTGATGCTCCAGATACTCAACTAGTTTAAAGAAGGCCAGTTTAATTGCTTCTTTAATTAGAACAACCGTTTTCAGCTGTTCTGACATAATTGCAAAAGGTTTTTCTAATGATCAATTAGCCTTTTAAAATGATAAACTTGGATTAGCTAACACAACGTGCAATTGGAACACAGGAGTGATGGTTGCTGATAATGGGCCTCCCTACGCCTATGTAGATATTCCATTTAAATCTGCCGTTTCCAGCTACAATAGTCATTTACAACATTAACAATGTCTACACTGTATTTCTGATCAATTTGATTTTAATGGAACAAAAAAATGCTTTTCTTTCAAAAACAAGGACATTTCTAAGTGACCCCAAACCTTTGAACGGTAGTGTATATTTGCAAAACAATATATGGGGGATTGGAAGTGATGCAGACAACTACATTGATGGAAGCTACAATCTATCTGCAATACTAAAGCTGATCTACCCACCCCCCAACATTTAAAAATAAATAAATAAATAAACAATGCAGTTTTACAAAAAATAAGAGTTAAGAAAATATTGACTAAATAAAAAAAGTGAACATAACATAATGATAAGGATCACAATACAATAACAATGATGTAAACAGGGGTACCGGTACTGTGCAGGGGTACAGGTTAGTTGAGCTCATTGAGGTAATATGTACATGTAGGTAGGGGTAAAGTGGCTGTGCATATATAATATACAGGGTGTAGCAGCAGCGTAAATAGAAAAATGGAGGTCAATGCAAATAGTCCAGGTAGCCATTTAATTAACTTTTCAGTAGTCTTATGGCTTGGGGGTAGAAGCTGTAAGGAGCCTTTTGGACTTGGATTTGGCGCTCCGGTACCGCTTGCCGTGCGGTAGCAGAGAGAACAGTCGATAACTAGGGTGGCTCTAGTCTTTGACCATTTTTAGGGCCTTCCTCTGAAACTGCCTGGTATAGAGGTCCTGGATGGCAGGAAGCTTGGCCCCAGTGATGTACTGGGCCATACCCATTACCCCCTGTAGCGCCTTGCATTCGGATGCTGAGCAGTTGTCATACCAGGCAGTGATGCAACCAGTCATGTTCTCAATGGTGCAGCTGTAGAACTTTTTGATGATCTGAGGACCCATGCCAAATCTTTTCTGTCTCCTGAGGTGGAAAAGATGTTGTCGTGCCCTCTTCACGACTGTCTTGGTGTGTTTGGACCATGATATTGTGTTGGTGATGTGGACACCAAGGAACTTGAAGCTCTCAACCTGCTTTACTACAGCCCGCCGATGTGAATGGGGGAGTGTTCAGCCCTTCTTTTCCTGTAGTCCACGATCAATCTCTGGTTCTATCACACTTAGAGTACTGTCCTGTCATATGGTCATCTGCAGCAACAAACATACCTAAACCAGCTCCAACTCACTCAAAACACGGCTGCCAGATTAACTCTTTAATGCTTTGTTCAAATGAATATCAACAAAATGCACCAGAATATCTTATGGCTCTCCGTTGAACACAAATTACTATCAAGTCTTTAGATTTTCTTTAGGAATGTTATATTTTTCAAGAAACCACAGTATTTCTCAGACCAATTAGTGTATACTGGTGTAAGAGATGGTAAGAGAATATGGTTCTCGGCACCAGTGTAACAGATGCTCCATGAAGACCAGAAGACTGGTCTCGGGCCCAGTGTAACAGATGCTCCATGAAGACCAGAAGACTGGTCTCGGGCCCAGTGTAACAGATGCTCCATGAAGACCAGAAGACTGGTCTCGGGCCCAGTGTAACAGATGCTCCATGAAGACCAGAAGACTGGTCTCGGGCCCAGTGTAACAGATGTCCCATGAAGACCAGAAGACTGGTCTCGGGCCCAGTGTAACAGATGTCCCATGAAGACCAGAAGACTGGTCTCGGGCCCAGTGTAACAGATGTCCCATGAAGACCAGAAGACTGGTCTCGGGCCCAGTGTAACAGATGTCCCATGAAGACCAGAAGACTGGTCTCGGCACCAGTGTAACAGATGTCCTATGAAGACCAGAAGACTGGTTTCGGGCCCAGTGTAACAGATGTCCCATGAAGACCAGAAGACTGGTCTCGGGCCCAGTGTAACAGATGTCCCATGAAGACCAGAAGACTGGTCTCGGCACCAGTGTAACAGATGTCCTATGAAGACCAGAAGACTGGTTTCGGGCCCAGTGTAACAGATGTCCCATGAAGACCAGAAGACTTGTCCCGGGCCCAGTGTAACAGATGTCCCATGAAGACCAGAAGACTGGTCTCAGGCCCAGTGTAACAGATGTCCCATGAAGACCAGAAGACTGGTCTCGGGCCCAGTGTAACAGATGCTCCATGAAGACCAGAAGACTGGTCTCGGCACCAGTGTAACAGATGTGATCGTACTTCGTAAATCTCTTGAGTAATAGAGAAAGGATGTCTATCCAGAGATCCCAGTTGATTGCTGTTTATTCCTGATGATAGACACAAGGAAGCACATTAGATGGGTGTAGATTTGTGATTCGTCTGTAGTAATAACTGCGAATTAGCAAGGAGTTAATGCCACCATTGTAATTAGAGCATGCTAGCTAACTTGCTCTTACAGGAATAACATACTATTAGAGCATGCTAGCTAACTCGCTCTTACAGCAATAACATACTATTAGAGCATTCTAGCTAACTCGCTCTTACAGCAATAACATACTATTAGAGCATGCTAGCTAACTCACTCTTACAGCAATAACATACTATTAGAGCATGCTAGCTAACTCACTCTTACAGCAATAACATACTATTAGAGCATTATAGCTAACTCACTCTTACAGCAATAACATACTATTAGAGCATGCTAGCTAACCTGCTCTTACAGCAATAACATACTATTAGAGCATGCTAGCTAACTCACTCTTACAGCAATAACATACTATTAGAGCATGCTAGCTAACTCACTCTTACAGCAATAACATACTATTAGAGCATGCTAGCTAACTCACTCTTACAGCAATAACATACTATTAGAGCATGCTAGCTAACGCACTCTTACAGCAATAACATACGATTAGAGCATGCTAGCTAACACGCTCTTACAGCAACAACATACTATTAGAGCATGCTAGCTAACTCGCTCTTACAGCAATAACATACTATTAGAGCATGCTAGCTAACCCGCTCTTACAGCAATAACATACTATTAGAGCATGCTAGCTAACTCGCTCTTACAGCAATAACATACTATTAGAGCATGCTAGCTAACTCACTCTTACAGCAATAACATACTATTAGAGCATGCTAGCTAACTCACTCTTACAGCAATAACATACTATTAGAGCATGCTAGCTAACACGCTCTTACAGCAATAACATACTATTAGAGCATGCTAGCTAACTCGCTCTTACAGCAATAACATACTATTAGAGCATGCTAGCTAACTCGCTCTTACAGCAATAACATACTATTAGAGCATTCTAGCTAACTCGCTCTTACAGCAATAACATACTATTAGAGCATGCTAGCTAACTCGCTCTTACAGCAATAACATACTATTAGAGCATGCTAGCTAACTCGCTCTTACAGCAATAACATACTATTAGAGCATGCTAGCTAACTCACTCTTACAGCAATAACATACTATTAGAGCATGCTAGCTAACTCGCTCTTACAGCAATAACATACTATTAGAGCATGCTAGCTAACTCACTCTTACAGCAATAACATACTATTAGAGCATGCTAGCTAACTCACTCTTACAGCAATAACATACTATTAGAGCATGCTAGCTAACTCACTCTTACAGCAATAACATACTATTAGAGCATGCTAGCTAACTCGCTCTTACAGCAATAACATACTGTAGCGACCCGCACAGACAGCTGTGTGTTATGTGTTAGGCTAGGAGGTGGTTGTGTTGTACTGACCAGTACCCGGTGTTCGCGGGGTCTGACATGTCAATCAACCTGCTATCTGCCAATCACGGGAATGCCTGGAATGTTCTGATGCCGGGCATCCTGGTGGTTGGCGGAGTGGCGTGGAGGGGGGTTGGGCAGGGGGGTGGAGCATTGGAAGTTAAGACCAGGTTCAGCCTTTGTCCTCTCTCTCTTACGTCTGGGCTTCACAAGAGAAGGTCACGATTGGCTTGTGGGTTATCTGTCATCTATTTGGCGTGTGCTACGGCCCAAACAGTAGCCTGTGTAAAGTTGGTTTAATAAACCGTCAATTCGCAAACTCAAGCCTCTGTCTGGACAATTGTTCATTTATGATCTAGTCAGGTCATTACATTGGTGTCAGAAGTAAAAACGTTGATACAAGTTAGCCAGCTAGCTAGCTGACTTATGTGGCTAGCTACCGTAGGTGAGAACGGGGATTGAAAATGCTTCGAGGGAATCCGAAAGTGAAGGTGGAGGTAGGGGACGATTATGGCCAAGGAGGTGCGTGTGAATGGACGTCGGGGGTTCTGTCTGAGGAGATCGCCAGGGCGTCGGAGCGCAGAGGCCGCTTGAGGGAGGACGTTAGAGCGATGGCGGCTGAAGCGGGCATGAGTGCTTCGTCGACTGTATTTCGCGCGGATTCTGGTGGGCGGACCGAAGTGGTGACGTCGACGCGGCGTGACGAGGAATCTGGGGCTCAGGATGTAAACAAACATGGCGGCGCCCAGTTCCCGGCTGTGTCCGTATCTGTTAAGACCCCGAAGTATTCCGGTAAGGCGGATTGGGAAGCTTTTCATGCTCAGTTTGAACTGTTAGCTCATTTTAGGGGGTGGTCGGATGAAGAAAGGGCACTGCAGTTGGCTTTATGCCTCACGGATGAAGCTCTGGCCTGTTTGATATTGATTAGCCCCGAGGACAGGCATGATTATGGTGCTTTAGTGGGAGCACTGAGGAGGCGCTATGGACAGTGTGTACAGCCCGGGCTACTGCGCTCCGAACTGAGTAATAGACGCAGGCAGCCTGGAGAGCCTCTACGGGTGCTAGCTAATGACATTGAGAGCCTCTCTCGGCGGGCATATGCTCACATGCCCCCCTCCGTGCAGAGCGAGCTAGCACGGGACCAGTTCATACAGGCGCTCTCTCCTACGGAGCTGCGCATACAGACCCAGCTGGCTCATCCTGAGTCATTGCAGACAGCCTTGGAGATGGCTTTGGAGAGGGAGCTGGTGTGGGCTGGGGCTTCAGCTGGGGCTTTGGTGGGGGTGCAGGGAGACACACCCTCTGTGCGAGCTGGGGGGCAGAGCAGCCCGGAGCCGGAAAAGCCTGCTTGGGTGGCCGAAATGACAAAACTCATTCGTGCTGTGTCGCTACAGGCGGAACGAAACACACGCCCTGGTCCCAGGGTCTGCTGGGGTTGTGGCCAGCCAGGCCATCTGCGCCGAGATTGCCCCATGTCCCCCAGAGCTCAGGGAAACGGCTCGGGGTCCGCATAGACCGGGTAGTGGGGACCCCTGGCTTTCTATCCCAACCATCATCATCTTCAGGAGGAGCCCACCGGCACAGACGGGGAAGCAAGGCTCCACTTCCCCCAGAAGCAGACGAGGGCAAGCGGATGGAGCCTGTTGTTGTGGTGGGCCGGACCTGTGTTGGGGACTTTTGTCATGTCCCTGTCACTGTGGAGGGGGTGCCCTGCTCCGCCCTGGTGGACACTGGGTCCACAGTAACCCTGGTGAGGCCAGATATTGTGCCAGGTTGGACTCAGTGTGAGCCTACAACTGTGCAGCTCCGCACAGTCACAGGTGAGCTGGCACCCATGAAAGGGAAGGGAATAATGACTCTGACAGTAGGGGGCAGGACTGTGCGTCATCCTGTGTGGGTGGCGGCTGTGCAGGACCCTTGTATCCTGGGGTTGGACTTTCTTAGGAGCACAGGCTGCCAGTTAGACCTAAATAGGGGCACACTGAGCTTACAGGGAGGGACGGAAGTCACCATGGCCCCCCCTAATGTCACATTCACTCAACCCAACAAACCTTTTACTCCAACAGTTAAAGCAGCAGAGACTCATGGCCCCCTCCCCCACAGCTGTGTGTGACTTTTCCCCAGTCCCCCTGTCACCTACGGTGGTGTGTTACATTCCCCCAGCTACCTCCATGACACAGCCCTCTGTGAGCCCGGGCCGCACCCCCCCAGCCCAGCTACCCCAGATGGGAGAGGAGAGGACACTGTCTGCAGTGAGGGAGATATGGGGGAGGAACTGTGTTGGTCTTGACCCCGAGCAGCAGGAACGGTTGTGGCAGTTGCTGTTTGAATTCAGAGACAGCTTTGCGTTGAGTGAGGAAGAGGTGGGTCAGACTCATCTGGTGCAGCATGAGATCGACACAGGTGATGCTCGACCCATCAAGATGCGTCCCCGCCGTATCCCGCTGGCACGCCAGGAGGCGGCAGACAAGGCTGTGTTGGAGATGCAGCGGGCAGACTTCATTGAGCCCTCAGACAGCCCCTGGGCGGCGCCAGTCGTCATGGTTCCGAAGAAGGGGGACAAGCTAAGGTTCTGTGCGGACTACAGGCGGCTGAATGAGGTAACCAGGAAGGACTCATACCCCATACCACGTATCGATGAGTTGCTGGACCTGGTTAGGGGGTCCTCCTGGTTCTCCTCACTAGACCTCCGCAGTGGCTACTGGCAGGTGCCCCTCTCCCCAGAGGCCAGAGCCAAAACTGCGTTCTCCACTAACAGAGGACACTGGCAGTTCAAGGTCCTGTGCTTTGGCCTGTGCAACGCTCCAGCTACTTTTGAGCGTTTGATGGACAGGGTGCTGGATGGCATCCCCCGACAGCAGTGTCTGGTATACCTCGATGACATCCTGGCCCATGGCAGCTCCTTCCAGTCAGCCCTGGGGGCGCTACGGCGTGTGCTGGAGAGGGTGGCTGCCGCAGGTCTGAAGCTCCACCCCGAGAAGTGCCACTTCATGAGGAGAGAGGTGTCCTTCTTGGGCCACCGAGTGGGGAAGGAGGGGATCAGCACCATGGAGGACAAGGTAGGGGCTGTCAGAGACTGGCCCACCCCCACCGACCAGCGTCAGCTGAAGAGCTTCCTGGGCCTGGCCTCGTACTACAGGAGGTTTGTACGGGGCTTCTCAAGCGTTGCTGCTCCACTGAACCGCCTGCTGCCGAAGGACAAGGCTTTCACTTGGACAGTGGAGTGTGAGGAGGCGTTCAACACCCTCAAATGTGCACTGATCGAGGCCCCCGTGCTCGCCCCCCTGACCTCACCTTGCCCTTTATCCTGGACACAGACGCGAGCAATGTGGGCATGGGTGGGGTGCTGGCCCAGGTGGGGCCAGAGGGGGAGAGAGTGGTGGCGTACTTCAGCAAAACATTTGACAAACATGAGCGCCGCTACTGTGTCACCCGGCGGGAGCTCTTGGCTGTTGTGGCTTCCGTCAAACACTTCAAGTACTACCTGGGTGGTCTGCCCTTTACTGTAAGGACTGACCACTCTGCTCTCCAGTGGCTCATGTCTTTCAGAGAGCCAGAGGGACAGGTGGCACGCTGGTTGGAGGAGCTTCAGCCGTATGACTTCACGGTGGTGCACAGGGCAGGGGCACGCCACTCCAACGCCGACGCCATGTCCCGTCGGCCCTGTACTGCAGACGGCTGCCGCCACTGTGAACGGAGAGAGGGACGGGAGAGAGAGCTGCGGGCAGAGGAGGGTGTCTGTGCCACAGTGTGTCGGGCGAGCGGGCCTGTCTGCTGTGAGCTGCAGACTGTCGACGTGGCTGAATGGCGGCAGCAGCAGGGACGGGACACAGACCTACAGCCAGTGCTACAGTGGGTAGAGGCGCAGGTGAGGCCACCATGGGAAGAGGTGACAGCGCTCTCACTCGCGACCAAAGGGTTGTGGTCGAAGTTTGAGAGACTGCGGCTGGCTGATGGCGTGCTACAGCGGGCATGGAAGGAGTCAGCTACGGGAGAGGAGAGGTGGCAGGTGGTGGTCCCAAAAGCATTGCGGGAGGCTGTGCTCCAGAGTACTCATGGGGGGGGTGGGGACTGGACACTTTGGGGTCACAAAAACACTGCGCCGTCTCCGTCAGGGCTTCTACTGGGGGCAGCACAAGAGGGATGTGGAGGACTTTTGTCGCCGCTGTGACAACTGCACAGCGAGAAAGGGCCCCCCAGGCCGCTCTCATGCTCAGCTCCAACAGTTCCCAGTGGGGGCTCCCATGGAGAGGGTGGGAGTGGATGTAGTTGGGCCGTTCCCCACCACAGACAGTGGAAACCGCTGGGTGCTCACGGCCATGGACTATTTCACAAAATGGCCCGAGGCCTATGCTCTGCCTGACCAGGAGGCAGAGACCATCGTCGACGCCCTGACAGCGGGGATGTTCAGCAGGTTTGGAGCTGCAGAGTCCATCCACAGCGACCAAGGCAGAAACTTTGAGTCCCGTGTGTTCGCCACCATGTGTGAGAGGCTGGGTATGCACAAGACCCGCACTACTCCTCTCCATCCTCAAAGTGATGGCCTTGTGGAGCGCTTCAACAAAACGCTTGGACAGCAGCTGGCCATCGTCTCTTCCAAACACCAGCGTGACTGGGACAAGCACCTGCCTATGGTCCTCATGGCATGCCGCTCCGCTGTCCAAGACTCCACCTACTGCCCTCCTCATGCTGGGGAGAGAGATCCGCACCCCTGCGGAGATGGCGTTTGGTCGGCCCCTGGATAGCCCTCATGTTCCTCCGGGGCCGGAGTATGCCCGGAGACTCCAGGACCGCCTGGAGACAGCCCACACCTTCGCCAGAGAGCAGCTGGTGAATGCAGGTGTGAGGCAGAAAAGGAACTATGACGTGCACACCCGGGGAAGGCACTTTGTGGCTGGGGAGCTGGTCTGGGTCTACAGCCCCCTAAGGAAAAAAGGCAGATGCCCCAAGTTGGACAGTCACTGGGTGGGACCCTGCAGTGTCCTGGAGAGGGTAGGGGAGGTTGTGTACCGGGTGCAGCTTCCTCCCAGGGGGAGAAAGGTGGCACTGCACCGGGACAGGTTAGCCCCATACAGAGGGGCCTCTTCTCCCCAAACCCCAGGAACCCCCACAATTCCCCTCTCTGGCAATGACATTCTCCAGGCACCCACCCTCAGGTGCCGCAGACAAGGCTCCAGACAGCCCACTCCCCTGTCTCCCCCTGTGTCACCGCGTGGTTCCCCAGAGCCACGGACTGTATTACCCGTTCCCGCTTCCTTGTCCCCCATATCCCTGCCTTCATCCCCTGGTTCCCAGAGGGGCACTCTGCGACCATCACGGCCACGCAGGCAAAGGAGACCTCCGGGTCGCTTCAGAGACTTTGTTTGTTCCCTCGGGGACGAGGGACTTTGTGGTGGGGGGGGCTGTGTAGCGACCCGCACAGACAGCTGTGTGTTATGTGTTAGGCTAGGAGGTGGTTGTGTTGTACTGACCAGTACCCGGTGTTCGCGGGGTCCGACATGTCAATCAACCTGCTATCTGCCAATCACGGGAATGCCTGGAATGTTCTGATGCCGGGCATCCTGGTGGTTGGCGGAGTGGCGTGGAGGGGGGTTGGGCAGGGGGGTGGAGCATTGGAAGTTAAGACCAGGTTCAGCCTTTGTCCTCTCTCTCTTACGTCTGGGCTTCACAAGAGAAGGTCACGATTGGCTTGTGGGTTATCTGTCATCTATTTGGCGTGTGCTACGGCCCAAACAGTAGCCTGTGTAAAGTTGGTTTAATAAACCGTCAATTCGCAAACTCAAGCCTCTGTCTGGACAATTGTTCATTTATGATCTAGTCAGGTCATTACAATACTATTAGAGCATGCTAGCTAACTCACTCTTACAGCAATAACATACTATTAGAGCATGCTAGCTAACTCACTCTTACAGCAATAACATACTATTAGAGCATGCTAGCTAACTCGCTCTTACAGCAATAACATACTATTAGAGCATTCTAGCTAACTCGCTCTTACAGCAATAACATACTATTATAGCATGCTAGCTAACTCACTCTTACAGCAATAACATACTATTAGAGCATGCTAGCTAACACGCTCTTACAGCAATAACATACTATTAGAGCATGCTAGCTAACTTGCTCTTACAGCACATACTATTAGAGCATGCTAGCTAACTCACTCTTACAGCAATAACATACTATTAGAGCATGCTAGCTAACTCGCTCTTACAGCAATAACATACTATTAGAGCATGCTAGCTAACACGCTCTTACAGCAATAACATACTATTAGAGCATGCTAGCTAACTCGCTCTTACAGCAATAACATACTATTAGAGCATGCTAGCTAACTCGCTCTTACAGCAATAACATACTATTAGAGCATGCTAGCTAACACGCTCTTACAGCAATAACATACTATTAGAGCATGCTAGCTAACGCACTCTTACAGCAATAACATACTATTAGAGCATGCTAGCTAACGCACTCTTACAGCAATAACATACTATTAGAGCATGCTAGCTAACACGCTCTTACAGCAATAACATACTATTAGAGCATGCTAGCTAACTTGCTCTTACAGCAATAACATACAAAAGCACATCCCAAAATGCCCCCATTTATGCTTCTACTACAATAAGGCACTACTTAGTTAGTTGTTGAAAAGTCTATTATAAAAGTCTAGTGTTGGAAAGTTATAGGAACTAAACATAAGCAATACCTACAACATACTGTATTTGGTTGTACTTTTATATGAACAGCTGCTGTTTTTATCATGTGTATGACAATATAATTCATACATCATTTAATGTCCCCTGCCATTTTAAAACAAAAGATGGCTACTGTAATATCCATCCAAAAGCAATAACAACCTAAACTAACTGGTTCAAAGTCCCCATTCCAAAGCACAATACCTAATGGTGGTTAATATTTGGCCAGCTGTATTGGAAACTGATCTTTTCCACAAGTCTATTCAAGTCAAGAGTGGCCCCAAAACTTTCCCTTCCTTTTCCTGTTTCATTGATTTAAAGGCAACAGTCAGTACATTTTTTGGCAAAGTGGTCCTCAATCTTACTTAGCCTCTTATAGAAGTTTATCAGGATTGGAAAGTGTTCAGAAGGTAACATTAAAAATTCCCATTCCTGAACACACACTCAGAGGAGACGGGGAGGGAGGAGTGTGTATGTTTGTGTATGAGGAGAGCTGGACAGGCAAAACAGAGAGAGGGGAAGAATTAGTACACACACACACACACACACATTCATGTCTAAGGATTTTTTGTAATTCATTTACAGTATCATCTGATTGGTGTTTGGCTGTGTGCGCAACATGACTCACCCTCTCTTCCTCATTATACCCTCAGCTTCATTTGGTCTTAAATTTCCACCTCCATTTGTTCGACTCGTTCAACAACATTAAAGTACCGTACCTTGTTTTGACAAGTGAAAAGAAAAGTCTGTCAGACACTTCAGAGCTAGAAACCTGCTGCATGAGGCTACTGGAAAAGTAGTGAACATTTCAAAATCATGGGCAAACTGTCTGTCCTTCTTTTTGTTCATTCGTTTTCCACCATTGTCAACGCAGGTAAGATGTACTATCGACTTTCTCTCATAACTCATTTAATGATTTGTTATGTTATAAAAAATATCCATATCTGTGTATAATATCACTCCTCTCCAGGTTCAGGATCACATTCTCTGTGGGTACTTGCAACATATATAAGTGGAGAGACACCTTTCCCTGAGTTTACGGTTGTGGTGATGTTGGATGATGTTCAAGTGGCTTACTATGACTCCAACATGAAACACTTCATCTACAGGGTAAATAACAACCCTAACAAAATGCATGATAACGAAGCTCAGGACGGAGCTTATATACTTGGAATGATGTACAACAACATGAAAGAGAGATCATTTCACCTAAAGCACCACTTCAACCTCACAGAAGGTGTTCAAGTTCAGCAAAGAATGTCTGGCTGTGAGATGTTGGACAATGGTGAACCGGTCATGTTCATGGTGAAGGACACTTTCAATGCCATTTATACAGATTTACATTTACATTTAAGTCATTTAGCAGACGCTCTTATCCAGAGAAATGGTATATTACAACATGACACATTTTATATATGATGCTGGGAAACTACTACGAGGATGGGATGGGATGAGGCAAGCGTTTGAAAGAGTATTATTTGAGAACGTTCACCTTCCCATTTGTATCAGAACACAGAAGAAACTCCTGAAGAGGGAGAAGAACATTGTGATGCGTGAAGTTCCTCCCAGACTCAGGTTGATAAAGAAAGAGGTTTCTGGAGGGTTCCAGATGAGCTGCCTGGCGTTTGGTTTCTATCCCCGCCACATCAACCTGACCCTGCTGAGAGACGGCCAGCCAGTGGCAGAACAGGAGCTGACAGGGGGGGAGGTGCTGCCTAGTGGAGACGGGACCTACCAGCTGAGGAAGAGTCTGGAGGTCAGTACTGAGGAGCTAAAGAAGAGACACAACTACACCTGTACTGCCTCTCACCTCAGTCTGGACAACAAGCTGGATGTCAGTTGGGAGTCTGGGACAGAGAGAGTTCACCTATCAACCCTCTCAGCTCTACTGGTGATGCTGCTGATTCTTATTCTATTGGGCATTTTCATTTGCATTAGGAGGTGGAGATGCACTGCCTCACAGTCTAAAATTACCAACGTTGATGCAAAAGTGTCAGAGGAAATGAACCTTTCTTCAGATTCTGAGATCTAATAAAAATGTTGGGACACTGATGCAACTTTGTCAATTCAGCTCAATTCACAATGAAAATATGACTCCCAGAGCACCTATGAAGGAAGACACAAAATGTGTGAACGATTCTGTTATGGTCAGTTGATCTTCCCTTCCTCTCAACAAAGGACTGTAAAGGATCAGTTTGGGGAGACTGTTGACAAGAACAAATATCTGGGTATTATTAGTACAGATCTGCATTCATATATTGTATAGGCTGGTTTGGCATCCTGCTCATTAACAAAGGTAATATTTGTATTATTTCTGTTATGTAATCTGTCATTTTTAATCATGACTATTCATTCATTTCACAATGCACTTCATATCTGCAGTCAGTGCCATGAAAAAGTCCTTTAGTGTTACTTTTCCCCAGTCAAATATTCAGGCTTATATTTCCACTTCAAGGCTGGACCACAACATAGAAAACAATGTGTTTGATTATAAGATCTAGTTCAACTATTATTTTATGATGAACACTGAATGGTATATCAAAAGGCTGAAAAGCCAACGTCTCCATTACACATTTTAAATAAGTATCCTTCCATGTTACCTGCTTCCTAATGAGACCAGCTAGGTTAGAACCTAGGTCTCCTGCACACCACGACACTGTGTAGACCTCTGAGCTGAATCCTAGAACCACTGGCAACATTAGATTTCTTAAACCTGCTTGGTGCATTTTTGTAAAAGTCACAAACATAACTTACCTACATTTCATTACCGATGTAAAGGGCAGGTGCTCATAGACTATGTTCCAAATAGCACCCTATTCCCTACATAGTGCACTAGGGGCCCTGGTCAAAAGTAGTGCCCTATATAGACAATAGGGTGCCATTTGGGATGCAGTTATAACCACTGACTTTAGTCAAATTCCCCAGTTCTGCACACTCCAGTGGTTTCCCATTCAAAACCCTGAAGGTAGAAAAAAGGCAGAATTATATTTGTCATGGAGACGGATGCCTCATAAAGAGTAAATGTCATTTGTCAATCTGAAATGAGTCAGAGTTGGTGATGCTTGAGAGCAGAGATTAATACAACACAAATACTGTATTTGCTTTCAGAAAACATACACACATGTATCGTGAGATTTTGAGTGAAAACCTCCTTCCTGTCCTGAGGTGGTGAGAATAAGGGCTGTCCAGAATGTCTCCTGTCCTGAGGTGGTGAGAATAAGGGCTGTCCAGCATGTCTCCTGTCCTGAGGTGGTGAGAATAAGGGCTGTCCAGCATGTATCCTGTCCTGAGGTGGTGAGAATAAGGGCTGTCCAGCATGTCTCCTGTCCTGAGGTGGTGAGAATAAGGGCTGCCCAGCATGTCTCCTGTCCTGAGGTGGTGAGAATAAGGGCTGTCAAGCATGTCTCCTGTCCTGAGGTGGTGAGAATAAGGGTTGTCCAGCATGTCTCCTATCCTGAAGTGGTGAGAAGAAAGGAGAAGTTGAAGAAGTAATGGTAGGAGAAGAGACACCAGAGAATGTTTCTTGTCAACAGAGGGATCCTGTCCTGTTGCATGTAAAGAAGGTGGACATGGTAGTGTATATTGCATTGATTATCAACTGCACAGCGCAAACAGAGAGGGAATCTGAGAACATAGGCACCGTTGTGTGCGGCTGAAAGTTTTTTGGGACTCATGGACTTTCCACAGAGACACTACAAGGAATCCTTTCGATGAAGGCCCCCGAGCCGGTGTAGGGATGTGATTTGAATTGTGACTGAAGTGGGATGTTTTTATTTTTTATTTTATTTTGTATGATGTCTGTGTTTTCCACTATCTTTCCCACAATGGAACATTTTTGTTTCCCCACCCTGTACAGTAGGTGTCGGCAATAGAGCAGTAGGTTGTAGTCTGCCATAAAACCTCAAAAAAGAAGATACACTTCTAACGTTTGTTTGCAGACCGCCATAATACCATAGAAGAAGAAGAACGTTTTCTCAGCACCAAATATGGTAGTGAGAGCAAGTCCAGCTGTGGGTCGGAGACCGGAAGGAGGCGCTATGACAAGAAAAGGAAAGAATGGTACCGTTAAGATCAGAGATTCATCTCCTGCCTCTTGATTACATACCTTCGTCGTCCTAATACACACCAACAAATATAACTTATTGGCCTTCATGCTCTTCTTGAGCCAGCCCAGGATCAAGGGGGCCTACCTGCGGCGGCAGGTGTATTGGAGAGTTCCAACGTTTGTCCTGAGAATTCTACCAGAGATGATTTTGGACCGGTAGGGGTAATACTTTTGGCCGACCCACACCGACCAACACGTTGTGTCGCTCTGGTTAAAGGACAAACTGGGAATGGTCGATTCAGTGAAAGTTTTGAGAAGTGGGGCTGAGCTTTGACACAGAGTTTGGACCTTATAAGGTCAGGTTAGGTTATATTTGCTATTCTGTGAGGGCCTATGTTTATAATCCACTAATGTTTTAGGTGTCAAGGATTCATACGTGTTGCAGCAGTGTGTAGAAGGGAGATCACCACGCTGTGAGACATGTCCAGGAGGGCATAGTCAGAGGGACTGTACAGTTGCGAAAGAGACAAATCTGTGTGTCAACTGTGGGGGTGCTCATGCAGCTGAGGAACTGAAGTGAGAGAGACAGGTTGAGATTGCCAGAGTTTGAGTGGGACAGAATGTGTCCTATGCTGAGGCAGTGAAGAGAGCAGAGGATAGACCAAGGGTGAGTGAGTTGACTGGGTGATTCCCTGTGAGTAGGCCTGAAGAGAGAGATCCTGAGAGGATGAGTTTCAGTAAGGTTGGATTTCTTGTGTTTATAGCCATTGGGATCATCTGCACTGTAATGATGGAGTGGAAGTCACAGCAGATAGATGTGGTAGTTGCAGCTGCAGAGAAGTATTTGGATATGAGAGATATCAGTGCAGAGATCTACAGGAAGTTGAGAGAAGGGGTTACATCATAACAGGCCGATGGCCTGGTGTAGGATCGTTTAGGGACAAAGTGGTGGGATGGGGTGGTGTTTTGGGGACACTGTATAACTGCAGGTTAGATGGTGGTGCAATTCAATATTTTCCTATTTCCCTTTTCCTTGTATTTTTTATTTATTTTTTGTGACCAAAATGTGTAATCCACACCAAAACCTGTGAAAGGCAGCAATATGCAACACAGCGTCTAGCCTGCCAGAAAGTTACATGAAAAAGAAGAAAGTTGCAGGTAGTGAGAGAGGATGGAACTAGCTGAAACTGGGCTGACATTCTTCACATTTCCTCATCAATAAAACATCTGATCTCAATACATTTTTATGTTCCCCAAACTAGAATATGTTACAAACACAGTGCATTAAATGTTATAGACTTGACGCTTTGACAAAGTTTCAGAAAATTGTTGTTTAGGAGTGCAAGGTCGAATTGAGCTTGTGCACATGCGCACTTCACGGAGGAGACATTCCCTCACAGAAATATGCAAACACATGCTACATCGTGCCAATAGGATCTCGCTAGCTCGTGCTTGGCTTTGCTTGTTCTGCCCAGTATGCTCCATTTGCTCCCACTGTAAACAACACAGATGAACGATCAGAGGAGGAAAGATGGCAGAAGTGGATGTAGAGTATGATTTAGGCAGTGAGTGGAGTTCATTTGCTGAAGAGGAATGTTCTGAATGGACTACAGTAGTATCGAAAACTGGAGCAAAAAGAAAATTGTCTAAAATTGTAGTGGAGGATGTGTGTGTAAATTATAATGAATCGCTTATTGTTGGGATGCGTTTATTGAGCAAGGATTCATATGTGGGAAACCCATTAGAGGTGTCAAAAAATTGTGAAGTATGCGCTTGGAAATGTGGAGTCTGTCAGAGTGACCAGGAGTGGTCTTATTTTGTTAAATTGTATTTCTGATGAGCAGAGGAAGATTGCAGTGGGTCTCAAAAGAATCCGGACAACAGAAGTTTTGTGTTTTGAACTTGGGAATAGAGCACCCGTCAAAGGAGTCATCTCAGGGGTGACGACGGATGTTCAGGTTGAATACATGAAGAGAATTCCTGGTGTGGTTGGTGCCCGGCGTCTGACCCGCTGGGTGAATGGAGAAGAAGAAGAAAGTCGGTACTGTTGTTTGTTGATAAACAGCACATCCCTACCCATGTGAAGCCTGGTTATGTGTAAGATACACCATAAGAGCTTTCATTCCCAAACCACTGCAGTGTAAGAACTTTAAAGGATTTTGCCGTGTTTCAAGTGTGTGTAGATGAACAGAGTATATAGGAGAACGGTGTGTAGAAGGACGACGGTGTTTGTTGTGGTGGGGATCATGATCCTGAGTTCCTGGAGTGCCCTGTAAAGGTGAAGGAGGTAGAGGTGGCAAAAGTTTGGTCAACCAAATCTCCTGTGTTGAGATTCACTGTCAGATGCTAGTGAAGATATGGTATGGGATAGAATACAGCCTGTAGTAAATGTTTGCTGTCAGACAAAAGATACCCTGTGTGTTAAAAGGTGGACTTTGTTGCGTTCATTGCCACAGTTATATACTGTACAGCACAAGTCTCAAAGAAGTTGAAGAAAATTGACATTATTGTGGCTGAGGCAGAAAAGTTTTTGGGACTCAAGGATTTTACATCTGTAGACTTACAGGTACCCCTTGAGCCTGTGTAGGGATCAGATCTGTTTCATATAGTTATATTATATTAACAGAAAAGTTGTTTAGTTTATTTATTTTTGGGTAGTTTTTTGGTAGTTCAGTTTTTTGGGGAATCCTGTTTTCATCCTGTATTGTAGGTGGCGGAATGCACATTCAATTGTGATCATCAATATACCATAGAAGAAGAAGACACAAATGAACAATCATGGGATAGTTATAAATACCTTTGACAACAAGCATGCAAGCTCTATACAAAAAATATGCTACTCAGTTGGCTAAGTGAAAGGGAAAGTCTTTCAGACTCACTTCTTGCTATGCAGTTGGCATGGCGATTTTAGCATGTAAATCTTGACGGGGCAAAAATAATAATAAGTGTGATGCATGCCAGCAATGCCACTACACAACACAACACTTAACAATACATGAATTAAACTATAACGGTGACAAACGGTGCCCACAAACAGTTAGGGCCTCCATAAAGCTGTCCCAACAGCAGTTTCAACATCTTACCATTGCTACACCTGGCCATCAGCAGAGCCTTATCCGGCAGCAAAGCAGTTAATTCAGTCTCATTTACTGGATTTAAAAAAACATAGCTGATACGGCTGACTTGTTTAAACAAATATGGCTTCTATTAAGTATTGAGATGTACAAACTATGGCATAAGGGGATGACAAGCGAATAAGAGGCAATCCGTAATTTGGATTAGGACATTAATGAGCGAGCTAGGACGGACATAGTCAATATAACTATTTGTTCAGCAATTTTGAAATGTATTGTGACAGAATTCAGAACATGGGCGGTTCTTACAGTGCTCTCCCTCTACACCAAGTCAGAACCGTATGATAAATAGGCAGACAATGAAAGCTTTTACAATATTCAATGATTACATTTCTCTAAAACAGGTTATAGGCTAGATGTGCACCACCAAGTCAGAACAGTAGGCAAAATTAAGAGGGATAAATAGACCAAATGATTAGGGTGAGGCACATGGCCTACTAACATCTTACTACACAACATACACTTAGTATTACTTTCTTAGCGACAGTATACATATATCCCTGCCATATTACATCATTTATGCAGCACCATAAAATGCATTTTTGGACTCACCTTGCTTTGCTGTTCTCACTTGAACAGGAAGGTGGCGCGGCGGCCCTTCGTGGGCAAATGTTATCATCAAAGTCCGACATTCTCTGGATTGATGATGCTTTCAAGACAACTGGGAACTCTGAAAAAAACTATGTTGAATCATGGTGACGTCATTGATCTTCAGGTCGTAGCTCTAGAAAGAGGCCAGATTTACAATTCCGAGTTGGATGACCGTTCAAAACGTATTTTCGCAGTCTTAGCTCATTTATTCCTGACTTCCCAGTTGTCTTGAACTCACTGAAGTCAGGTTTTCGCAGTTCCGAGTTAACAGTTGTTTTGACAGCATGGCCAATGTTGAATGTTTATCATTTTAAAATTGGGAAAGAACTTAATCCCAGATTTGGGACCACACATCCACTGTCACTGATTTCTTCCAAACCACTCATGGTTGAATTAGCGATTTCAAACTTGTGTAATGTATGTACAATGGCCGATGAGCACCGAAACACTTTATCTATAATTTCTCTTCATTAATTATCTTCATATGACAAGGATTAAAAAGGATTTGCCAGTAGATTGTCGACTTGATTCATGATGTCTACTAGCTAAGATTTCGAAAGTATGATGTTGACATGATCAGTCCAATCAAAGCTACTGTAGATATAACGTGATTTGACGTAATTTTATCTGTGGCCAATGACCTTGAGCCTTCTTGGATGGGCACATCTTATGTAACTCTATGGTAGCATCCAAGGGGCTAAAGTTTTCGAGGTCTACCCTTAAGACTTTTCGGTGACGTAGTGTCCCCATGAGTGACAGAACACTGAGCCAATCACGGCGCAATGCTCTGTGATGTACCCTAGTGGTTAGAACGTTGGACTAGTAACTGAAAGGTTGCAAGATCGAATCCCCGAGCTGACAAGGTAAAAATCTGTCGTTCTGCCCCTGAACAAGGCAGTTAACCCACTGTTCCTAGACCGTCATTGAAAATAAGAATTTGTTATATATTTTTATATATATTTATACAGGCAAGCCTATATTTCTATATTTAAAATATATATTTTTTTACATTGTTTGCAAACTGATATGTGACACTGATATGGGACATTAATGCCAAAAGAACATGCAAAACAGGCAAGCCTATTGCTCTGCCCCACCTGCCCTGAATGACGGGTCGCCATTGGCAGTTGGCTAAGTGAAAGAGAAAGTCTGACAGACTCAATTCTTGCTATACAATCGGCTAAGTGGAAGGGAAAGTCTGACAGACTCACTTTTTGCTATGCGAGGCTACACTATCAAAATAATGGGCAAACTGTCTGTCTTTCTGTTTGTTCTGTCGTTTTACACCATTGTCAACGCAGGTAAGGGTTTAACTTTGTCGCTTACTCACTTACTCATTTAATGATTTATTAGACAATGTAAAATGTCCATAACTGTTTACAGGGTTGGGGAGTAGTGTGCCGACTATACTGATATCATTTATAGTTGATATCTAGGCTAAATGGCGCATTGATGATGCGAATCACACTGCTGCTCTCTATATCTTCTTGGCTGCATTCCAAACACTTGAAAGACACTGGCCTATCCCCTGTGCCCTCAAATTAAGTGGACACTTCTGATGACGTATCATGACTTCTGACGGGTATACACTTGCAGGGCAAGGGGCAATCATCGCGGGATGAACGAGTGACGAATTTCCGGGCAAGTCCATTTAAAAATCATTCCCTCCTCCCTTGCTCGGAAATTCGTCACTCGTTCATCCCACGTTGTGTTTTCAGCCACATGTAGCTTGTGGGTGCTTTATATGCGCTACAGTCAATTATGATTTTATGTCTACTTAAATTTACTATATAATTATTAATTATATAATAATTATTATTATGCCTAATGTATGATCGCTATCAAATTAATTAGCTAACTAACGTTATTTCTCCAATTTCCAAAAGCTGACCGAACAAAAACATTACTTTTACGAGATGTGTTTGTGCCGTCATGTGCATTAGTAGCACCATTTCTGACTTATTTACATTGGTTTTTACTTACATTTGTATGTTGACTCCATATTGACGTTGAGGTTTTACGTTTTTGCTGACTTTTCTTAGCAGATGTACAAACATCGTGAATTGAATTATGGGGTTTATAAAGGCCTCAAAGTGAACACAATTGTACACTCGCAAACTCCATTAAAAACGAGGGCTGAGGGGCTTATGTTGCAAACGTCCCTGATTGGCTAATCGTTTGGACCGACGACAAATATGGCTGCGGGGATTCCCCCAAGGGCATAAGGCGAGGGTAAGTGGACGAGGGTGTCTTTTATGAGTTTGAAACGCAGCTCTAGTCAGTTGCACAACTGAATGCAGTCAACTGAAATGTGAGAATATGCCCCAGTAGACAGCCAGTGAAAATGCGCTCCAACAGCAGCTGCGGATCCCAACCTTTGGAATGAACGTTTGAGTTCCTCCCTTCTAAACTCCCCTGTGGTATTGTGCTCCATACGTCTTCAACTAGTTTCATTTAAGAAGACCACCAGTGGGGCTTTTATTTTCTTCATGGAAAATTACCATCTTGTTTTTCTTTCTCAACGAGAAGCAATGAGTCCAATCAGTCCTCCATTACAACAAAATAAAAAATAACAGATTAGGCTAATTAGTGGGTTATGCTCAGGTAAAACAATTTGGCTAATCTATGTTTCCATTTTATCTTATAAAATGTCAAATGTCCACAATAATTTCACTTCTCTCCCAGGTCCAGGATCACATTCTCTGTGGGCACTTGCAACCTACATCACCGGAGAGACGCCTTTCCCTGAGTTTACGGTTGTGTTAATGTTGGATGATGTTCAAGTGGGTTACTATGACTCCAATGACAAACAGTCTGTCTACAGGGGACAACATATCACAGAAAAAAACAAGGACGATGAAGCTCAGGATGGAGCTTATGTATTTGGAGTAATATACCAGAGCATGAAAGACAGATCATTTGAACTAAAGCACCACTTTAATCTCACGGAAGGTGTTCAAGTCCAGCAAAAATTAACTGGCTGTGAGATGTTGGACAATGGAGAACCAGCCTTGGTCATGTTTAAGGATGCGTTCAATGCCATTTATACAGATCGAACATTATATTACAACATGACACATTTTACGTACGATGCTGGGAAACTACTACTAGGATGGGATGGGATAAGGCAAGCATATGAAAGAACACTTTATGAGAATGTTTACCTTCCTATTTGTATAAAATCACTGAAAAAAATCCTGAAGAGAGAGAAGAACGTTGTGATGCGTAAAGTTCCTCCCAGACTCAGGTTGATAAAGAAAGAGGTTTCTGGAGGGTTTCAGATGAGCTGCTTGGCGTTTGGTTTCTACCCCCGCCACATCAACATGACCCTGCTGAGAGACGGCCAGCCAGTGGCAGAACAGGAGCTGACAGGGGGGGAGGTGCTGCCTAGTGGAGATGGGACCTACCAGCTGAGGAAGAGTCTGGAGGTCAGTACTGAGGAGCTAAAGAAGAGACACAACTACACCTGTACTGCCTCTCACCTCAGTCTGGACAACAAGCTGGATGTCAGTTGGGAGTCTGGGGCAGAGAGAGTTCACCTATCCACCCTCTCAGTTCTACTGGTGATGCTGCTGATTGTTATTATATTGGGCATTTTCATTTGTGTTAAAAGGAGGTGGAGTAACACTGCCTCACAGTCTAAACTGGTCAACGTTGATGCAACAGTGTCAGAGGAAATGATCCTGTCTTCAGATTCTGAGATTTAATCAAATGTTGGGACAGAACTTTTCAGAACAATTCAGCTAAATTCACAAAATAGGACTACCCCCACTATTATAATTTTTATTATTATTGCAGTATTAAAGATGTAGGATCTTAATTTGAGCCAGTACGCGACAGCAGGAAAACAACACTGCAGCCACAGGAAAAATCCTACATGTTTTACATTTCCTGCAACAGGGAAACAGGCACAAAATGTGTGAATGGTTCTGTTATTGTCAGTCAGTCTTCCCTTCCTCTCAACAAAGGACTGTAAAGGATCAGTTTGGGGAGACTGTTGACAATAACCAACATCTGGGCATTAGTCCAGATCTGCATTTATATACTTTATAGGCTGGTTTGGCATCCTGAGCATTAACAATTGTAATCTGGTAGTTATTTCTGTTATGTAATCTGTCATTTCTAATCATGACTATTCATTAATTTCAGAATGCACTCTACATCTGTGCTGTATCAGCTGATATCCAGTATCTTAACCAGAAGGAGATCATGTGATCATGTGTATGAGGTCTGTTTATTATTGGAATGTCTTTACAGTGTCTCTGTGTTGTATTGTATGTAGTGTTTGTTACCCCCAGGCTGTACAGTAATACCTTTATTACAGACAATAACATGTAGCTGAATTTATTACTGCATTGATTCATGTTAACTACAACATTAATGAATGTAATAAAGCAATGCCAAGTATACCATAACTTCTCTCAGGAACTAGTTTATCTCTGTGGAAGGAAGACATCTGACACTCTATTTCACTCCAGTTTAAGACTGGCATGAGTATTAAACTAAGGTCAATGTTATATGCATTATAAACAATTAAACCGTTTTATGATAGGAATCCTTTAGTGGGGAATGAATCTGTATGATCATGTTCAGTGCCATGACTACAATCCTTTTCTGTTTTACAGTATGCACACCGCTCGTTCTAAACATCATTTTTTTAGTGCTACTTTTACCCAGTCAAATATTCAGGCCTACATTTCCACTCCAAGGATGGACCACAACATAAAACATAGCTTTTGAATATAAGGTCTGTTTTAATTAACTGTTATTTTGTATTGGACACCCAATGATACATCAAAAGGCTGAAAATCCAATGTCTCCATTCCACATTTTAAATAAGTATCCCTCCATGTTACCTGCTTCCCAATGAGATCAGCTAGGTCTGATGCACATCACAATTCTGTGTTAGCCCTCTGAGCTAAAGCCTAGGACCACTGGCCATATTAGATTCCCTAAACCTGCTTTGTGCATTTTTCCATGTAAAAGCCATAAACATCTTTATCTAACCTACATTCTATTAATTATGTAAAGGGCAGGTGCTCAGAGGATATGTTCCAAATGGCACCCTATTCCCTACATGGTTCACTATGGGCCCTGGTCAAAAGAAGTGCACTATATAGACAATAGGGTGCCATTTGGGATGCATCATTATCATTGGCTTTAGTAATTCCAGTGACATACATTTTTTTCCTATAATCTCGCAAATCTCCATTTTGGACGAGACTGACTTTATGACCAAAGTTATCCTATTTACACTTTATAGTCAATGTTGACACTAGAATAAATGTTTCTGTCTCATATCGATGCCACACAGGACATTTTCTAAACGAGAAGTGATATTTCAGGGGCAGTCGTGCTTTAATAAAAGGGAGCATAGAAATATCAGAAATAGAACATATATACCGCTTCCCAGACTTGCTTTCATTGAGAATGACAGATCTATAACGTACATTTCTACGTGAATTTGGTATTGTCTCCCAAAAAGCTACATAACCAACTGTGTAGCACATTGTTATTCATAGCTAAAAGAAAGGGGAAGTCTGTCAGACACACTTGAGAGCTTAGAAACTTGCTACGCGAGGCTACATTTTCTAAATCATGGGCAAACTGTCTGTCTTTTTGTTTGTTCTTTCCTTTTGCACCATAGTCAAGTCAGGTAATATGGACTGTTTACTCTTACCTCAATTAATGATTGTTTTATGTTATAAAATATAAAATGTTCATAACTCATTTTAATTTAACTGCTCTCCCAGGTTCAGGATCACATTCTCTGTGGGCACTTGCAACATATATAAGTGGAGAGACGCCTTTCCCTGAGTTTACGGTTGTGGGGATGTTGGATGATGTTTAAGTGACTTACTATGACTCCAACATGAAACACTTCATCTACAGGGGTCATAACACCTCAGACAAAATACATGATGATGAAGCCAAGAACGGAGATTTTGTATTTGGAGTTATGTACCACCACATGAAGGAGAGATACTTCCACCTAAAGCACCACTTGAATCTCACAAGAGGTGTTCAAGTTCAGCAAAGAATGGCTGGCTGTGAGATGTTTGACAATGGTGAACCAGCCCTGATCATAACAAAGAACACTTTCAATGCAGTTTTTGTAGATCATGCGATATATTACAACATGACACATTTTACATATGATGCTGGTAAACTACTTCAAGGATGGGATGGGATGAGGCAAGCACAGGAAAAAAATCTTTATGAGAATGTTTTACTTCCTCTTTGCATCAGAACACTGAAGAGATTCCTGAAGAGGGAGAAGAACGTTGTGATGCGTAAAGTTCCTCCCAGACTCAGATTGATAAAGAAAGAGGTCTCTGGAGGGTTCCAGGTGAGCTGCCTGGCGTTTGGTTTCTACCCCCGCCACATCAACATGACCCTGCTGAGAGACGGCCAGCCAGTGGCAGAACAGGATCTGACAGGGGGGGAGGTGCTGCCTAGTGGAGACGGGACCTACCAGCTGAGGAAGAGTCTGGAGGTCAGTACTGAGGAGCTAAAGAAGAGACACAACTACACCTGTACTGCCTCTCACCTCAGTCTGGACAACAAGCTGGATGTCAGTTGGGAGTCTGGGGCAGAGAGAGTTCACCTATCCACCCTCTCAGTTCTACTGGTGATGCTGCTGGTTGTTATACTATTGGGCATTTTCATTTGTGTCAAAAGGAGGTGGAGTAATACTGCCTCCCAGTCTAAACTGTCTTCAGATTCTGAGACCTAATAAAATATTGGGACACTGATTCAACTTTGTCAATTCAGCTCAATTCACAATGAAAATATGACTGCCAGAGCAAAAGATTGTTATTGTTGGTCAATCTTCCCTTCCCCTCAACAAAGGACTGTAAAGGATCAGCTTGTGGAGACTGTTGACAATAACCAACATCTGGGCATTAGTCCAGATCTGTAATTTCCAATCATGACTATTCATTCATTTCACAATGCACTCTATATCTGTGCTATATCAGCTGATATCCAGTATCTTAACCAGAAGGAGATCATGTGATCATGTGTATGAGGTCTGTTTATTATTGGAATGTCTTTACAGTGTCTCTGTGTTGTATTGTATGTAGTGTTTGTTACCCCCAGGCTGTACAGTAATACCTTTATTACAGACAATAACATGTAGACTAATCGAATGTAGGGAATAGGGTGCCATTTGGGACATATCCGTATTTACTGTGTAACGGCTTTCTTCCGCTGAAGGAGAGGAGGACCAAAATTCAGCGTGGTTAGTGTTCAACATCTTTAATATAGACGATCAATGAGAACACTACAAAATACAAAACAATAAATGTGAAAACCGAAACAGTCCTATCTGGTGCAATGACACAAAGACAGAAGACAATCACCCACAAAATACCCACAGAATATGGCTGCCTGAATATGGTTCCCAATCAGAGACAAAGATAGACAGCTGCCTCTAATCGAGAACCAATCTAGGCAACCATAGACCTCCAAACTACCTAGAAAGGAAACAGCCCCATAAACATACAAAAACCCCTAGACCAGTCAAAACACATACATCCCCATGTCACACCCTGACCTAACCAAAATAATAAAGAAAACAAAGATAACTAAGGCCAGGACGTGACATACTGGCTTTAGTCAATTAAGTTCCCCAGGTCTGCACACTCCAATGTTTTACCATTTAAAAACCTAAAGGTAGAAAAAAAGCTTAATTGTATTTGTCTTGGAGACTGATGCCTAATAAAGAGTAAATTTCATTTACAATCTGAAATGAGTCAGAGTTAGTGCTTCTACCCTTTTCCAAATCAAGTATTGTTCATTGTGAAACTTGCCTGGTTGTCGTTCATACTTCCTGAAATTGCACTGGGGGCACAAAATAACCCAAAATATATCCACATCTGACACACACACAGGCACACAGTCACACACACAGGCCGGTACGGACAGACTTGGAGGTCAGGGGCTCCTAGATAGCATGTGAGAAGAAAAAGTTTAGAATTGCAGGAAATCAGCTTTAAAACTGCAACATTTTATTTTAGCCTCATGACAAAATGTGTAGAATAGCATTATAAAACTGCAAAATGTTGTCTCCGCACCATGGCAAAATGTGTAGAATAGCATTATAAAACTGCAAAATGTTGTCTCCGCACCATGGCAAAATGTGTAGAATAGCATTATAAAACTGCAAAATGTTGTCTCCGCACCATGGCAAAATGTGTAGAATAGCATTATAAAACTGCAAAATGTTGTCTCCGCACCATGGCAAAATGTGTAGAATAGCATTATAAAACTGCAAAATGTTGTCTCCGCACCATGGCAAAATGTGTTGAAATGTAGGAAGTTAGCTGATTCCTCTCCCCCTCATGGCAAAATGTGTTGAAATGTAGGAAGTTAGCTGATTCCTCTCCCCCTCATGGCAAAATGTGTTGAAATGTAGGAAGTTAGCTGATTCCTCTCCCCCTCATGGCAAAATGTGTTGAAATGTAGGAAGTTAGCTGATTCCTCTCCCCCTCATGGCAAAATGTGTTGAAATGTAGGAAGTTAGCTGATTCCTCTCCCCCTCATGGCAAAATGTGTTGAAATGTAGGAAGTTAGCTGATTCCTCTCCCCCTCATGACAAAATGTGTAGAAATGTAGGAAGTTAGCTGATTCCTCTCCCCCTCATGGCAAAATGTGTAGAAATGTAGGAAGTTAGCTGATTCCTCTCCCCCTCATGGCAAAATGTGTAGAAATGTAGGAAGTTAGCTGATTCCTCTCCCCCTCATGGCAAAATGTGTAGAAATGTAGGAAGTTAGCTGATTCCTCTCCCCCTCATGGCAAAATGTGTAGAAATGTAGGAAGTTAGCTGATTCCCCCTCTATCTTTTGCCAATTATTTGGATCTCAATCCTGATACAATTCGGCTCCACATGTGACCTCAGTCTGGAAGCTCAAAAATCAGATTTGTTTTGCTCTGAAGTATTTGTACATGACCTGCCATTACCATGACAACCATCCCAAAATGTTTAAGGAACAGTGACAGGAAATGAGCATTGCATCTGTGTGCTACTACAGAGGCTACATCCTGAACGTGCAAATCTGATATGGGTCACATGTTAAATTGAGTGTGGACAGTTAGAAAAAAGATTAGATATTTACCAGTTAATCCAATAGCAAACAATGTAAGATACAGTACGTGTTTCAAATGGCCCTTAGAAGTGCAGAAAGTAATACACTACAGTAGATTACACCGTTTTCACATTAGGCAATGCACTTACATTACCCAACACAATTGACAGAAAATCTATAATTCCCATATATATCCAATGTGTAATCAAAGATGTGATCAGTGAAGACATCCTGTACATTCATTCATGCAAATTTAGATGTTTTAAATTGTTCCGATATAATTGCAACAGAGGTGTACTGTCTGTAATCAAATGTAAGAAATTTAATTAAACAAATTAAATGAGAATGAAAACAAAACAACATTTAGCAGGCATTCATTTGCATCAAGCCTGTCTGACTAATTGGGCCATACATTCTCATCCACATCACAGTGAATGTGCTCATTGTTCATGCACCGTGGGAGAAACCTTTCGGCATGGCGAATCCAAGCTTGACAATGGTCTGCATTGATGTCATTGCATGCCTCGTCCATGGCCAGAAGGAGGGTGGCACACTCATGGGGATGGCGATCGTACACCTTCCACCTCCATGCTGAAAGGAGAGTATGGTGGCAGGTATAGGGTCATGAATCGGCGATGGGCCCGAAACCATGCCTGAACCACCTCTACATGGTGGAACCTGACATTGTCCCACAGAATGACATAGGTGACCCCTTCACCTTGACTGATCTGCTTAATTTCATTGCGTTGTAGGATCCAAGTAATGGCCTACGTCCTAACACACCATCTTCAGAGATAGGGCGCATATGGAGATGTTTCCCCCACGTTGTCCAGGCACTTGGACATTACATTTCACACTAAACATATATTTTGAATAAATGGTTGTGTGGTGAGAGATGTTTACAATCCACATGAATGAACAATGAATGAAAGACTGGCGGTGTTACATGTGTGATCAGTTTGTAGTTTTGCACTAAGAGTTGTGAAAATGTACCACATATAAGTGAAAATAGTACCAAAGCGATAAAAAGAAAAGCTGTAATGAAACAAGTCTTCTTGATTATCTGGCATTTCTAACCAGATCCTTCCTCAGCAGCTCTGTCCTTCTGAGTGTAACGAAACAGTGGATTTCCTATTCTACCAGCCACTGCCCAGACGATGCCATTGATTTACACTGTTGCAGAAGGCTACAGAGACTAGTCTATGGAAGGAAACGCCAAACATGGTCGTCTGCAGGACACGTCACCTGGTGATGAAGTGATTCCTTTTTTCCTCTCATGTTTGTTGTATTCACATGTTTTGAAATACATTTTCCGTGCCAACTTATTGACTAGTGCTGTGTGTTAAATAATTGAAGTGTGCACTGGAAATGAAGAAGATAAATGTTGATTGACAGATTTTACACGAGGCATCTTCATGCCCAACCTGTGCAGTGTGATAAATGTAAACTATTTGGCCATGTGTCAAGTGTATGTAGACAGCAGGAGTATCGTATGCCAGTTGAGCCTAAATGCTGCAATTGTGGTGGTGAACATGTGCCCGAATTCCTGAAGTGTCCTGTTAGGATGAAGGAGACGGAGGTGGTGAGAATAAGGGTTGTCCAGCATGTCTCCTGTCCTGAGGTGGTGAGAATAAGGGTTGTCCAGCATGTCTCCTATACTGAGGTGGTGAAAATAAGGGCTGTCCAGCATGTCTCCTGTCCTGAGGTGGTGAGTATAAGGGCTGTCCAGCATGTCTCCTGTCCTGAGGTGGTGAGAATAAGGGTTGTCCAGCATGTCTCCTATACTGAGGTGGTGAAAATAAGGCCTGTCCAGCATGTCTCCTGTCCTGAGGTGGTGAGAATAAGGGTTGTCCAGCATGTCTCCTATACCGAGGTGGTGAAAATAAGGGCTGTCCAGCATGTCTCCTGTCCTGAGGTGGTGAGAATAAGGGTTGTCCAGCATGTCTCCTATACTGAGGTGGTGAAAATAAGGGCTGTCAAGCATGACTCCTATACTGAGGTGGTGAGAATAAGGGCTGTCAAGCATGACTCCTATACTGAGGTGGTGAGAATAAGGGCTGTCCAGCATGTCTCCTGTCCTGAGGTGGTGAGAATAAGGGCTGTCCAGCATGTCTCCTATACTGAGGTGGTGAGAATAAGGGCTGTCCAGCATGTCTCCTGTCCTGAGGTGGTGAGAATAAGGGCTGTCCAGCATGTCTCCTATACTGAGGTGGTGAGAATAAGGGCTGTCCAGCATGTCTCCTGTCCTGAGGTGGTGAGAATAAGGGCTGTCCAGCATGTATCCTGTCCTGAGGTGGTGAGAATAAGGGCTGTCCAGCATGTCTCCTGTCCTGAGGTGGTGAGAATAAGGGCTGTACAGCATGTCTCCTGTCCTGAAGTGGTGAGAAGAAAGGAGAAGTTGAAAAAGTAATGGTAGTAGGAGAAGAGACACCAGAGAATGTTTCTTGTCAACAGAGGGATCCTGACCTGTTGCATGTAAAGAAGGTGGACATAGTTGTGTTTATTGCATTGATTATCAACTCCACAGCGCAAACAGAGAGGGAATCTGAGAAAATAGGCATTTGTTGTGTGCGGCTGAAAGTTTTTTAAGAGTCAGGGATTTTACAGCAGAGGCATTACAAGGAATACTGTCGATGAATGCTCCACCCTCACAGGCCCCTGAGCCTGTGTAGGGATGTGATTTGAATTGTCTGAAGTGGGACATTTTTTCTATTTTTTCTTATTTTGTATGATGTCTGGGTTCCCCCCCCCCCACCTTTCCCGCAGTAAAACATTTTGGTTTCATCACTCTGTACAGTTGGTGTCAGCAATAGACCAGTAGGTTGTAGTCTGCCATAAAACCTCAAATAATAAGAAGAAGAAGCACTTCTAACGTTTGTTTGCAGACCGCCATAATACTGTGGAAGAAGAAGAAGAAGTTCTCACCCCCAAATATAGTAGTGAGAGCAAGTCCAGTCGCGGGCCAGAGACCGGAAGGAGGTTGAGATTGCCAGAGTTCAAGTGGGGCAGAACGTGTCCTATGCTGAGGCAGTGAAGTGAGTAGGGGATAGACCAAGGATGAGTGAGTTGACTGGGTGATTCCCTGTGAGTAGGCCTGAAGAGAGAGATCCTGAGAGGATGAGTTTCAGTCAGGTTGGATTTCTTGTGTTTATAGCCATTGGGATCATCTGCACTGTAATGATGGAGTGGAAGTCACAGCAGATAGATGTGGTAGTTGCAGCAGCAGAGAAGTATTTGGGTGTAAGAGATATCAGTGCAGAAGTTTTGCGAGAAGGGGTAACATCATGTCAGGCTGATGGCCTGGTGTAGGATCGTTTAGGGACAAAGTGGTGGGATGGGGTGGTGTTTTTGGGGGGGATAGGGTTTAGGTGCAGGGTTAGATGGTGTTGCAATTTTACCATTCCACTTTTCCCTGTATTTTCTATTTATTTTTTGTGACTAAAATTAGCAATCTGCACGCTGGCGTCTAGCCTGCCAGAAAGTTACATGAAAAAGAAGAATACAGTCTCGGGTAGTGATAGAGGATGGAACTCGGTGTAACTAGACCCACACTCAGTTAATGTTCTCATCGATAAAATGTCTGATCTCAATACATGTTTCTGTTCCCATAACTAGAATCTGTTACAAACACAGTGCACCAAGTTTTATAGACTTGACACTGACACATTGTAACGGTTTTCATGTGGTGAAGGCGAGTCGGACCAAAATGCAGCGTGTAGATTGCGATCCATGTTTAATGAACAAACGTAACACGAATCTAAATACAAACACTACAAAACAATAAACATAATGAAAACCGAAACAGCCTATACTAGTGTAAACTAACACAGAGACAGGAACAAGGACACTAAGGACAATCACCCACGAAAAACTCAAAGAATATGGCTGCCTAAATATGGTTCCCAATCAGAGACAACGATAAACACCTGCCTCTGATTGAGAACCACTTCAGACAGGCATAGACTTAACTAGAACACTCCACTAGCTACAATCCCAATACATACACACCACATACAAAAACCCATGCCACACCCTGGCCTGACCAAATACATGAAGATAAACACAAAATACTTCGACCAGGGCGTGACAGAACCCCCTAAGGTGCGGACTCCCGAACGCACCTCAAAACAATAGGGAGGGTCCGGGTGGGCGTCTGTCCATGGTGGCGGCTCCGGCGCGGGGACGTGGACCCCACTCAATCAATGTCTTAGTCCCCTCTCCTCGCGTCCTTGGATAGTCCACCCTCGCCGCCGACCATGGCCTAGTAGTACTCACCCAGAACCCCACTGGACTGAGGAGCAGATCGGGACTGAGGGGCAGCTCGGGACTGAGGCAGCTCGGGACTGAGGGGAAGCTCGGGAGTGAGAGGAAGCTCTGGAGTGAGAGGAAGCTCAGGTGTGAGAGGAAGCTCAGGTGTGAGAGGAAGCTCAGGAGTGAGAGGAAGCTCAGGAGTGAGAGGAAGCTCAGGCAGGTTGATGGATCTACCAGATCCTGGCTGGCTGGTGGTTTCGGCAGATCCTGGCTGACTGGCAGATCCCGGCTGACTGGCAGATCCTGGCTGACTGGCAGATCCTGGCTGACTGGCAGATCCTGGCTGACTGGCGGATCTGGCAGATCCTGGCTGACTGGCGGATCCTGGCCGACTGGCAGATCCTGGCCGACTGGCAGTTCTGGCAGATCCCGGCTGACTGGCAGATCCCGGCTGACTGGCAGATCCCGGCTGACTGGCAGATCCTGGCTGACTGGCAGATCCTGGCTGACTGGCGGATCCTGGCAGATCCTGGCTGACTGGCGGATCCTGGCTGACTGGCGGATCCTGGCTGACTGGCGGATCCTGGCCGACTGGCAGATCCCGGCTGACTGGCGGATCTGGAAGAGTCTGGTTGACTGGCGGATCTGGAAGAGTCTGGTTGACTGGCGGATCTGGAAGAGTCTGATTGACTGGCGGATCTGGAAGAGTCTGGTTGACTAGCGGATCTGGAAAAGTCTGGTTGACTAGCAGATCTGGAAAAGTCTGGTTGACTAGCAGATCTGGAAGAGTCTGGCTGACTGGCAGATCTGGAAGAGTCTGGCTGACTGGCAGATCTGGAAGAGTCTGGCTGACTGGCGGATCCTGGCAGACTGAAAGATCTGGCTGCTCCATGCTGACTGGCGGCTCTGGCTGCTCCACGCTGACTGGCGGCTCTGGCTGCTCCATGTAGGCTGACAGCTCTGGCGGCTTCTTACAGACTGGCAGCTCTGGCGGCTCCGTGCAGACTGGCAGCTCCTTGCAGACTGACAGCTCCCTACAGACTGGCAGCTCCTTGCAGACTGGCAGCTCCTTGCAGACTGACATCTCTGGCTGCTCCATGCAGACTGACAGCTCTGGCTGCTTCATGCAGACTGACAGCTCTGGCTGCTCCATGCAGACTGACAGCTCTGGCTGCTCCATGCAGACTGACATCTCTGGCTGCTTCATGCAGACTGGCAGCTCTGGCTGCTCCATGCAGACTGACATCTCTGGCTGCTTCATGCAGACTGGCAGCTCTGGCTGCTTCATGCAGACTGACAGCTCTGGCTGCTCCATGTAGACTGGCAGCTCTGGCTGCTCCATGCAGACCGACAGCTCTGGCTGCTTCATGCCGGCTGGCAGCTCTGGCTGCGCTGAACAGGCGGGAGACTCCAGCAGCGCTGTAGAGGAGAAAGGCTCTGGCTGCGCTGAACAGGCGGGAGATTCCGGCAGCGCAGGAGAGGAGAAAGGCTCCGACAGCGCTGGAGAGGCGAGGCGCACTGTAGGCCTGATGCGTGGTGCTGGTACTGGTGGTACTGGACCGAGGACACGCACAGGAAGCCTGGTGCGGGGAGCTGCCACCGGAGGGCTGGTGTGTGGAGGTGGTACTGGATAGACCGGACCGTGCAGGCGCACTGGAGCTCTTGAGCACCGAGCCTGCCCAACCTTACCTGGCTCGATGCCCACTCTAGCCCGGCCGATACGCGGAGCTGGAATATACCGCACCGGGCTATGCACCCGCACTAGGACCGTGCGCACCACTGCATAACACGGTGCCTGCCCGGTCTAGCCCCCCGGTAAGCACAGGGAGTTTGCGCAGGTCTCCTACCTGGCATAGCCATACTCCCTGTGAGCCACCCCCCAAGAAATTTTTGGGGCTGACTCTCGGGCTTCCATCCGCGCCGCCGTGCTTGCTTCGCCAACTCCATTCTCTGATAACCTTCCGCGCACTGCTCCATCGAATCCCAGGCGGGCACCGGCACTCTCCCTGGGTCGACCGCCCACCTGTCTATCTCCTCCCAAGAAGTATAGTCCATACTGTCCTCCTCTTTGGGCTGCTCCTGTTGCCTCTTCTCCTGCTGCACCTTTGGGCGGCTACACTCATTTACATTTACATTACATTTAAGTCATTTAGCAGACGCTCTTATCCAGAGCGACTTACAAATTGGTGCGTTCACCTTAAGACATCCAGTGGAACAGCCACTTTACAATAGTGCATCTAAATCTTTTAAGGGGAGGGGGGGGGTGAGAAGGATTACTTTATCCTATCCTAGGTATTCCTGAAAGAGGTGGGGTTTCAGGTGTCTCCGGAAGGTGGTGATTGACTCCGCTGTCCTGGCGTCGTGAGGGAGTTTGTTCCACCATTGGGGTGCCAGAGCAGCGAACAGTTTTGACTGGGCTGAGCGGGAACTGTACTTCCTCAGTGGTAGGGAGGCGAGCAGGCCAGAGGTGGATGAACGCAGTGCCCTTGTTTGGGTGTAGGGCCTGATCAGAGCCTGGAGGTACTGAGGTGCCGTTCCTCACAGCTCCGTAGGCAAGCACCATGGTCTTGTAGCGGATGCGAGCTTCAACTGGAAGCCAGTGGAGAGAGCGGAGGAGCGGGGTGACGTGAGAGAACTTGGGAAGGTTGAACACCAGACGGGCTGCGGCGTTCTGGATGAGTTGTAGGGGTTTAATGGCACAGGCAGGGAGCCCAGCCAACAGCGAGTTGCAGTAATCCAGACGGGAGATGACAAGTGCCTGGATTAGGACCTGCGCTGCTTCCTGTGTGAGGCAGGGTCGTACTCTGCGGATGTTGTAGAGCATGAACCTACAAGAACGGGCCACCGCCTTGATGTTAGTTGAGAACGACAGGACACTCCCCTGGTTTAGCCCAGGGTCCTCTCCCGTCGAGGATTTCCTCCCATGTCCAGAAATCCTTATTACGCATCTCCTCTTTGGGCTGCTCCTGCCTGTTGACACGCTGCTTGGTCCTTTTGGTGTGGGTGATTCTGTAACGGTTTTCATGTGGTGAAGGAGAGTCGGACCAAAATGCAGCGTGTAGATTGCGATCCATGTTTAATGAACAAACGTAACACGAATCTAAATACAAACACTACAAAACAATAAACGTAACGAAAACCGAAACAGCCTATACTAGTGTAAACTAACACAGAGACAGGAACAAGGACACTAAGGACAATCACCCACGAAAAACTCAAAGAATATGGCTGCCTAAATATGGTTCCCAATCAGAGACAACGATAAACACCTGCCTCTGATTGCGAACCACTTCAGACAGCCATAGACTTAACTAGAACACCCCACTAGCTACAATCCCAATACATACACAACACATACAAAAATCCATGCCACACCCTGGCCTGACCAAATACATGAAGATAAACACAAAATACTTTGACCAGGGCGTGACACACATTTTCCAAATATTTTGTTGTTTAGGTATAACGGCACAGGGTGAGACCCATATGCAGACACAGGAGGCAGATGGTTAGAGTCTCTGATATTTATTGAAATACAAGGGGCAGGCAATGGGCAGGTCTCGGACAGGCAGAAATTCATTAACCAGGTCAGAGTCCGAAAGGTACAGTTGGGTCAGTTAGGCTTGAGGTCAAGGCAGGCTGAATGGACAGGCAGGCGGGCTCACTGTCAGGGCAGGCAGAATGATCAGAACCGGGAGGGCTAGAAAAACAGAGACTAGTAGAGCAGGAGCATGGAAAAACACACTGGTAAGCTTGACAAGACAAGACGAACTGGCAACAGACAAACAGAGAACACAGGTATAAATACACTGGGGATAATGAGGAAGATGTGCGACACCTAGAGGTGGTTGATGCTTATTTATAAAACCCTCTTAGGTCTCACTCCCCCCTATCTGAGATATCTACTGCAGCCCTCATCCTCCACATACAACACCCGTTCTGCCAGTCACATTATGTTTAAGGTCCCGAAAGCACACACATCCCCGGGTCGCTCGTCTTTTCAGTTCGCTGCAGCTATCAACTGGAACGAGCTGCAACAAACACTCAAACTGGACAGTTTTATCTCAATCTCTTCATTCAAAGACTCAATCATGGACACTCTTACTGACAGTTGTGGCAGCTTTGCGTGATGTATTGTTGTCTCTACCTTCTTGCCCTTTGTGCTGTTGTCTGTGCCCAATAATGTTTGTACTGTTTTGTGCTGCTACCATGTTGTGTTGCTACCATGTTGTTGTCATGTTGTGTTGCGACCATGCTGTGTTGTCATGTTGTGTTGCTACCATGTTGTTGTCATGTTGTGTTGCGACCATGCTGTGTTGTCATGTTGTGTTGCGACCATGCTGTGTTGTCATGTTGTGTTGCGACCATGCTGTGTTGTCATGTTGTGTTGCGACCATGCTGTGTTGTCATGTTGTATTGCTACCATGTTGTTGTCATGTTGTGTTGCGACCATGCTGTGTTGTCATGTTGTGTTGCGACCATGCTGTGTTGTCATGTTGTGTTGCGACCATGCTGTGTTGTCATGTTGTGTTGCTACCATGTTGTTGTCATGTTGTGTTGCGACCATGCTGTGTTGTCATGTTGTGTTGCGACCATGCTGTGTTGTCATGTTGTGTTGCGACCATGCTGTGTTGTCATGTTGTGTTGCGACCATGCTGTGTTGTCATGTTGTCTTGCGACTATGCTGTGTTGTCATGTTGTGTTGCGACCATGCTGTGTTGTCATGTCGTGTTGCGACCATGCTGTGTTGTCATGTGTTGCTGCCTTGCTATGTTTTTGTCTTAGGTCTCTCTTTATGTAGTGTTGTGTTGACTCTCTTGTCGTGATGTGTGTTTTGTCCTATATCTATATTTTATATTTTAATTTTTAATCCCAGCCCCCCCTCCCTGCAGGAGGCATTTTGCCTTGTGGTAGGCTGTCATTGTAAATAAGAATTTGTTCTTAACTGACTTGCCTAGTAAAATAAAGGTTACATAAAACAAATAAATACAAGTATTGAAAACTGGAACAAAAACTTGAACAAAATGTAAATCTCAGAGGTGATGACGGATGTTCAGGTTGAATACCTGAACACAATTCCTGGTGTGGTTGGTACCCGGCGTCTGACCCGTTGGGTGAATGGAGAAAAAGAGAAAAGTCTATCGGTACTGTTGTTATTGATAAACAGCAAATCCCTATGCATGTGAAGCTTGGTTATGTAAGATACACCATAAGAGCTTTCGTCCCCAAACCACTGCAGTGTAAGAACTTTAAAGGATTTTGCCGTGTTTCAAGTGTGTGTAGATGAACAGAGTATATAGGAGAACGGTGTGTAGAAGGACAACGGTGTTTGTTGTGGTGGGGATCATGATCCTGAGTTCCTGGAGTGCCCTGTAAAGGGGGAAGGAAATTGGGGTGGCAAAAGTTAGCAGTCAATCGAATATCCTATGTTCAGACAATCAAATCAAATCAAACTTTGTCACATGCGCCGAATACAACAGGTGTAGACCTTACCGTGAAATGCTTACTTGCAAGCCCTTAACAAACAATGCAGTTCAATAAAGAGTAAAGAAAAATTTCTCAAAATGAACTGATATAAAAAATTATAAAAAAGTAGCACAATAAAATAGCAAAAACAAGGCTATATACAGGTGGTAACGGTACAGAGTCAATGTGCAGGGTACAGGTTAGTCGAGGTCATTTGTACATCTGGATAGGGTTGGATTAATTGTTCAGCAGTCTTATTGTTTGGGGGTAGAAGCTGTTAAGGAGCCTTTTGGTCCTAGACCTGGAGCTCTGGTACCGCTTGCCGTGCGGTAGCAGAGAGAACAATCTATGACTTGAGTGACTGGGAGTCTTTGACAATTTTTTGGGCCTTCCTCTGACACCGCCTAGTATATACAGTTGAAGTCGGACATTTACATATACCTTAGCCAAATACATTTAACCTCAGTTTTTCACAATTCCTGACATTTAATCCTAGTAAAAATTCCCTGTCTTAGGTCAGTTAGGATCACCACTTTATTTTAAGAATGTGAAATGTAAGAATAATATTAGAGATAATATTTTTTTCAGCTTTTATTTCTTTCATCATATTCCCAGTGGGTCAGAAGTTTACATACACTCAATTAGTATTTGGTAGCATCCCCCTGACAGAGCAGGTGTAACTGAGTCAGGTTAGTAGGCCTCCTTGCTCGCACACGCTTTTTCAGTTCTGCCTACAAATGTTCTATAGGATTGAGGTCAGGGCTTTGTGATGGCCACTCCAATGCCTTGACTTTGTTGTCCTTAAGCCATTTTGCCACAACTGTGGAAGTATGCTTGGGGTCAATGTCTATTTGTAAGACCCATTTGCGACCAAGCTTTAACTTCCTGACTGATGTCTTGAGATGTTGCTTCAATATATCCACATCATTTTCCTACCTCATGATGCCATCTATTTTGTGAAGTGCACCAGTCTCTCCTGCAGCAAAGCACCCCCACAACATGATGCTGCCACCCCCTGTGCTTCACGGATGGGATGGTGTTCTTCAGCTTGCAAGCCTCCCCCTATTTCCTCCAAACATAACGATGGTCATTATGGCTAAACAGTTCTATTTTTGTTTCATCAGACCAGAGGACATTTCTCCAAAAAGTACGATCTTTGTCCCCATGTGCAGTTGCAAACCATAGTCTGGCTTTTTATAGTTGGTTTTGGAGCAGTGACTCCAAAAATGTCAGGAATTGTGAAAAACGGAGTTTAAATGTAATTGGCTAAGGTGTATGGTGTAAACTTCTGACTTCAACTGGAGGTTTATGTCGATATAAGACTCGTTTTACTGTGGATATAGATACTTTTGTACCTGTTTCCTCCAGCATCTTCACAAGGTCCTTTGCTGTTGTTCTGGGATTGATTTGCACTTTTCACACCAAAGTACGTTCATCTCTAGGAGACAGAACACGTCTCCTTCCTGAGCGGTATGACGGCTGCGTGGTCCCATGTTGTTTATACTTGCGTACTGTTGCTTATACAGATGAACGTGGTACCTTGAGGCGTTTGGAAATTGCTCCCAAGGATGAATCAGACTTGTGGAGGTCTACAATTTTCTTCTGAGGTCTTGGCTGATTTATTTAGATTTTCCCATGATGTCAAACAAAGAGGCACTGAGTTTGAAAGTAGGCCTTGAAATACATCTACAGGTACACCTCCAATTGACTCAAATGATGTCAATTCGTCTATCAGAAGCTTCTAAAGCCATGAAATCATTTTCTGGAATTTTCCAAGCTGTTTAAAGGCACAGTCAACTTAGTGTATGTAAACTTCTGATTTCAACTGTAAGTCCTGAATGATGTACTGGGCCGTACACACTACCCTCTGTAGTGCCTTACGGTCAAATGCCGAGCAGTTGCCATACCAGGCGGCGATGCTGCCGGTCAGGATGCTCTGCATAACTTTGTGTTCAGCTGTATAACTTTTTGAGGATCTGGGGACCCATGACAAATTCTTTCAGTCTCCTGAGGGGGAAAAGGTGTTTTCGTGCCCTCTTCACAACTGTCTTGGTGTGTTTGGACGATGATAGTTAATTGGCGATGTGGACACTAAGAAACTTGAAACTCTCGACCCTCTACACTACAGCCCCGTCGATGTTAATGGGGGCCTGTTCGGCCCGCCTTTTCCGTAGTCACATTGAGGGAGAGGTTGTTAACCTGGCACCACACTGCCAGGTCTCTGACCTCCTCCCTATAGGCTGTCTCATCGTTGTTGATGATCAGGCCTACCACTGTTGTGTTGTCAGCAAACTTATTGATGGTGTTGGAGTCGTTTTTGGCCACGCAGTCGTGGGTGAACAGGGAGTACAGGAGGGGACTAAGACAAGGGATGCTAGTGAAGATATGGTAGTGGATAGAATACAGTCTGTAGTAAATGTTTTCTACCAGACAAAATATACCCTGTGTGTTAAAAAGGTGGATTTTGTTGCGTCCATTGCCACAGTTAAACTGTACAGCACAAGTCTCAAAGAAGTTGAAGAAACTGGACATTATTGTGGCTGCGGCAGAAAAGTGTTTGGGACTCAAGGATTCTGGATTCTTGAGGATTCTCAAGGATCTGTAGACTTACAAGGATCTGTAGACTTACAAGGGGTACTGGCACCAGAATACCCAACCTCCCAGGTTCCCCTTGAGCCTGTGTAGGGATCAGATTCTGTTCAATTTATTTATTTATTTGAACAGTTTTTGGGAAGTTTTTTGTTAGTTCAGTTTTTTGGGGTGAATCCTGTTTCCATCCTGTGCAGTAGGTGGTGGAATGCACATTCAATTGTAATCGCCAATATACCATAGAAGAAGACACAAATGAACTATTTTGGGTTAGTTATAAATACCTTTGACTACAAGCATGCAAGCTCGATACAAAAAAAGTATTTCAGACTCACTTCTTGCTACGCAGTTGACTAAGTGAAAGAGAAAGTATGACAGACACTTCTTGCTACGCAGTTTAAGTTGAAGGGAAAGTCTGTCAGACTCACTTCTTACTACACAGGGCTACACTATCAAAATCATGGGCAAACTGTCTGTCTTTCTGTTTGTTCTGTCGTTTTACCCCATTGTCAACGCAGGTAAGGGTTTAACTTTCTACCTCATTTAATGATTTATTATGTCAGACAATGTAAAATGTACATACCTGTTGTCAGGGTTGCGAGTAGCCTACAGGCTACACTGATATCACGTATTATTGATATCTAGGCTACATGGCGCATTGATGATGTGAATCACACTGCTGCTCTCGAATTTATTTGCGCCTTACGGATTGTGAAGGAAAAGGGCATGTCTAGTTAGTTCAGCTGAAATGTGTCTTCCGCATTCCCCATTTGTGAACAGCCATCCACAAGAACTGCACCTCTCTGATTCAGAAGGGTAATCTATATTTCCATATTATGTTATAAAATGTGTATAATATCACTCCTCTCCCAGGTTCAGGATCACATTCTCTGTGGGCACTTGCAACATATATAAGCGGAGAGACACCTTTCCCTGAGTTTACGGTTGTGGTGATGTTGGATGATGTTCAAGTGGGTTACTATGACTCCAACATGAAACAGTCTGTCTACAGGGGACAACATATCAACGACAAAGCCGAGGATGAGGAAGTTCAGGACGGAGCTCTTGTATTCGGAGATATGTACCAGAGCATGAAAAACAGATTATTTAAACTAAAGCACCACTTTAATCTCACGGAAGGTGTTCAAGTTCAGAAAAGAATAGCTGGCTGTGAGATGTTGGACAATGGTGAACCGGCCTTGGTCATGTTTAAGAACGTTTTCAATACAGTTTCAGTAGATTATGCAATATATTACAACATGACTCATTTTACATATGATGCTGGTCAACTACTGCAAGGATGGGATGGAAAGAGGAAAGAAGTTGAAATAAATAATTTGATGGAAGTTTACCTTCCCATTTGCATCAAATCACTGAAGAGATTCTTGAAGAGGGAGAAGAACATTGTGATGCGTAAAGTTCCTCCCAGACTCAGGTTGATAAAGAAAGAGGTTTCTGGAGGGTTCCAGGTGAGCTGCCTGGCGTTTGGTTTCTACCCCCGCCACATCAACATGACCCTGCTGAGAGACGGCCAGCCAGTGGCAGAACAGGAGCTGACAGGGGGGGAGGTGCTGCCTAGTGGAGATGGGACCTACCAGCTGAGGAAGAGTCTGGAGGTCAGTACTGAGGAGCTAAAGAAGAGACACAACTACACCTGTACTGCCTCTCACCTCAGTCTGGACAACAAGCTGGATGTCAGTTGGGAGTCTGGGGCAGAGAGAGTTCACCTATCCACCCTCTCAGCTCTACTGGTGATGCTGCTGGGTTTTATTCTATTCAGCATTTTCATTTGTGTCAAAAGGAGGTGGAGTAACACTGTTGATGCAAAAGTGTCAGTGGAAATGAACCTTTCTTCAGATTCTGAGACCTGATACATTTTTGGGACACTGATGCACCTTTGTCGATTCAGCTCAAATCACAATGAAAATATGACTCCCAGAGCACATTTGAGGGAAGACACAAAATGTGTGAAAGATTCTGTTATTGTTGGTCAGTCTTCCCTTCCTCTCAACAAAGGACTGTAAAGGATCAGCTTGTGGAGACTGTTGACAATAACCAACATCTGGGCATTAGTCCAGATCTGTATTTATATATTTTATAGGCTGGTTTGGCATCCTGAGCATTAACAAAGGTAATCTGCTAGTTATGTGTGTTAAGTAATGTGTCATTTCTAATCATGACTATTCATTAATTTCACAATTGGCCCAGCGTCGTCCAGGTTGGGCCGGTGTAGGCCGTCGTTGTAAATAAGAATTTGTTCTTAACTGACTTGCCTAGTTAAATAAAATAAAATATATATATATCTGTTCTGTATCAGCTGATATCCAGTATCTTACCCAGAAGGAGATCATGTGATCATGTGTATGAGGTCTGTTTATTATTGGAATGTCTTTACAGTGTCTCTGTGTTGTATTGTATGTAGTGTTTGTTACCCCCAGGCTGTACAGTAATACCTTTATTACAGACAATAACATGTAGCTGAATTTATTACTGCATTGATTCATGTTAACTACAACATTAATGAATGTAATAAAGCAATGCCAAGTATACCATAACTTCTCTCAGGAACTAGTTTATCTCTGTGGAAGGAAGACATCTGACACTCTATTTCACTCCAGTTTAAGACTGGCATGAGTATTAAACTAAGGTCAATGTTGTTCTGACTACAATTAAACAGTTAAACATGATAGAACACCTTTAATAGAGAATGAATCTGTTGGATTGTAGTCAGGGCCATGAAAAGTCATTTTCTATTTTACAATATGCACACTGCTTTTTTAGTGCTACTTTTACCCAGTCAAATATTCAGGCCTACATTTCCACTCCAAGGATGGACCACAACATAAAACATAGCTTTTGAATATAAGGTCTGTTTTAATTAACAAATCCAATGTCTCCATTCCACATTTTAAATAAGTATCCCTCCATGTTACCTGCTTCCTAATGAGACCAGCTAGGTTAGAACCTAGGTCTCCTGCACACCACGACACTGTGTAGACCTCTGAGCTGAATCCTAGAACCACTGGCAACATTAGACTTCTTAAACCTGCTTGGTGCATTTTTCCATGTAAAAGTCACAAACATAACTTACCTACATTTCATTACTGATGTAAAGGGCAGGTGCTCAGAGTATGTGTTCCAAATATCACCCTATTCCCCTCATAGTGCTGTATTTTTTGTGAAGAATCAACAGACTATAGGGTGCCATTTGGGACACAATATAATCACTGGCTTTAGTCACATTTATTGAGTGGTTTCCTGAAGGTAGAAAAAGGCAGAATTGTTTCAAACTTTTTTAAAAAATCAGAAATTTGTCATGGAGACGGATGCCTCATAAAGAGTAAATCATTTGTCAATCTGAAATGAAAAATACAGTTTTAAATCTTTTGTTTGAAAAGCCTGAAATGTGGCAAAACACACAACACAGTTCAACACACACACATACACACACACAGGCACTGTATACACACACACACACACACACACACCAGGGCTGCTCTGTCACTGTATATCTCCCCATACTATATTATATTAATGAATCAAGTCTTCTTGATTATCTGGCATTTCTAATCAGATCCTTCCTCAGCAGTTCTGTCCTTCTGAGTGTAACGAAACAGTGGATCTACCAGCCACTACCCAGACGATTCTATTGATTAGGCTACAGTGACTAGTGTAGGGAAGGAAACTCCAATATGGTATTCTCTAGGGGACACAGTGGCACAGTCACACACACAAGCAGGGACTGATATATGCACACATGCAGGGAAAACACACACACAAACGCACGCACACACATACATACATACACGCACACCGTTTTCACTGAAAGGTTTTGATATATAATTTATAATGTCATCTAACTGGTCTTTGGCTGCGCGCCCAACATGCAAAATGACTGTGTTTAGACAATCAAGACACCAAGCTAAATCCAAGGTCAGTAAACATGTTACAGAATAAATCATCTGGGCAGCCCCTTGAACAGACTAGAGTTTCCAGATTAAACTGGTTGATGTCATTTCCAGAATGACACCAAAGCAAAAGCGCCCTCTCTTCCTCATTCCACCCTGTTACAGACACACTGAGTCTTGTCATGCAATAAACTGAGTCTTTACTTCAGAACCTCATGTTAGCAACTCATACAAACTTGTGTAACCCTCACACGTCCAGGGGTCCTACTGATCTCCCCAAACAACCCCTAAACAACCAACCACAAACAACCACAAACAGGTACCTCAAACAACTGAACTAGCTACTAGCTAAACCCTGGACCAGAGCCAGTTAGTACGGCCAAAGCTAGACCAGAGTTAATATGGACCAGGGCTAGCTAGCCACTAGCTACATACTGGACCAGAGCTAGTTAGTGCGGACCAGAGCTATATCAGAGCTGGTGTGGACCAGAGCTAGCTACTATCTATGCCTTGGACCAGAGCTAGTGACATACAGATTATAGCTCTGGTCCAGGGTGTTAGAGCACTGCATGTGCACATACCAAATGAGACATAAAAAATACCATCTGAAACCAAGCGCATGCACTTTGAGGTTCGCAGACCAGGTGACCTCAGCACACATAATCTTCAGCTGGATGCTTTTCGGTGTTTAGGGATCCTGTTTATGGTTGTTTGGCAGCCCTGTTCCACAGTGTATTTATGCAAATAATTCAAATATTTTCTTTATTTTAACAAAAAATATAAAATAAATATATATAACTGTATTCCCACCAAAATCCCTGAACTCCATGCATTATTTGTCTGTGCCTGTCAAATGATTTATGTGCTACAGATCTTACTTTGATCTCTCTTTTGTCATTATGAATTCTTCTGCACAAAAGGAAGTGCAAACTCGTATTTGAGATTTAAAAAGGCTTCTAAAGTTTGTAATTCCCACTTTAAAATGTCAGACTTGATTTGCCCTAACAAAAAATATCAACCCCTACAAAAAATGTCCTTTAAATATAATCCACACATTAATTGGCATCTCCTATTGCTGTAGGATTATTTTCCTGCTGTAGCAAACTGGCTCAAACTAAGATCCTACATCTGTATAATTCAGTCAATAGCTGATGGATTTTAAAAAGTAAGTTTGCAGCATCTTCATCCATTGTCTAACTATTGCATTTATTAGAATTGTTTTTAAAACCTTTTAACAATTTTGATGACCGTCACTATTGTTTGTTGTTTTTTGGGTGGTTGTTTGTAGTTGTTTAAGGTGATTTGGGTATCTGTTTGTAGTTGTTTAAGGTGATTTGGGTATCTGTTTGTGGTTGTTTGTGGTTGTGAGTAGTTGTTTAAGGTACCCGTTTGTGGTTGTTTGGAGTGATTAGTAGGACCTCACAACCATGCATACATTCTGCACACATTCTGCATACATTCTGCATACATTCTGCACATGTGATAAATTCTTAAAGCAACAGCATTCAATACTCAACTGAGCTAGAACCCCACATTACTGAACACATCCAAAATAACTTCACAGAGTCACACATAAAAAATCTGAATAGTTCCCCTTCTTTATCACATAAAAGGCATATGTCCTCTAAGTCTAGGAATTTAGACAAGCTATTATCAAATTCAATCAATCAAATGTATTTATAAAGCCCTTCTTACATCAGCTGATGTCATAATGTGCTGTACAAAAACCCAGCCTAAAACCCCAAACAGCAAGCAATGCAGGTGTAGAAGCACGGTGGCTAGGAAAAACTCCCTAGAAAGGCCGGAACCTAGGAAGAATCCTAGAAAGGAACCAGGCTATGAGGGGTGGTCTCTTCTGGCTGTGCCGGGTGGAGAATATAACAGAACATGGCCAAGATGTTCAAATGTTGACCAGCAGGGTCAAATAATAATAATCACAGTGGTTGTAGAGGGTGTAACAGGTCAGCACCTCAGGAGTAAATGTCAGTTGGCTTTTCATAGCCAATCATTCAGAGTATCTCTACCGCTCCTGCTGTCTCTAGAGTTGAAAACAGCAGGTCTGGGACAGGTGGCACATCCGTTGAACAAGTCAGGGTTCCATAGCTACAGGCAGAACAGTTGAAACTGGATCAGCAGCACGACCAGGTGGACTGGGGACAGCAAGGAGTCATCAGGCCAGGTAGTCATCAGGCATGGTCCTAGGGCTCAGGTCCACTGAGAGAGAAAGAGAAAGAAGGAATTAGAGAGAGCATACTTAAATTCACACAGGACGCCGGATAAGACAGGAGAAATACTCCAGATATTACAGACCATTCCTAGCCCCCCGACACATAAACTATTGCAACATAAATACTGGAGGCTGACAGGTGGGGTCGGGAGACACAGTGGCCCCGTCCGATGATACCCCCGGAAAGGGCCAAACAGGCAGGATATAACCCCACCAACTTTGCCAAAGCACAGCCCCCACACCACTAGAGGGATATCTTCAACCACCAACTTACCATCCTGAGACAAGGCCAAGTATAGCCCAAGAAGATCTCCCCCACGGCACAAACCCAAGGGGGGGCGCCAACCCGGGCAGGAAGATCACGTCAGTGACTCAACCCACTCAAGTGACGCACCCCTCCTAGGGACGGCATGGAAGAGCACCAGTAAGCCAGTGACTCAGGCCCTGTAATAGGGTTTGAGGCAGAGAATCCCAGTGGAGAGGGGGGAACCGGCCAGGCAGAGACAGCAAGGGCGGTTCGCTGCTCCAGTGCCTTTCCGTTCACCTTCACACTCCTGGGCCAGACTACACTCAATCATATGATCCACTGAAGAGATCAGTCTTCAATAAAGACTCTCACATGGATAGGCAGACCAGTCCATAAAAATTTAATTCTATAGGAGAAAGCCCTGCCTCCAGCTGTTTGCTTAGAAATTCTAGGGACAGTAAGAAGGCCTGTGTCTTGTGACCGTAGCGTACATGTAGGTATGTATGGCAGGACCAAATCAGAAAGATAGCTAGGAGCAAGCCCATGTAATGCTTTGTAGGTTAGCAGTAAAACCTTGAAATCAGCCCTTGCCTTAACAGGAATCCAGTGTAGAGGCTAGCACTGGAGTAATATGATCAAATTTATTGGTTCTAGTCAAGATTCTAGCAGCTGTGTTTAGCACTAACTAAAGTTTATTTAGTGCTTTATCAGGGTAGCCGGAAATTATAGCATTGCAGTAGTCTAACCTAAAAGTGACAAAAGCATGAATTAATTTATAGATGGAAAACATCTGTCCTTGAAATAGTCTTGATATGTTCGTCAAAAGAGAGATCAGGGTCCAGAGTAACTCCGAGGTCCTTCACAGTTTTATTTGAGACGATTGTACAAACATCAAGATTAATTGTCAGATTCATCAGAAGATCTCTTTGTTTCTTGGGACCTAGAACTAGCATCTCTGTTTTGTCTGAGTTTAAAAGTAGAATATTTGCCTCCATCTACTTCCTTATGTCTGAAATACAGGCTTCCAGGGAGGGCAAATTTGGGGCTTCACCATGTTTAATCGAAATGTACAGCTGTGTGTCGTCCACAGCTGTGTGTCGTGCATAGCAGTGAAAGTTAACATTGTGTTTCCGAATGACATCACCACAAAACACAACTTTTGTTAGAAGGATTATATTTTGTGCAAGATTTTAAAAATAACATTTGTTTTACTTTATTTTATATGCAACAATTGTGAGGGAGAAACCAAGCTTTCTTCCATTCAATGTCAGTTATATGTGCGTTCCAGAAGAATTTCCCTCTTCGAGAGATCAAGTTCTTTGGGTAAAACAATTTAATTAAGAAAATCCCTTAAGAATGTATTATTACATTTCTTATCCAGCAGGGGGCAACCTTCTAACATAAGATGTGCACCTACAATAACTTGACATGATCTCCAAAACACAAATAAAATGTCATTAATTGAGTAAGTCTTGAAAGTATTGCTTTGCATATAGAATACAATTCTTTATAATGTATTGGTAAGTTATATGATTCTAAGAACTTTCTATAAGAGAGTATATTCCCTTTATCAAATAAATCAAGCACAAATATAATATTTCTATCAAACCACTTAGGGAAGAATAAAGCCTTGTTTTTAACAACAATATCTTTGTTGTTCCACAGAAGTTTTGTGTGGGGAGAAGTTGTGGACATAGTTTCAAGGCTAAAAGGGCTTGTTGGGGACATTTTGACAGTTTGATGAGTAATTTTGCTGGAGAATAGTTGCACTAACCCATTTTCTGAAAAATATGACAAGGATTGAAGTACCATATAGATTCAGAGCTAAGCATACACATATTTTTTCTCCAGTTTACTTTAAAAGATATTGTTGATATCAATAAATCTAGTACTTCAAGCCCATCATCAGCTCTTTGGTTTGACATTACAGATTTCTTAAGTTTGGGTTTATTTTTCCATATGAAGTCTAGGAAAGTCTTGTTGATATCCTTGCTGGTTGGATCAGCTACAGATAGGGATAGAGCAGGGTAGACAACATGACAGACCCTCTGCTTTGGACAGTAAAGCCCTTCCAATAATAGAGAGGTCACACTGGAGCCAGTTTTTACAGATGGATTTTTCATCTCTGAGAGAAATTGAGATGTTGACAGACAATATGGTTTTTCGCCATGTGCACCCGTAAATATTACACATGATCTTTCACAGGAATATTCTCAACAGATTGGTCATTTGAGTTACACAGGGACAATATTTCACATGTATTTAAGTTAAGTTCCAGACCAGAAGCAGAAGAGAATGATTTGATAATAGTGTAATAGCATCTTGATCATTGTCTTTTATAAACAGAGTTGTATCATCTGCTAATTTAGATATTTGTATTTATTTTCCAAATATTGAAATACCTTTTAATTCAGGGTTATTTAAAATGCTAATATAGAGTAATTCTACAACTAAAAACAATAGGAAAGCTGAAATAGGGCAACCCTGGTGTACACTACGGTGAATATGACATATTTTAGGTGTGTTATGATTAATCATAATATAACTATTCAAATCTTTATAAAACATATTGATAACAGAGACAAAGATAGTCCCGAAACCAAAGGTGTACAACAATGTATTAGGAACTTGTGTTCCATTGTAGCAAATGATTTACAACAGTGGAGGAATGCAATAATAGCCTCTGAGTCAACTGAATCAGTGTAATCAATCAGGTCTAAACTAATGTTACAGCTGATGTGGAGACCCTTCATGAAACCAGTTTGGGTTTCATATATAAAGGTGGTTTAGGCCCATTTTAACTTTATTAGCATATGCTAAAATGACCAATTCAGAATCTGTCATTAATAATGTAATAGGTCTATTATCTATGAAAAGGGGATCTTTGTCAGGTTTTGGTATTAAGGTGTCACGTTCTGACCTTAGTTCCTTTTTTATGTCTTTGTGTTAGTTTGGTCAGGTGAGTTGGGGTGGGTAGTCTAAGTTCTTTTTTCTAAGTTGTATTTCTGTGTTTGGCCTGGTATGGTTCTCAATCAGAGGCAGCTGTCGATCGTTGTCTCTGATTGAGAATCATACTTAGGTAGCCTGTTTTCCCCATTTGGTTGTGGGTGATTGTTTTCTGTTGTATGTCTGCACCAGCCAGAACTGTATTCTGTTGTGTGTCTGCACCAGCCAGAACTGTATTCTGTTGTGTGTCTGCACCAGCCAGAACTGTTTTCTGTTGTGTGTCTGCACCAGCCAGAACTGTTTTCTGTTGTGTGTCTGCACCAGCCAGAACTGTTTTCTGTTGTGTGTCTGCACCAGCCAGAACTGTTTTCTGTTGTGTGTCTGCACCAGCCAGAACTGTTTCCTGTTGTGTGTCTGCTGCACCAGCCAGAACTCTTTTCTGTTGTGTGTCTGCACCAGCCAGAACTGTTTCCTGTTGTGTGTCTGCTGCAGAACTGCACCAGCCAGAACTGTTTTCTGTTGTGTGTCTGCACCAGCCAGAACTGTTTTCTGTTGTGTGTCTGCACCAGCCAGAACTGTTTCTGTTGTGTGTCTGCACCAGCCAGAACTGTTTTCTGTTGTGTGTCTGCACCAGCCAGAACTGTTTCTGTTGTGTGTCTGCACCAGCCAGAACTGTTTTCTGTTGTGTGTCTGCACCAGCCAGAACTGTTTTCTGTTGTGTGTCTGCTCCAGCCAGAACTGTTTTCTGTTGTGTGTCTGCACCAGCCAGAACTGTTTTCTGTTGTGTGTCTGCACCAGCCAGAACTGTTTTCTGTTGTGTGTCTGCTGCACCAGCCAGAACTGTTTTCTTGTGTGTGTCTGCACCAGCCAGAACTGTTTTCTGTTGTGTGTCTGCACCAGCCAGAACTGTTTTCTGTTGTGTGTCTGCACCAGCCAGAACTGTTTTCTGTTGTGTGTCTGCACCAGCCAGAACTGTTTTCTGTTGTGTGTCTGCACCAGCCAGAACTGTTTCTGTTGTGTGTCTGCACCAGCCAGAACTGTTTTCTGTTGTGTGTCTGCACCAGCCAGAACTGTTTTCTGTTGTGTGTCTGCACCAGCCAGAACTGTTTTCTGTTGTGTGTCTGCACCAGCCAGAACTGTTTTCTGTTGTGTGTCTGCACCAGCCAGAACTGTTTTCTGTTGTGTGTCTGCACCAGCCAGAACTGTTTTCTGTTGTGTGTCTGCACCAGCCAGAACTGTTTTCTGTTGTGTGTCTGCACCAGCCAGAACTGTTTCCTGTTGTGTGTCTGCACCAGCCAGAACTGTTTTCTGTTGTGTGTCTGCACCTGCCAGAACTGTTTTCTGTTGTGTGTCTGCACCAGCCAGAACTGTTTTCTGTTGTGTGTCTGCACCAGCCAGAACACTTTTCTGTTGTGTGTCTGCACCAGCCAGAACTGTTTTCTGTTGTGTGTCTGCACCAGCCAGAACTGTTTTCTGTTGTGTGTCTGCACCAGCCAGAACTGTTTTCTGTTGTGTGTCTGCACCAGCCAGAACTGTTTTCTGTTGTGTGTCTGCACCAGCCAGAACTGTTTTCTGTTGTGTGTCTGCACCAGCCAGAACTGTTTCTGTTGTGTGTCTGCACCAGCCAGAACTGTTTTCTGTTGTGTGTCTGCACCAGCCAGAACTGTTTTCTGTTGTGTGTCTGCACCAGCCAGAACTGTTTCCTGTTGTGTGTCTGCACCAGCCAGAACTGTTTTCTGTTGTGTGTCTGCACCAGCCAGAACTGTTTTCTGTTGTGTGTCTGCACCAGCCAGAACTGTTTTCTGTTGTGTGTCTGCACCAGCCAGAACTGTTTTCTGTTGTGTGTCTGCACCAGCCAGAACTGTTTTCTGTTGTGTGTCTGCACCAGCCAGAACTGTTTTCTGTTGTGTGTCTGCACCAGCCAGAACTGTTTTCCTGTTGTGTGTCTGCTGCACCAGCCAGAACTGTTTTCTGTTGTGTGTCTGCTGCACCAGCCAGAACTGTTTTCTGTTGTGTGTCTGCACCAGCCAGAACTGTTTCCTGTTGTGTCTGCTGCACCAGCCAGAACTGTTTTCTGTTGTGTGTCTGCACCAGCCAGAACTCTTTTCTGTTGTGTCTGCACCAGCCAGAACTGTTTCCTGTTGTGTGTCTGCTGCACCAGCCAGAACTCTTTTCTGTTGTGTGTCTGCACCAGCCAGAACTGTTTCCTGTTGTGTGTCTGCTGCACCAGCCAGAACTGTTTTCTGTTGTGTGTCTGCACCAGCCAGAAATGTTTTCTGTTGTGTGTCTGCACCAGCCAGAACTGTTTCCTGTTGTGTGTCTGCACCAGCCAGAACTGTTTTCTGTTGTGTGTCTGCTGCACCAGCCAGAACTGTTTTCTGTTGTGTGTCTGCTGCACCAGCCAGAACTGTTTTCTGTTGTGTGTCTGCACCAGCCAGAACTGTTTTCTGTTGTGTGTCTGCTGCACCAGCCAGAACTGTTTTCTGTTGTGTGTCTGCACCAGCCAGAACTGTTTTCTGTTGTGTGTCTGCTGCACCAGCCAGAACTGTTTTCTGTCTGCACCAGCCAGTGTCTGTGTGTCACCAGCCAGAACTGTTTTCTGTTGTGTGTCTGCACCAGCCAGAACTGTTTTCTGTTGTGTGTCTGCTGCACCAGCCAGAACTGTTTTCTGTTGTGTGTCTGCACCAGCCAGAACTGTTTTCTGTTGTGTGTCTGCTGCACCAGCCAGAACTGTTTTCTGTTGTGTGTCTGCTGCACCAGCCAGAACTGTTTTCTGTTGTGTGTCTGCACCAGCCAGAACTGTTTTCTGTTGTGTGTCTGCACCAGCCAGAACTGTTTTCTGTTGTGTGTCTGCACCAGCCAGAACTGTTTTCTGTTGTGTGTCTGCTGCACCAGCCAGAACTGTTTTCTGTTGTGTGTCTGCACCAGCCAGAACTGTTTTCTGTTGTGTGTCTGCACCAGCCAGAACTGTTTTCTGTTGTGTGTCTGCACCAGCCAGAACTGTTTTCTGTTGTGTGTCTGCTGCACCAGCCAGAACTGTTTTCTGTTGTGTGTCTGCACCAGCCAGAACTGTTTTCTGTTGTGTGTCTGCACCAGCCAGAACTGTTTTCTGTTGTGTGTCTGCACCAGCCAGAACTGTTTTCTGTTGTGTGTCTGCACCAGCCAGAACTGTTTTCTGTTGTGTGTCTGCACCAGCCAGAACTGTTTTCTGTTGTGTGTCTGCACCAGCCAGAACTGTTTTTTCTGTTGTGTGTCTGCACCAGCCAGAACTGTTTTCTGTTGTGTGTCTGCACCAGCCAGAACTGTTTTCTGTTGTGTGTCTGCACCAGCCAGAACTGTTTTCTGTTGTGTGTCTGCACCAGCCAGAACTGTTTTCTGTTGTGTGTCTGCACCAGCCAGAACTGTTTTCTGTTGTGTGTCTGCACCAGCCAGAACTGTTTTCTGTTGTGTGTCTGCACCAGCCAGAACTGTTTTCTGTTGTGTGTCTGCACCTGCCAGAACTGTTTTCTGTTGTGTGTCTGCACCAGCCAGAACTGTTTTCTGTTGTGTGTCTGCACCAGCCAGAACTGTTTTCTGTTGTGTGTCTGCACCAGCCAGAACTGTTTTCTGTTGTGTGTCTGCACCAGCCAGAACTGTTTTCTGTTGTGTGTCTGCACCAGCCAGAACTGTTTTCTGTTGTGTGTCTGCACCAGCCAGAACTGTTTTCTGTTGTGTGTCTGCACCAGCCAGAACTGTTTTCTGTTGTGTGTCTGCACCAGCCAGAACTGTTTTTCCTGTTGTGTGTCTGCACCAGCCAGAACTGTTTTCTGTTGTGTGTCTGCACCAGCCAGAACTGTTTTCTGTTGTGTGTCTGCACCAGCCAGAACTGTTTCCTGTTGTGTGTCTGCACCAGCCAGAACTGTTTTCTGTTGTGTGTCTGCACCAGCCAGAACTGTTTTCTGTTGTGTGTCTGCACCAGCCAGAACTGTTTTCTGTTGTGTGTCTGCACCAGCCAGAACTGTTTTCTGTTGTGTGTCTGCACCAGCCAGAACTGTTTTCTGTTGTGTGTCTGCACCAGCCAGAACTGTTTTCTGTTGTGTGTCTGCACCAGCCAGAACTGTTTTCTGTTGTGTGTCTGCACCAGCCAGAACTGTTTTCTGTTGTGTGTCTGCACCAGCCAGAACTTTTCTGTTGTGTGTCTGCACCAGCCAGAACTGTTTGCACCAGCCAGAACTGTTTTCTGTTGTGTGTCTGTCTGCACCAGCCAGAACTGTTTTCTGTTGTGTGTCTGCACCAGCCAGAACTGTTTCTGTTGTGTGTCTGCTGCACCAGCCAGAACTGTTTTCTGTTGTGTGTCTGCACCAGCCAGAACTGTTTTCTGTTGTGTGTCTGCACCAGCCAGAACTGTTTTCTGTTGTGTGTCTGCACCAGCCAGAACTGTTTTCTGTTGTGTGTCTGCTGCACCAGCCAGAACTGTTTTCTGTTGTGTGTCTGCTGCACCAGCCAGAACTGTTTTCTGTTGTGTGTCTGCACCAGCCAGAACTGTTTTCTGTTGTGTCTGCTGCACCAGCCAGAACTGTTTTCTGTTGTGTGTCTGCACCAGCCAGAACTGTTTTCTGTTGTGTGTCTGCACCAGCCAGAACTGTTTTCTGTTGTGTGTCTGCACCAGCCAGAACTGTTTTCTGTTGTGTGTCTGCACCAGCCAGAACTGTTTTCTGTTGTGTGTCTGCACCAGCCAGAACTGTTTTCTGTTGTGTGTCTGCACCAGCCAGAACTGTTTTCTGTTGTGTGTCTGCACCAGCCAGAACTGTTGTTTTCTGTTGTGTGTCTGCACCAGCCAGAACTGTTTTCTGTTGTGTGTCTGCTGCACCAGCCAGAACTGTTTTCTGTTGTGTGTCTGCACCAGCCAGAACTGTTTTTCTGCACCAGCCAGAACTGTTTTCTGTGTGTCTGCACCAGCCAGAACTGTTTTCTGTTGTGTGTCTGCTGCACCAGCCAGAACTGTTTTCTGTTGTGTGTCTGCACCAGCCAGAACTGTTTTCTGTTGTGTGTCTGCACCAGCCAGAACTGTTTCTGTTGTGTGTCTGCACCAGTTGTGTTGTGTGTCTCTGCACCAGCCAGAACTGTTTTCTGTTGTGTGTCTGCACCAGCCAGAACTGTTTTCTGTTGTGTGTCTGCTGCACCAGCCAGAACTGTTTTCTGTTGTGTGTCTGCACCAGCCAGAACTGTTTTCTGTTGTGTGTCTGCACCAGCCAGAACTGTTTTCTGTTGTGTGTCTGCACCAGCCAGAACTGTTTTCTGTTGTGTGTCTGCACCAGCCAGAACTGTTTTCTGTTGTGTGTCTGCACCAGCCAGAACTGTTTTCTGTTGTGTGTCTGCACCAGCCAGAACTGTTTTCTGTTGTGTGTCTGCACCAGCCAGAACTGTTTTCTGTTGTGTGTCTGCACCAGCCAGAACTGTTTTCTGTTGTTTTCTGTTGTGTGTCTGCACCAGCCAGAACTGTTTTCTGTTGTGTGTCTGCACCAGCCAGAACTGTTTTCTGTTGTGTGTCTGCACCAGCCAGAACTGTTTTCTGTTGTGTGTCTGCACCAGCCAGAACTGTTTTCTGTTGTGTGTCTGCACCAGCCAGAACTGTTTTCTGTTGTGTGTCTGCACCAGCCAGAACTGTTTTCTGTTTTGTCTGTTGTGTCTGTCTGCACCAGCCAGAACTGTTTTCTGTTGTGTGTGTCTGTTGTGTGTCTGCACCAGCCAGAACTGTTTTCTGTTGTGTGTCTGCACCAGCCAGAACTGTTTTCTGTTGTGTGTCTGCACCAGCCAGAACTGTTTTCTGTTGTGTGTCTGCACCAGCCAGAACTGTTTTCTGTTGTGTGTCTGCACCAGCCAGAAACTGTTTTCTGTTGTGTGTCTGCACCAGCCAGAACTGAACTTTTCTGTTGTGTGTCTGCACCAGCCAGAACTGTTTTCTGTTGTGTGTCTGCACCAGCCAGAACTGTTTTCTGTTGTGTGTCTGCACCAGCCAGAACTGTTTTCTGTTGTGTGTCTGCACCAGCCAGAACTGTTTTCTGTTGTGTGTCTGCACCAGCCAGAACTGTTTCTGTTGTGTGTCTGCACCAGCCAGAACTGTTTTCTGTGTGTGTCTGCACCAGCCAGAACTGTTTTCTGTTGTGTGTCTGCACCAGCCAGAACTGAACTTTTCTGTTGTGTGTCTGCACCAGCCAGAACTGTTTTCTGTTGTGTGTCTGCACCAGCCAGAACTGTTTTTTTCTGTTGTGTGTCTGCACCAGCCAGAACTGTTTTCTGTTGTGTGTCTGCACCAGCCAGAACTGTTTTCTGTTGTGTGTCTGCACCAGCCAGAACTGTTTTCTGTTGTGTGTCTGCACCAGCCAGAACTGTTTTCTGTTGTGTGTCTGCACCAGCCAGAACTGTTTTCTGTTGTGTGTCTGCACCAGCCAGAACTGTTTTCTGTTGTGTGTCTGCACCAGCCAGAACTGTTTTCTGTTGTGTGTCTGCACCAGCCAGAACTGTTTTCTGTTGTGTGTCTGCACCAGCCAGAACTGTTTTCTGTTGTGTGTCTGCACCAGCCAGAACTCTTTTCTGTTGTGTGTCTGCACCAGCCAGAACTGTTTTGTGTGTGTCTGCTGCACCAGCCAGAACTGTTTTCTGTTGTGTGTCTGCTGCACCAGCCAGAACTGTTTTCTGTTGTGTGTCTGCACCAGCCAGAACTGTTTTCTGTTGTGTGTCTGCACCAGCCAGAACTGTTTTCTGTTGTTGTGCACCAGCCAGTGTCTGCACCAGCCAGAACTGTTTTCTGTTGTGTGTCTGCACCAGCCAGAACTCTTTTCTGTTGTGTGTCTGCACCAGCCAGAACTGTTTTCTGTTGTGTGTCTGCTGCACCAGCCAGAACTGTTTTCTGTTGTGTGTCTGCACCAGCCAGAACTGCACTGCTGCACCAGCCAGAACTGTTTTCTGTTGTGTGTCTGCACCAGCCAGAACTGTTTTCTGTTGTGTGTCTGCACCAGCCAGAACTGTTTTCTGTTGTGTGTCTGCTGCACCAGCCAGAACTGTTTTCTGTTGTGTGTCTGCTGCACCAGCCAGAACTGTTTTCTGTTGTGTGTCTGCACCAGCCAGAACTGTTTTCTGTTGTGTGTCTGCACCAGCCAGAACTGTTTTCTGTTTTCTGCACCAGCCAGAACTGTTTTCTGTTGTGTCTGCACCAGCCAGAACTGTTTTCTGTTGTGTGTCTGCACCAGCCAGAACTGTTTTCTGTTGTGTGTCTGCACCAGCCAGAACTGTTTTCTGTTGTGTGTCTGCACCAGCCAGAACTGTTTTCTGTTGTGTGTCTGCACCAGCCAGAACTGTTTTCTGTTGTGTGTCTGCTGCACCAGCCAGAACTGTTTTCTGTTGTGTGTCTGCACCAGCCAGAACTGTTTTCTGTTGTGTGTCTGCACCAGCCAGAACTGTTTTTCTGTTGTGTGTCACCAGCCAGAACTGTTTTCTGTTGTGTGTCTCTGCACCAGCCAGAACTGTTTTCTGTTGTGTGTCTGCACCAGCCAGAACTGTTTTCTGTTGTGTGTCTGCACCAGCCAGAACTGTTTTCTGTTGTGTGTCTGCACCAGCCAGAACTGTTTTCTGTTGTGTGTCTGCACCAGCCAGAACTGTTTTCTGTTGTGTGTCTGCACCAGCCAGAACTGTTTTCTGTTGTGTGTCTGCACCAGCCAGAACTGTTTTCTGTTGTGTGTCTGCACCAGCCAGAACTGTTTTCTGTTGTGTGTCTGCACCAGCCAGAACTGTTTTCTGTTGTGTGTCTGCACCAGCCAGAACTGTTTTCTGTTGTGTGTCTGCACCAGCCAGAACTGTTTTCTGTTGTGTGTCTGCACCAGCCAGAACTGTTTTCTGTTGTGTGTCTGCACCAGCCAGAACTGTTTTCTGTTGTGTGTCTGCACCAGCCAGAACTGTTTTCTGTTGTGTGTCTGCACCAGCCAGAACTGTTTTCTGTTGTGTGTCTGCACCAGCCAGAACTGTTTTCTGTTGTGTGTCTGCACCAGCCAGAACTGTTTTCTTTTCTGTTGTGTGTCTGCACCAGCCAGAACTGTTTTCTGTTGTGTGTCTGCACCAGCCAGAACTGTTTTCTGTTGTGTGTCTGCACCAGCCAGAACTGTTTTCTGTTGTGTGTCTGCACCAGCCAGAACTGTTTTCTGTTGTGTGTCTGCACCAGCCAGAACTGTTTTCTGTTGTGTGTCTGCACCAGCCAGAACTGTTTTCTGTTGTGTGTCTGCACCAGCCAGAACTGTTTTCTGTTGTGTGTCTGCACCAGCCAGAACTGTTTTCTGTTGTGTGTCTGCACCAGCCAGAACTGTTTTCTGTTGTGTGTCTGCACCAGCCAGAACTGTTTTCTGTTGTGTGTCTGCACCAGCCAGAACTGTTTTCTGTCTGTTGTGTGTCTGCACCAGCCAGAACTGTTTTCTGTTGTGTGTCTGCACCAGCCAGAACTGTTTTCTGTTGTGTGTCTGCACCAGCCAGAACTGTTTTCTGTTGTGTGTCTGCACCAGCCAGAACTGTTTTCTGTTGTGTGTCTGCTGCACCAGCCAGAACTGTTTTCTGTTGTGTGTCTGCACCAGCCAGAACTGTTTCCTGTTGTGTGTCTGCACCAGCCAGAACTGTTTTCTGTTGTGTGTCTGCTGCACCAGCCAGAACAGTTTCCTGTTGTGTGTCTGCACCAGCCAGAACTGTTTTCTGTTGTGTGTCTGCACCAGCCAGAACTGTTTTCTGTTGTGTGTCTGCACCAGCCAGAACTGTTTTCTGTTGTGTGTCTGCACCAGCCAGAACTGTTTTCTGTTGTGTCTGCTGCACCAGCCAGAACTGTTTTCTGTTGTGTGTCTGCACCAGCCAGAACTGTTTTCTGTTGTGTGTCTGCACCAGCCAGAACTGTTTTCTGTTGTGTGTCTGCACCAGCCAGAACTGTTTTCTGTTGTGTGTGCTGCACCAGCCAGAACTGTTTTCTGTTGTGTGTCTCTGCACCAGCCAGAACTGTTTTCTGTTGTGTGTGCTGCACCAGCCAGAACTGTTTTCTGTTGTGTGTCTGCACCAGCCAGAACTGTTTTCTGTTGTGTGTCTGCACCAGCCAGAACTGTTTTCTGTTGTGTGTCTCTGCAGAACTGCCAGAACTGTTTTCTGTTGTGTGTCTGCACCAGCCAGAACTGTTTTCTGTTGTGTGTCTGCCAGAACTGTTTTCTGTTGTGTGTCTGCACCAGCCAGAACTGTTTTCTGTTGTGTGTCTGCACCAGCCAGAACTGTTTTCTGTTGTGTGTCTGCACCAGCCAGAACTGTTTTCTGTTGTGTGTCTGCAGAACCAGCCAGAACTGTTTTCTGTTGTGTGTCTGCAGCCAGAACTGTTTTCTGTTGTGTGTCTGCACCAGCCAGAACTGTTTTCTGTTGTGTGTCTGCACCAGCCAGAACTGTTTTCTGTTGTGTGTCTGCACCAGCCAGAACTGTTTTCTGTTGTGTGTCTCTGCACCAGCCAGAACTGTTTTCTGTTGTGTGTCTGCACCAGCCAGAACTGTTTTCTGTTGTGTGTCTGCACCAGCCAGAACTGTTTTCTGTTGTGTGTCTGCACCAGCCAGAACTGTTTTCTGTTGTGTGTCTGCACCAGCCAGAACTGTTTTCTGTTGTGTGTCTGCACCAGCCAGAACTGTTTTCTGTTGTGTGTCTGCACCAGCCAGAACTGTTTCCTGTTGTGTGTCTGCACCAGCCAGAACTGTTTTCTGTTGTGTGTCTGCACCAGCCAGAACTGTTTTCTGTTGTGTGTCTGCACCAGCCAGAACTGTTTTCTGTTGTGTGTCTGCACCAGCCAGAACTGTTTTCTGTTGTGTGTCTGCACCAGCCAGAACTGTTTTCTGTTGTGTGTCTGCACCAGCCAGAACTGTTTTCTGTTGTGTGTCTGCACCAGCCAGAACTGTTTTCTGTTGTGTGTCTGCACCAGCCAGAACTGTTTTCTGTTGTGTCTCTGCAGAACTGTTTTCCAGCCAGAACTGTTTTCTGTTGTGTGTCTGCACCAGCCAGAACTGTTTTCTGTTGTGTGTCTGCACCAGCCAGAACTGTTTTCTGTTGTGTGTCTGCACCAGCCAGAACTGTTTTCTGTTGTGTGTCTGCACCAGCCAGAACTGTTTTCTGTTGTGTGTCTGCACCAGCCAGAACTGTTTTCTGTTGTGTGTCTGCACCAGCCAGAACTGTTTTCTGTTGTGTGTCTGCACCAGCCAGAACTGTTTTCTGTTGTGTGTCTGCACCAGCCAGAACTGTTTTCTGTTGTGTGTCTGCACCAGCCAGAACTGTTTCCTGTTGTGTGTCTGCACCAGCCAGAACTGTTTTCTGTTGTGTGTCTGCACCAGCCAGAACTGTTTTCTGTTGTGTGTCTGCACCAGCCAGAACTGTTTTCTGTTGTGTCTGCACCAGCCAGAACTGTTTTCTGCACCAGCCAGAACTGTTTTCTGTTGTGTGTCTGCACCAGCCAGAACTGTTTTCTGTTGTGTGTCTGCACCAGCCAGAACTGTTTTCTGTTGTGTGTCTGCACCAGCCAGAACTGTTTTCTGTTGTGTGTCTGCACCAGCCAGAACTGTTTTCTGTTGTGTGTCTGCACCAGCCAGAACTGTTTCTGTTGTGTGTCTGCACCAGCCAGAACTGTTTTCTGTTGTGTGTCTGCACCAGCCAGAACTGTTTTCTGTTGTGTGTCTGCACCAGCCAGAACTGTTTTCTGTTGTGTGTCTGCACCAGCCAGAACTGTTTTCTGTTGTGTGTCTGCACCAGCCAGAACTGTTTTCTGTTGTGTGTCTGCACCAGCCAGAACTGTTTTCTGTTGTGTGTCTGCACCAGCCAGAACTGTTTTCTGTTGTGTGTCTGCACCAGCCAGAACTGTTTTCTGTTGTGTGTCTGCACCAGCCAGAACTCTTTTCTGTTGTGTGTCTGCACCAGCCAGAACTGTTTCCTGTTGTGTGTCTGCTGCACCAGCCAGAACTGTTTTCTGTTGTGTGTCTGCACCAGCCAGAACTGTTTTCTGTTGTGTGTCTGCACCAGCCAGAACTGTTTCCTGTTGTGTCTGCTGCACCAGCCAGAACTGTTTTCTGTTGTGTGTCTGCACCAGCCAGAACTCTTTTCTGTTGTCTGCACCAGCCAGAACTGTTTCCTGTTGTGTGTCTGCTGCACCAGCCAGAACTCTTTTCTGTTGTGTGTCTGCACCAGCCAGAACTGTTTCCTGTTGTGTGTCTGCTGCACCAGCCAGAACTGTTTTCTGTTGTGTGTCTGCACCAGCCAGAACTGTTTTCTGTTGTGTGTCTGCACCAGCCAGAACTGTTTTCTGTTGTGTGTCTGCACCAGCCAGAACTGTTTTCTGTTGTGTGTCTGCTGCACCAGCCAGAACTGTTTTCTGTTGTGTGTCTGCACCAGCCAGAACTGTTTCCTGTTGTGTTTGCTGCACCAGCCAGAACTGTTTTCTGTTGTCTGCACCAGCCAGAACTGTTTCTGCTGCACCAGCCAGAACTGTTTTCTGTTGTGTGTCTGCACCAGCCAGAACTGTTTTCTGTTGTGTGTCTGCTCCAGCCAGAAATGTTTTCTGTTGTGTGTCTGCTGCACCAGCCAGAACTGTTTTCTGTTGTGTGTCTGCACCAGCCAGAACTGTTTTCTGTTGTGTGTCTGCACCAGCCAGAACTGTTTTCTGTTGTGTGTCTGCACCAGCCAGAACTGTTTTCTGTTGTGTGTCTGCACCAGCCAGAACTGTTTTCTGTTGTGTGTCTGCACCAGCCAGAACTGTTTTCTGTTGTGTGTCTGCACCAGCCAGAACTGTTTTCTGTTGCCAGAACTGTTTTCTGTTGTGTGTCTGCACCAGCCAGAACTGTTTTCTGTTGTGTGTCTGCACCAGCCAGAACTGTTTTCTGTTGTGTGTCTGCACCAGCCAGAACTGTTTTCTGTTGTGTGTCTGCACCAGCCAGAACTGTTTTCTGTTGTGTGTCTGCACCAGCCAGAACTGTTTTCTGTTGTGTGTTTTCTGTCTGCACCAGCCAGAACTGTTTTCTGTTGTGTGTCTGCTGCACCAGCCAGAACTGTTTTCTGTTGTGTGTCTGCACCAGCCAGAACTGTTTTCTGTTGTGTGTCTGCACCAGCCAGAACTGTCTGCACCAGCCAGAACTGTTTTCTGTTGTGTGTCTGCACCAGCCAGAACTGTTTTCTGTTGTGTGTCTGCACCAGCCAGAACTGTTTTCTGTTGTGTGTCTGCACCAGCCAGAACTGTTTTCTGTTGTGTGTCTGCACCAGCCAGAACTGTTTCCTGTTGTTGTGTGTCTGCACCAGCCAGAACTGTTTTCTGTTGTGTGTCTGCACCAGCCAGAACTGTTTTCTGTTGTGTGTCTGCACCAGCCAGAACTGTTTTCTGTTGTGTGTCTGCACCAGCCAGAACTGTTTTCTGTTGTGTGTCTGCACCAGCCAGAACTGTTTTCTGTTGTGTGTCTGCACCAGCCAGAACTGTTTTCTGTTGTGTGTCTGCACCAGCCAGAACTGTTTTCTGTTGTGTGTCTGCACCAGCCAGAACTGTTTTCTGTTGTGTGTCTGCACCAGCCAGAACTGTTTTCTGTTGTGTGTCTGCACCAGCCAGAACTGTTTTCTGTTGTGTGTCTGCACCAGCCAGAACTGTTTTCTGTTGTGTGTCTGCACCAGCCAGAACTGTTTTCTGTTGTGTGTCTGCACCAGCCAGAACTGTTTTCTGTTGTGTGTCTGCACCAGCCAGAACTGTTTTCTGTTGTGTGTCTGCACCAGCCAGAACTGTTTTCTGTTGTGTGTCTGCACCAGCCAGAACTGTTTTCTGTTGTGTGTCTGCACCAGCCAGAACTGAACTGTTTTTCTGTTGTGTGTCTCTGCACCAGCCAGAACTGTTTTCTGTTGTGTGTCTGCACCAGCCAGAACTGTTTTCTGTTGTGTGTCTGCACCAGCCAGAACTGTTTTCTGTTGTGTGTCTGCACCAGCCAGAACTGTTTTCTGTTGTGTGTCTGCACCAGCCAGAACTGTTTTCTGTTGTGTGTCTGCACCAGCCAGAACTGTTTTCTGTTGTGTGTCTGCACCAGCCAGAACTGTTTTCTGTTGTGTGTCTGCACCAGCCAGAACTGTTTTTTCTGTTGTGTGTCTGCACCAGCCAGAACTCTTTTCTGTTGTGTGTCTGCACCAGCCAGAACTGTTTCCTGTTGTGTGTCTGCTGCACCAGCCAGAACTGTTTTCTGTTGTGTGTCTGCACCAGCCAGAACTGTTTTCTGTTGTGTGTCTGCACCAGCCAGAACTGTTTCCTGTTGTGTCTGCTGCACCAGCCAGAACTGTTTTCTGTTGTGTGTCTGCACCAGCCAGAACTCTTTTCTGTTGTGTCTGCACCAGCCAGAACTGTTTCCTGTTGTGTGTCTGCTGCACCAGCCAGAACTGTTTTCTGTTGTGTGTCTGCACCAGCCAGAACTGTTTTCTGTTGTGTGTCTGCTGCACCAGCCAGAACTGTTTTCTGTTGTGTGTCTGCACCAGCCAGAACTGTTTTCTGTTGTGTGTCTGCACCAGCCAGAACTGTTTCTGTTGTGTGTCTGCACCAGCCAGAACTGTTTTCTGTTGTGTGTCTGCTGCACCAGCCAGAACTGTTTTCTGTTGTGTGTCTGCTGCACCAGCCAGAACTGTTTTCTGTTGTGTCTGCTGCACCAGCCAGAACTGTTTTCTGTTGTGTGTCTGCACCAGCCAGAACTGTTTTCTGTTGTGCACCAGCCAGTCTGCTGCACCAGCCAGAACTGTTTTCTGTTGTGTGTCTGCACCAGCCAGAACTGTTTTCTGTTGTGTGTCTGCACCAGCCAGAACTGTTTTCTGTTGTGTGTCTGCTGCACCAGCCAGAACTGTTTTCTGTTGTGTGTCTGCACCAGCCAGAACTGTTTTCTGTTGTGTGTCTGCTGCACCAGCCAGAACTGTTTTCTGTTGTGTGTCTGCACCAGCCAGAACTGTTTTCTGTTGTGTGTCTGCTGCACCAGCCAGAACTGTTTTCTGTTGTGTGTCTGCACCAGCCAGAACTGTTTTCTGTCTGTGTGTTTCTGCTGCACCAGCCAGAACTGTTTTCCAGCCAGAACTGTTTTCTGTTGTGTGTCTCTGCACCAGCCAGAACTGTTTTCTGTTGTGTGTCTGCACCAGCCAGAACTGTTTTCTGTTGTGTGTCTGCACCAGCCAGAACTGTTTTCTGTTGTGTGTCTGCACCAGCCAGAACTGTTTTCTGTTGTGTGTCTGCACCAGCCAGAACTGTTTTCTGTTGTGTGTCTGCACCAGCCAGAACTGTTTTCTGTTGTGTGTCTGCACCAGCCAGAACTGTTTTCTGTTGTGTGTCTGCACCAGCCAGAACTGTTTTCTGTTGTGTGTCTGCACCAGCCAGAACTGTTTTCTGTTGTGTGTCTGCACCAGCCAGAACTGTTTTCTGTTGTGTGTCTGCACCAGCCAGAACTGTTTTCTGTTGTGTGTCTGCACCAGCCAGAACTGTTTTCTGTTGTGTGTCTGCACCAGCCAGAACTGTTTTCTGTTGTGTGTCTGCACCAGCCAGAACTGTTTTCTGTTGTGTGTCTGCACCAGCCAGAAACAGCCAGAACTTTTCTGTTGTGTGTCTGAACCAGCCAGAACTGTTTTCTGTTGTGTGTCTGCACCAGCCAGAACTGTTTTCTGTTGTGTGTCTGCACCAGCCAGAACTGTTTTCTGTTGTGTGTCTGCACCAGCCAGAACTGTTTTCTGTTGTGTGTCTGCACCAGCCAGAACTGTTTTCTGTTGTGTGTCTGCACCAGCCAGAACTGTTTTCTGTTGTGTGTCTGCACCAGCCAGAACTGTTTTCTGTTGTGTGTCTGCACCAGCCAGAACTGTTTTCTGTTGTGTGTCTGCACCAGCCAGAACTGTTTTCTGTTGTGTGTCTGCACCAGCCAGAACTGTTTTCTGTTGTGTGTCTGCACCAGCCAGAACTGTTTTCTGTTGTGTGTCTGCACCAGCCAGAACTGTTTTCTGTTGTGTGTCTGCACCAGCCAGAACTGTTTTCTGTTGTGTGTCTGCACCAGCCAGAACTGTTTTCTGTTGTGTGTCTGCACCAGCCAGAACTGTTTTCTGTTGTGTGTCTGCACCAGCCAGAACTGTTTTCTGTTGTGTGTCTGCACCAGCCAGAACTGTTTTCTGTTGTGTGTCTGCACCAGCCAGAACTGTTTTCTGTTGTGTGTCTGCACCAGCCAGAACTGTTTTCTGTTGTGTGTCTGCACCAGCCAGAACTGTTTTCTGTTGTGTGTCTGCACCAGCCAGAACTGTTTTCTGTTGTGTGTCTGCACCAGCCAGAACTGTTTTCTGTTGTGTGTCTGCACCAGCCAGAACTGTTTTCTGTTGTGTGTCTGCACCAGCCAGAACTGTTTTCTGTTGTGTGTCTGCACCAGCCAGAACTGTTTTCTGTTGTGTGTCTGCACCAGCCAGAACTGTTTTCTGTTGTGTGTCTGCACCTGCCAGAACTCTTTTCTGTTGTGTGTCTGCACCAGCCAGAACTGTTTTCTGTTGTGTGTCTGCACCAGCCAGAACTCTTTTCTGTTGTGTGTCTGCACCAGCCAGAACTGTTTCCTGTTGTGTGTCTGCTGCACCAGCCAGAACTGTTTTCTGTTGTGTGTCTGCACCAGCCAGAACTGTTTTCTGTTGTGTGTCTGCACCAGCCAGAACTGTTTCCTGTTGTGTCTGCTGCACCAGCCAGAACTGTTTTCTGTTGTGTGTCTGCACCAGCCAGAACTCTTTTCTGTTGTGTCTGCACCAGCCAGAACTGTTTCCTGTTGTGTGTCTGCTGCACCAGCCAGAACTCTTTTCTGTTGTGTGTCTGCACCAGCCAGAACTGTTTCTCTGTGTGTCTGCACCAGCCAGAAATGTTTTCTGTTGTGTGTCTGCACCAGCCAGAACTGTTTCCTCTGCACCAGCCAGAACTGTTTTCTGTTGTGTGTCTGCACCAGCCAGAACTGTTTTCTGTTGTGTGTCTGCACCAGCCAGAACTGTTTTCTGTTGTGTGTCTGCTGCACCAGCCAGAACTGTTTTCTGTTGTGTGTCTGCTGCACCAGCCAGAACTGTTTTCTGTTGTGTGTCTGCACCAGCCAGAACTGTTTTCTGTTGTGTGTCTGCACCAGCCAGAACTGTTTTCTGTTGTGTGTCTGCACCAGCCAGAACTGTTTTCTGTTGTGTGTCTGCACCAGCCAGAACTGTTTTCTGTTGTGTGTCTGCACCAGCCAGAACTGTTTTCTGTTGTGTGTCTGCACCAGCCAGAACTGTTTTCTGTTGTGTGTCTGCACCAGCCAGAACTGTTTTCTGTTGTGTGTCTGCACCAGCCAGAACTGTTTTCTGTTGTGTGTCTGCACCAGCCAGAACTGTTTTCTGTTGTGTGTCTGCACCAGCCAGAACTGTTTTCTGTTGTGTGTCTGCACCAGCCAGAACTGTTTTCTGTTGTGTCTGTCTGCACCAGCCAGAACTGTTTTCTGTTGTGTGTCTGCTGCACCAGCCAGAACTGTTTTCTGTTGTGTGTCTGCACCAGCCAGAACTGTTTTCTGTTGTGTGTCTGCACCAGCCAGAACTGTTTTCTGTTGTGTGTCTGCACCAGCCAGAACTGTTTTCTGTTGTGTGTCTGCACCAGCCAGAACTGTTTTCTGTTGTGTGTCTGCACCAGCCAGAACTGTTTTCTGTTGTGTGTCTGCACCAGCCAGAACTGTTTTCTGTTGTGTGTCTGCAGAACCAGCCAGAACTGTTTTCTGTTGTGTGTCTGCACCAGCCAGAACTGTTTTCTGTTGTGTGTCTGCACCAGCCAGAACTGTTTTCTGTTGTGTGTCTGCACCAGCCAGAACTGTTTTCTGTTGTGTGTCTGCACCAGCCAGAACTGTTTCTGTTGTGTGTCTGCACCAGCCAGAACTGTTTTCTGTTGTGTGTCTGCACCAGCCAGAACTGTTTTCTGTTGTGTGTCTGCACCAGCCAGAACTGTTTTCTGTTGTGTGTCTGCACCAGCCAGAAACAGCCAGAACTGTTTTCTGTTGTGTGTCTGCACCAGCCAGAACTGTTTTCTGTTGTGTGTCTCTGCACCAGCCAGAACTGTTTTCTGTTGTGTGTCTGCACCAGCCAGAACTGTTTTTCTGTTGTGTGTCTGCACCAGCCAGAACTGTTTTCTGTTGTGTGTCTGCACCAGCCAGAACTGTTTTCTGTTGTGTGTCTGCACCAGCCAGAACAGAACTTTCTGTTGTGTGTCTCTGCACCAGCCAGAACTGTTTTCTGTTGTGTGTCTGCACCTGCCAGAACTCTTTTCTGTTGTGTGTCTGCACCAGCCAGAACTGTTTTCTGTTGTGTGTCTGCACCAGCCAGAACTCTTTTCTGTTGTGTGTCTGCACCAGCCAGAACTGTTTTCTGTTGTGTGTCTGCTGCACCAGCCAGAACTGTTTTCTGTTGTGTGTCTGCACCAGCCAGAACTGTTTTCTGTTGTGTGTCTGCACCAGCCAGAACTGTTTTCTGTTGTGTGTCTGCACCAGCCAGAACTGTTTTCTGTTGTGTGTCTGCACCAGCCAGAACTGTTTTCTGTTGTGTGTCTGCACCAGCCAGAACTGTTTTCTGTTGTGTGTCTGCACCAGCCAGAACTGTTTCTGTTGTGTGTCTGCACCAGCCAGAACTGTTTTCTGTTGTGTGTCTGCACCAGCCAGAACTGTTTTCTGTTGTGTGTCTGCACCAGCCAGAACTGTTTTCTGTTGTGTCTGTCCAGCACCTGCACCAGCCAGAACTGTTTCCTGTTGTGTGTCTGCACCAGCCAGAACTGTTTTCTGTTGTGTGTCTGCACCTGCCAGAACTCTTTTCTGTTGTGTGTCTGCACCAGCCAGAACTGTTTTCTGTTGTGTGTCTGCACCAGCCAGAACGCTTTTCTGTTGTGTGTCTGCTGCACCAGCCAGAACTGTTTTCTCTGTCTGCACCAGCCAGAACTGTTTTCTGTTGTGTGTCTGCACCAGCCAGAACTGTTTTCTGTTGTGTCTGCTGCACCAGCCAGAACTGTTTTCTGTTGTGTGTCTGCACCAGCCAGAACTGTTTTTCTGTTGTGCCAGTCTGCACCAGCCAGAACTGTTTTCTGTTGTGTGTCTGCACCAGCCAGAACTGTTTTCTGTTGTGTGTCTGCTGCACCAGCCAGAACTGTTTTCTGTTGTGTGTCTGCTGCACCAGCCAGAACTGTTTTCTGTTGTGTGTCTGCACCAGCCAGAACTGTTTTCTGTTGTGTGTCTGCACCAGCCAGAACTGTTTTCTGTTGTGTGTCTGCTGCACCAGCCAGAACTGTTTTCTGTTGTGTGTCTGCACCAGCCAGAACTGTTTTCTGTTGTGTGTCTGCACCAGCCAGAACTGTTTTCTGTTGTGTGTCTGCACCAGCCAGAACTGTTTTCTGTTGTGTGTCTGCACCAGCCAGAACTGTTTTCTGTTGTGTGTCTGCACCAGCCAGAACTGTTTTCTGTTGTGTGTCTGCACCAGCCAGAACTGTTTTCTGTTTTCTGCACCAGCCAGAACTGTTTTCTGTTGTGTGTCTGCACCAGCCAGAACTGTTTTCTGTTGTGTGTCTGCACCAGCCAGAACTGTTTTCTGTTGTGTGTCTGCACCAGCCAGAACTGTTTTCTGTTGTGTGTCTGCACCAGCCAGAACTGTTTCCTGTTGTGTGTCTGCACCAGCCAGAACTGTTTTCTGTTGTGTGTCTGCACCAGCCAGAACTGTTTTCTGTTGTGTGTCTGCACCAGCCAGAACTGTTTTCTGTTGTGTGTCTGCACCAGCCAGAACTGTTTTCTGTTGTGTGTCTGCACCAGCCAGAACTGTTTTCTGTTGTGTGTCTGCACCAGCCAGAACTGTTTTTCTGTTGTGTGTCTGCACCAGCCAGAACTGTTTTCTGTTGTGTGTCTGCACCAGCCAGAACTGTTTTCTGTTGTGTGTCTGCTGCACCAGCCAGAACTGTTTTCTGTTGTGTGTCTGCACCAGCCAGAACTGTTTTCTGTTGTGTGTCTGCACCAGCCAGAACTGTTTTCTGCCAGAACTTGTGTGTGCTGCACCAGCCAGAACTGTTTTCTGTTGTGTGTCTGCACCAGCCAGAACTCTTTTCTGTTGTGTGTCTGCACCAGCCAGAACTGTTTTTGTCTGTTGTGTGTCTGCTGCACCAGCCAGAACTGTTTTCTGTTGTGTGTCTGCACCAGCCAGAACTGTTTTTTCTGTTGTGTGTCTGCACCAGCCAGAACTGTTTTCTGTTGTGTGTCTGCACCAGCCAGAACTGTTTTCTGTTGTGTGTCTGCACCAGCCAGAACTGTTTTCTGTTGTGTGTCTGCACCAGCCAGAACTGTTTTCTGTTGTGTGTCTGCACCAGCCAGAACTGTTTTCTGTTGTGTGTCTGCACCAGCCAGAACTGTTTTCTGTTGTGTGTCTGCACCAGCCAGAACTGTTTTCTGTTGTGTGTCTGCACCAGCCAGAACTGTTTTCTGTTGTGTGTCTGCACCAGCCAGAACTGTTTTCTGTTGTGTGTCTGCACCAGCCAGAACTGTTTTCTGTTGTGTGTCTGCACCAGCCAGAACTGTTTTCTGTTGTGTGTCTGCACCAGCCAGAACTGTTTTCTGTTGTGTGTCTGCACCAGCCAGAACTGTTTTCTGTTGTGTGTCTGCACCAGCCAGAACTGTTTCCTGTTGTGTGTCTGCTGCACCAGCCAGAACTGTTTTCTGTTGTGTGTCTGCACCAGCCAGAACTGTTTTCTGTTGTGTGTCTGCACCAGCCAGAACTGTTTCTGCACCAGCCAGAACTGTTGTGTCTGCTGCACCAGCCAGAACTGTTTTCTGTTGTGTGTCTGCACCAGCCAGAACTCTTTTCTGTTGTGTCTGCACCAGCCAGAACTGTTTCCTGTTGTGTGTCTGCTGCACCAGCCAGAACTGTTTTCTGTTGTGTGTCTGCACCAGCCAGAACTGTTTTCTGTTGTGTGTCTGCTGCACCAGCCAGAACTGTTTTCTGTTGTGTGTCTGCACCAGCCAGAACTGTTTTCTGTTGTGTGTCTGCACCAGCCAGAACTGTTTTCTGTTGTGTGTCTGCACCAGCCAGAACTGTTTTCTGTTGTGTGTCTGCACCAGCCAGAACTGTTTTCTGTTGTGTGTCTGCACCAGCCAGAACTGCACCAGCCAGAACTGTTTTCTGTTGTGTGTCTGCTGCACCAGCCAGAACTGTTTTCTGTTGTGTGTCTGCTGCACCAGCCAGAACTGTTTTCTGTTGTGTGTCTGCACCAGCCAGAACTGTTGTCTGTTGTGTGTCTGCACCAGCCAGAACTGTTTTCTGTTGTGTGTCTGCTGCACCAGCCAGAACTGTTTTCTGTTGTGTGTCTGCACCAGCCAGAACTGTTTTCTGTTGTGTGTCTGCTGCACCAGCCAGAACTGTTTTCTGTTGTGTGTCTGCACCAGCCAGAACTGTTTTCTGTTGTGTGTCTCTGCACCAGCCAGAACTGTTTTCTGTTGTGTGTCTGCACCAGCCAGAACTGTTTTCTGTTGTGTGTCTGCACCAGCCAGAACTGTTTTCTGTTGTGTGTCTGCACCAGCCAGAACTGTTTTCTGTTGTGTGTCTGCACCAGCCAGAACTGTTTTTTTCTGTCTGCACCAGCCAGAACTGTGTCTGCACCAGCCAGAACTGTTTTCTGTTGTGTGTCTGCACCAGCCAGAACTGTTTTCTGTTGTGTGTCTGCACCAGCCAGAACTGTTTTCAGCCTGACCACCAGAACTGTTTTCTGTTGTGTGTCTGCACCAGCCAGAACTGTTTTCTGTTGTGTGTCTGCACCAGCCAGAACTGTTTTCTGTTGTGTGTCTGCACCAGCCAGAACTGTTTTCTGTTGTGTGTCTGCACCAGCCAGAACTGTTTTCTGTTGTGTGTCTGCACCAGCCAGAACTGTTTTCTGTTGTGTGTCTGCACCAGCCAGAACTGTTTTCTGTTGTGTGTCTGCACCAGCCAGAACTGTTTTCTGTTGTGTGTCTGCACCAGCCAGAACTGTTTCCTGTTGTGTGTCTGCTGCACCAGCCAGAACTGTTTTCTGTTGTGTGTCTGCACCAGCCAGAACTGTTTTCTGTTGTGTGTCTGCACCAGCCAGAACTGTTTCTGTTGTGTGTCTGCACCAGCCAGAACTGTTTTCTGTTGTGTGTCTGCACCAGCCAGAACTCTTTTCTGTTGTGTGTCTGCACCAGCCAGAACTGTTTCCTGTTGTGTGTCTCTGCACCAGCCAGAACTCTTTTCTGTTGTGTGTCTGCACCAGCCAGAACTGTTTCTGTTGTGTGTCTGCTGCACCAGCCAGAACTGTTTTCTGTTGTGTGTCTGCACCAGCCAGAACTGTTTTCTGTTGTGTGTCTGCACCAGCCAGAACTGTTTTCTGTTGTGTGTCTGCACCAGCCAGAACTGTTTTCTGTTGTGTGAACTGTTTTCTGTCTGCACCAGCCAGAACTGTTTTCTGTTGTGTGTCTGCACCAGCCAGAACTGTTTTCTGTTGTGTGTCTGCACCAGCCAGAACTGTTTTCTGTTGTGTGTCTGCACCAGCCAGAACTGTTTTCTGTTGTGTGTCTGCACCAGCCAGAACTGTTTTCTGTTGTGTGTCTGCACCAGCCAGAACTGTTTTCTGTTGTGTGTCTGCACCAGCCAGAACTGTTTTCTGTTGTGTGTCTGCACCAGCCAGAACTGTTTTCTGTTGTGTGTCTGCACCAGCCAGAACTGTTTTCTGTTGTGTGTCTCTGCACCAGCCAGAACTGTTTTCTGTTGTGTGTCTGCACCAGCCAGAACTGTTTTCTGTTGTGTGTCTGCACCAGCCAGAACTGTTTTCTGTTTCTGTGTGTGTCTGCACCAGCCAGAACTGTTTTCTGTTGTGTGTCTGCACCAGCCAGAACTGTTTTCTGTTGTTTTGCACCAGCCAGAACTGTTTTCTGTTGTGTGTCTGCACCAGCCAGAACTGTTTTCTGTTGTGTGTCTGCACCAGCCAGAACTGTTTTCTGTTGTGTGTCTGCACCAGCCAGAACTGTTTTCTGTTGTGTGTCTGCACCAGCCAGAACTGTTTTCTGTTGTGTGTCTGCACCAGCCAGAACTGTTTTCTGTTGTGTGTCTGCACCAGCCAGAACTGTTTTCTGTTGTGTGTCTGCACCAGCCAGAACTGTTTTCTGTTGTGTGTCTGCACCAGCCAGAACTGTTTTCTGTTGTGTGTCTGCACCAGCCAGAACTGTTTCCTGTTGTGTGTCTGCTGCACCAGCCAGAACTGTTTTCTGTTGTGTGTCTGCACCAGCCAGAACTGTTTTCTGTTGTGTGTCTGCACCAGCCAGAACTGTTTCCTGTTGTGTCTGCTGCACCAGCCAGAACTGTTTTCTGTTGTGTGTCTGCACCAGCCAGAACTCTTTTCTGTTGTCTGCACCAGCCAGAACTGTTTTCTGTTGTGTGTCTGCACCAGCCAGAACTGCACCAGCCAGTTTTCTGTTGTGTGTCTGCACCAGCCAGAACTGTTTTCTGTTGTGTGTCTCTGCACCAGCCAGAACTGAACTGTTTTCTGTTGTGTGTCTGCACCAGCCAGAACTGTTTTCTGTTGTGTGTCTGCACCAGCCAGAACTGTTTCCTGTTGTGTGTCTGCACCAGCCAGAACTGTTTTCTGTTGTGTGTCTGCACCAGCCAGAACTGTTTTCTGTTGTGTGTCTGCTGCACCAGCCAGAACTGTTTTCTGTTGTGTGTCTGTCTGCACCAGCCAGAACTGTTTTCTGTTGTGTGTCTCTGCACCAGCCAGAACTGTTTTCTGTTGTGTGTCTGCACCAGCCAGAACTGTTTTCTGTTGTGTGTCTGCACCAGCCAGAACTGTTTTCTGTTGTGTGTCTGCACCAGCCAGAACTGTTTTCTGTTGTGTGTCTGCACCAGCCAGAACTGTTTTCTGTTGTGTGTCTGCACCAGCCAGAACTGTTTTCTGTTGTGTGTCTGCACCAGCCAGAACTGTTTTCTGTTGTGTGTCTGCACCAGCCAGAACTGTTTTCTGTTGTGTGTCTGCACCAGCCAGAACTGTTTTCTGTTGTGTGTCTGCACCAGCCAGAACTGTTTTCTGTTGTGTGTCTGCACCAGCCAGAACTGTCTTTGTTTTCTGTTGTGTGTCTGCACCAGCCAGAACTGTTTTCTGTTGTGTGTCTGCACCAGCCAGAACTGTTTTCTGTTGTGTGTCTGCACCAGCCAGAACTGTTTTCTGTTGTGTGTCTGCTGCACCAGCCAGAACTCTGTTGTTTTCTGTTGTGTGTCTGCACCAGCCAGAACTGTTTTCTGTTGTGTTCTGCACCAGCCAGAACTGTTTTCTGTTGTGTGTCTGCTGCACCAGCCAGAACTGTTTTCTGTTGTGTGTCTGCACCAGCCAGAACTGTTTTCTGTTGTGTGTCTGCACCAGCCAGAACTGTTTTCTGTTGTGTGTCTGCTGCACCAGCCAGAACTGTTTTCTGTTGTGTGTCTGCACCAGCCAGAACTGTTTTCTGTTGTGTGTCTGCTGCACCAGCCAGAACTGTTTTCTGTTGTGTGTCTGCACCAGCCAGAACTGTTTTCTGTTGTGTGTCTGCACCAGCCAGAACTGTTTTCTGTTGTGTGTCTGCTGCACCAGCCAGAACTGTTTTCTGTTGTGTGTCTGCACCAGCCAGAACTGTTTTCTGTTGTGTGTCTGCACCAGCCAGAACTGTTTTCTGTTGTGTGTCTGCACCAGCCAGAAACTGTTTTCTGTTGTGTGTCTGCACCAGCCAGAACTGTTTTCTGTTGTGTGTCTGCACCAGCCAGAACTGTTTTCTGTTGTGTGTCTGCACCAGCCAGAACTGTTTTCTGTTGTGTGTCTGCACCAGCCAGAACTGTTTTCTGTTGTGTGTCTGCACCAGCCAGAACTGTTTTCTGTTGTGTGTCTGCACCAGCCAGAACTGTTTTCTGTTGTGTGTCTGCACCAGCCAGAACTGTTTTCTGTTGTGCACTGCACCAGCCAGAACTGTTTTCTGTTGTGTGTCTGCACCAGCCAGAACTGTTTTCTGTTGTGTGTCTGCACCAGCCAGAACTGTTTTCTGTTGTGTGTCTGCACCAGCCAGAACTGTTTTCTGTTGTGTGTCTGCACCAGCCAGAACTGTTTTCTGTTGTGTGTCTGCACCAGCCAGAACTGTTTTCTGTTGTGTGTGTGTCTGCACCAGCCAGAACTGTTTTCTGTTGTGTGTCTGCACCAGCCAGAACTGTTTTCTGTTGTGTGTCTGCACCAGCCAGAACTGTTTCCTGTTGTGTGTCTGCACCAGCCAGAACTGTTTTCTGCACCAGCCAGAACTGTCTGCACCAGCCAGAACTGTTTTCTGTTGTTTGCACCAGCCAGAACTGTTGTGTGTCTGCACCAGCCAGAACTGTTTTCTGTTGTGTGTCTGCACCAGCCAGAACTGTTTCTGTTGTGTGTCTGCACCAGCCAGAACTGTTTTCTGTTGTGTGTCTGCACCAGCCAGAACTGTTTTCTGTTGTGTGTCTGCACCAGCCAGAACTGTTTTCTGTTGTGTGTCTCTGCACCAGCCAGAACTGTTTTCTGTTGTGTGTCTGCACCAGCCAGAACTGTTTTCTGTTGTGTGTCTGCACCAGCCAGAACTGTTTTCTGTTGTGTGTCTGCACCAGCCAGAACTGTTTTCTGTTGTGTGTCTGCACCAGCCAGAACTGTTTTCTGTTGTGTGTCTGCACCAGCCAGAACTGTTTTCTGTTGTGTGTCTGCACCAGCCAGAACTGTTTTCTGTTGTGTGTCTGCTGCCAGAACCTGTTGTGTGTCTGCCAGAACTGTTTTCTGTTGTGTGTCTGCACCAGCCAGAACTGTTTTCTGTTGTGTGTCTGCACCAGCCAGAACTGTTTTCTGTTGTGTGTCTGCACCAGCCAGAACTGTTTTCTGTTGTGTGTCTGCACCAGCCAGAACTGTTTTCTGTTGTGTGTCTGCACCAGCCAGAACTGTTTTTCTGTTGTGTGTCTGCACCAGCCAGAACTGTTTTCTGTTTTCTGTTGTGTGTCTGCACCAGCCAGAACTGTTTTCTGTTGTGTGTCTGCACCAGCCAGAACTGTTTTCTGTTGTGTGTCTGCACCAGCCAGAACTGTTTTCTGTTGTGTGTCTGCACCAGCCAGAACTGTTTTCTGTTGTGTGTCTGCACCAGCCAGAACTGTTTTCTGTTGTGTGTCTGCACCAGCCAGAACTGTTTTCTGTTGTGTGTCTGCACCAGCCAGAACTGTTTCCTGTTGTGTGTCTGCTGCACCAGCCAGAACTGTTTTCTGTTGTGTGTCTGCACCAGCCAGAACTCTTTTCTGTTGTGTGTCTGCACCAGCCAGAACTGTTTCCTGTTGTGTGTCTGCTGCACCAGCCAGAACTGTTTTCTGTTGTGTGTCTGCACCAGCCAGAACTGTTTTCTGTTGTGTGTCTGCTGCACCAGCCAGAACTGTTTTCTGTTGTGTGTCTGCACCAGCCAGAACTGTTTTCTGTTGTGTGTCTGCACCAGCCAGAACTCTTTTTCTGTTGTGTGTCTGCACCAGCCAGAACTGTTTTCTGTTGTGTGTCTGCACCAGCCAGAACTGTTTTCTGTTGTGTGTCTGCTGCACCAGCCAGAACTGTTTTCTGTGTCTGCACCAGCCAGAACTGTTTTCTGTTGTGTGTCTGCACCAGCCAGAACTGTTTTCTGTTGTGTGTCTGCACCAGCCAGAACTGTTTTCTGTTGTGTGTCTGCACCAGCCAGAACTGTTTTCTGTTGTGTGTCTGCACCAGCCAGAACTGTTTTCTGTTGTGTGTCTGCACCAGCCAGAACTGTTTTCTGTTGTGTGTCTGCACCAGCCAGAACTGTTTTCTGTTGTGTGTCTCTGCACCAGCCAGAACTGTTTTCTGTTGTGTGTCTGCACCAGCCAGAACTGTTTTCTGTTGTGTGTCTGCACCAGCCAGAACTGTTTTCTGTTGTGTGTCTGCACCAGCCAGAACTGTTTTCTGTTGTGTGTCTCTGCACCAGCCAGAACTGTTTTCTGTTGTGTGTCTGCACCAGCCAGAACTGTTTTCTGTTGTGTGTCTGCACCAGCCAGAACTGTTTTCTGTTGTGTGTCTGCACCAGCCAGAACTGTTTTCTGTTGTGTGTCTGCACCAGCCAGAACTGTTTTCTGTTGTGTGTCTGCACCAGCCAGAACTGTTTTCTGTTGTGTGTCTGCACCAGCCAGAACTGTTTTCTGTTGTGTGTCTGCACCAGCCAGAACTGTTTTCTGTTGTGTGTCTGCACCAGCCAGAACTGTTTTCTGTTGTGTGTCTGCACCAGCCAGAACTGTTTTCTGTTGTGTGTCTGCACCAGCCAGAACTGTTTTCTGTTGTGTGTCTGCACCAGCCAGAACTGTTTCCTGTTGTGTTTGCTGCACCAGCCAGAACTGTTTTCTGTTGTGTGTCTGCACCAGCCAGAACTGTTTTCTGTTGTGTGTCTGCACCAGCCAGAACTGTTTTCTGTTGTGTGTCTGCACCAGCCAGAACTGTTTTCTGTTGTGTGTCTGCACCAGCCAGAACTCTTTTCTGTTGTGTGTCTGCACCAGCCAGAACTGTTTCCTGTTGTGTGTCTGCTGCACCAGCCAGAACTGTTTTCTGTTGTGTGTCTGCACCAGCCAGAACTGTTTTCTGTTGTGTGTCTGCACCAGCCAGAACTGTTTTCTGTTGTGTGTCTGCACCAGCCAGAACTGTTTTCTGTTGTGTGTCTGCACCAGCCAGAACTGTTTTCTGTTGTGTGTCTGCACCAGCCAGAACTGTTTTCTGTTGTGTGTCTGCACCAGCCAGAACTGTTTTCTGTTGTGTGTCTGCACCAGCCAGAACTGTTTTCTGTTGTGTGTCTGCACCAGCCAGAACTGAACTGTTTTCTGTTGTGTGTCTGCACCAGCCAGAACTGTTTTCTGTTGTGTGTCTGCACCAGCCAGAACTGTTTTCTGTTGTGTGTCTGCACCAGCCAGAACTGTTTTCTGTTGTGTGTCTGCACCAGCCAGAACTGTTTTCTGTTGTGTGTCTGCACCAGCCAGAACTGTTTTCTGTTGTGTGTCTGCACCAGCCAGAACTGTTTTCTGTTGTGTGTCTGCACCAGCCAGAACTGTTTTCTGTTGTGTGTCTGCACCAGCCAGAACTGTTTTCTGTTGTGTGTCTGCACCAGCCAGAACTGTTTTCTGTTGTGTGTCTGCACCAGCCAGAACTGTTTTCTGTTGTGTGTCTGCACCAGCCAGAACTGTTTTCTGTTGTGTGTCTGCACCAGCCAGAACTGTTTTCTGTTGTGTGTCTGCACCAGCCAGAACTGTTTTCTGTTGTGTGTCTGCACCAGCCAGAACTGTTTCCTGTTGTGTGTCTGCTGCACCAGCCAGAACTGTTTTCTGTTGTGTGTCTGCACCAGCCAGAACTGTTTTCTGTTGTGTGTCTGCACCAGCCAGAACTGTTTTCTGTTGTGTGTCTGCACCAGCCAGAACTGTTTTCTGTTGTGTGTCTGCTGCACCAGCCAGAACTGTTTTCTGTTGTGTGTCTGCACCAGCCAGAACTGTTTTCTGTTGTGTGTCTGCACCAGCCAGAACTGTTTTCTGTTGTGTGTCTGCTGCACCAGCCAGAACTGTTTTCTGTTGTGTGTCTGCACCAGCCAGAACTGTTTTCTGTTGTGTGTCTGCTGCACCAGCCAGAACTGTTTTCTGTTGTGTGTCTGCACCAGCCAGAACTGTTGTTTTCTGTTTCTGTTGTGTGTCTGCACCAGCCAGAACTGTTTTCTGTTGTGTGTCTGCACCAGCCAGAACTGTTTTCTGTTGTGTGTCTGCACCAGCCAGAACTGTTTTCTGTTGTGTGTCTGCTGTTTTCCAGCCAGAACTGTTTTCTGTTGTGTGTCTGCACCAGCCAGAACTGTTTTCTGTTGTGTGTCTGCACCAGCCAGAACTGTTTTCTGTTGTGTGTCTGCACCAGCCAGAACTGTTTTCTGTTGTGTGTCTCTGCACCAGCCAGAACTGTTTTCTGTTGTGTGTCTGCACCAGCCAGAACTGTTTTCTGTTGTGTGTCTGTCTGCACCAGCCAGAACTGTTTTCTGTTGTGTGTCTGCACCAGCCAGAACTGTTTTCTGTTGTGTGTCTGCACCAGCCAGAACTGTTTTCTGTTGTGTGTCTGCACCAGCCAGAACTGTTTTTCTGTTGTGTGTCTGCACCAGCCAGAACTGTTTTCTGTTGTGTGTCTGCACCAGCCAGAACTGTTTTCTGTTGTGTGTCTGCACCAGCCAGAACTGTTTTCTGTTGTGTGTCTGCACCAGCCAGAACTGTTTTCTGTTGTGTCTGCACCAGCCAGAACTGTCTGCACCAGCCAGAACTGTTTCCTGTTGTGTGTCTGCACCAGCCAGAACTGTTTTCTGTTGTGTGTCTGCACCAGCCAGAACTGTTTTCTGTTGTGTGTCTGCACCAGCCAGAACTGTTTTCTGTTGTGTGTCTGCACCAGCCAGAACTGTTTTTCTTGTTGTGTGTGTGTCTGCACCAGCCAGAACTGTTTTCTGTTGTGTGTCTGCACCAGCCAGAACTGTTTTCTGTTTTTCTGTTGTGTGTCTGCACCAGCCAGAACTGTTTTCTGTTGTGTGTCTGCACCAGCCAGAACTGTTTTCTGTTGTGTGTCTGCACCAGCCAGAACTGTTTTCTGTTGTGTGTCTGCACCAGCCAGAACTGTTTTCTGTTGTGTGTCTGCACCAGCCAGAACTGTTTTCTGTTGTGTGTCTGCACCAGCCAGAACTGTTTTCTGTTGTGTGTCTGCTGCACCAGCCAGAACTGTTTTCTGTTGTGTGTCTGCACCAGCCAGAACTGTTTTCTGTTGTGTGTCTGCACCAGCCAGAACTGTTTTCTGTTGTGTGTCTGCACCAGCCAGAACTGTTTTCTGTTGTGTGTCTGCACCAGCCAGAACTGTTTTCTGTTGTGTGTCTGCACCAGCCAGAACTGTTTTCTGTTGTGTGTCTGCACCAGCCAGAACTGTTTTCTGTTGTGTGTCTGCACCAGCCAGAACTGTTTTCTGTTGTGTGTCTGCACCAGCCAGAACTGTTTTCTGTTGTGTGTCTGCACCAGCCAGAACTGTTTTCTGTTGTGTGTCTGCACCAGCCAGAACTGTTTTCTGTTGTGTGTCTGCACCAGCCAGAACTGTTTTCTGTTGTGTGTCTGCACCAGCCAGAACTGTTTTCTGTTGTGTGTCTGCACCAGCCAGAACTGTTTTCTGTTGTGTGTCTGCACCAGCCAGAACTGTTTTCTGTTGTGTGTCTGCACCAGCCAGAACTGTTGTCTGTTGTGTGTCTGCACCAGCCAGAACTGTTTTCTGTTGTGTGTCTGCACCAGCCAGAACTGTTTTCTGTTGTGTGTCTGCACCAGCCAGAACTGTTTTCTGTTGTGTGTCTGCTGCACCAGCCAGAACTGTTTTCTGTTGTGTGTCTGCACCAGCCAGAACTGTTTTCTGTTGCCAGAACTGTCTGCTGCACCAGCCAGAACTGTTTTCTGTTGTGTGTCTGCACCAGCCAGAACTGTTTTCTGTTTTCTGTTGTGTGTCTGCACCAGCCAGAACTGTTTTCTGTTGTGTGTCTGCACCAGCCAGAACTGTTTTCTGTTGTGTGTCTGCACCAGCCAGAACTGTTTTCTGTTGTGTGTCTGCACCAGCCAGAACTGTTTTCTGTTGTGTGTCTGCACCAGCCAGAACTGTTTTCTGTTGTGTGTCTGCACCAGCCAGAACTGTTTTCTGTTGTGTGTCTGCACCAGCCAGAACTGTTTTCTGTTGTGTGTCTGCACCAGCCAGAACTGTTTTCTGTTGTGTGTCTGCACCAGCCAGAACTGTTTTCTGTTGTGTGTCTGCACCAGCCAGAACTGTTTTCTGTTGTGTGTCTGCACCAGCCAGAACTGTTTTCTGTTGTGTGTCTGCACCAGCCAGAACTGTTTTCTGTTGTGTGTCTGCACCAGCCAGAACTGTTTCCTGTTGTGTGTCTGCTGCACCAGCCAGAACTGTTTTCTGTTGTGTGTCTGCTGCACCAGCCAGAACTGTTTTCTGTTGTGTGTCTGCACCAGCCAGAACTGTTTTCTGTTGTGTCTGCTGCACCAGCCAGAACTGTTTTCTGTTGTGTGTCTGCACCAGCCAGAACTGTTTTCTGTTGTGTGTCTGCACCAGCCAGAACTGTTTCCTGTTGTGTGTCTGCTGCACCAGCCAGAACTGTTTTCTGTTGTGTGTCTGCACCAGCCAGAACTGTTTTCTGTTGTGTGTCTGCTGCACCAGCCAGAACTGTTTTCTGTTGTGTGTCTGCACCAGCCAGAAATGTTTTCTGTTGTGTGTCTGCACCAGCCAGAACTGTTTCCTGTTGTGTGTCTGCACCAGCCAGAACTGTTTTCTGTTGTGTGTCTGCACCAGCCAGAACTGTTTTCTGTTGTGTGTCTGCTGCACCAGCCAGAACTGTTTTCTGTTGTGTTTTGTCAGCCAGAACTGTTTTCTTTTCTGCACCAGCCAGAACTGTTTTCTGTTGTGTGTCTGCTGCACCAGCCAGAACTGTTTTCTGTTGTGTGTCTGCTGCACCAGCCAGAACTGTTTTCTGTTGTGTGTCTGCTGCACCAGCCAGAACTGTTTTCTGTTGTGTGTCTGCACCAGCCAGAACTGTTTTCTGTTGTGTGTCTGCACCAGCCAGAACTGTTTTCTGTTGTGTGTCTGCTGCACCAGCCAGAACTGTTTTCTGTTGTGTGTCTGCTGCACCAGCCAGAACTGTTTTCTGTTGTGTGTCTGCACCAGCCAGAACTGTTTTCTGTTGTGTGTCTGCACCAGCCAGAACTGTTTTCTGTTGTGTGTCTGCACCAGCCAGAACTGTTTTCTGTTGTGTGTCTGCACCAGCCAGAACTGTTTTTGTTGTGCACCAGCCAGAACTGTTTTCCTGTTCTGTCACCAGCCAGAACTGTTTTCTGTTGTGTGTCTGCACCAGCCAGAACTGTTTTCTGTTGTGTGTCTGCACCAGCCAGAACTGTTTTCTGTTGTGTGTCTGCACCAGCCAGAACTGTTTTCTGTTGTTGTCTGCACCAGCCAGAACTGTTTTCTGTTGTGTGTCTGCACCAGCCAGAACTGTTTTCTGTTGTGTGTCTGCACCAGCCAGCCAGAACTGTTTTCTGTTGTGTGTCTGCTGCACCACCAGCCAGAACTGTTTCTGTTGTGTGTCTGCACCAGCCAGAACTGTTTTCTGTTGTGTGTCTGCACCAGCCAGAACTGTTTTCTGTTGTGTGTCTGCACCAGCCAGAACTGTTTTCTGTTGTGTGTCTGCACCAGCCAGAACTGTTTTCTGTTGTGTGTCTGCACCAGCCAGAACTGTTTTCTGCACCAGCCAGAACTATTTTCTGTTGTGTGTCTGCACCAGCCAGAACTGTTTTCTGTTGTGTGTCTGCACCAGCCAGAACTGTTTTCTGTTGTGTGTCTGCACCAGCCAGAACTGTTTTCTGTTGTGTGTCTGCACCAGCCAGAACTGTTTTCTGTTGTGTGTCTGCACCAGCCACCAGCCAGAACTGTTTTCTGTTGTGTGTCTGCACCAGCCAGAACTGTTTTCTGTTGTGTGTCTGCACCAGCCAGAACTGTTTTCTGTTGTGTGTCTGCACCAGCCAGAACTGTTTTCTGTTGTGTGTCTGCACCAGCCAGAACTGTTTTCTGTTGTGTGTCTGCACCAGCCAGAACTGTTTTCTGTTGTGTGTCTGCACCAGCCAGAACTGTTTCTGTTGTGTGTCTGCACCAGCCAGAACTGTTTTCTGTTGTGTCTGCACCAGCCAGAACTGTTTTCTGTTGTGTGTCTGCACCAGCCAGAACTGTTTTCTGTTGTGTGTCTGCACCAGCCAGAACTGTTTTCTGTTGTGTGTCTGCACCAGCCAGAACTGTTTTCTGTTGTGTGTCTGCACCAGCCAGAACTGTTTTCTGTTGTGTGTCTGCACCAGCCAGAACTGTTTTCTGTTGTGTGTCTGCACCAGCCAGAACTGTTTTCTGTTGTGTGTCTGCACCAGCCAGAACTGTTTTCTGTTGTGTGTCTGCACCAGCCAGAACTGTTTTCTGTTGTGTGTCTGCACCAGCCAGAACTGTTTTCTGTTGTGTGTCTGCACCAGCCAGAACTGTTTTCTGTTGTGTGTCTGCACCAGCCAGAACTGTTTTCTGTTGTGTGTCTGCACCAGCCAGAACTGTTTTCTGTTGTGTGTCTGCACCAGCCAGAACTGTTTTCTGTTGTGTGTCTGCACCAGCCAGAACTGTTTTCTGTTGTGTGTCTGCACCAGCCAGAACTGTTTTCTGTTGTGTGTCTGCACCAGCCAGAACTGTTTTCTGTTGTGTGTCTGCACCAGCCAGAACTGTTTGCACCAGCCAGAACTGTTGTTGTGTGTCTGCACCAGCCAGAACTGTTTTCTGTTGTGTGTCTGCACCAGCCAGAACTGTTTTCTGCACCAGCCAGAACTGTTTTCTGTTGTGTGTCTGCACCAGCCAGAACTGTTTTCTGTTGTGTGTCTGCACCAGCCAGAACTGTTTTCTGTTGTGTGTCTGCACCAGCCAGAACTGTTTCTGTTGTGTGTCTGCACCAGCCAGAACTGTTTTCTGTTGTGTGTCTGCACCAGCCAGAACTGTTTTCTGTTGTGTGTCTGCACCAGCCAGAACTGTTTCTGTTGTGTGTCTGCACCAGCCAGAACTGTTTTCTGTTGTGTGTCTGCCAGAACCAGCCAGAACTGTTTTCTGTTGTGTGTCTTTTCTGTTGTGTCTGCACCAGCCAGTCTGTTGTGTGTCTGCACCAGCCAGAACTGTTTTGTCTGCACCAGCCAGAACTGTTTTCTGTTGTGTGTCTGCACCAGCCAGAACTGTTTTCTGTTGTGTGTCTGCACCAGCCAGAACTGTTTTCTGTTGTGTGTCTGCACCAGCCAGAACTGTTTTCTGTTGTGTGTCTGCACCAGCCAGAACTGTTTCTCTTTCTGTGTGTCTGCACCAGCCAGAACTGTTTTCTGTTGTGTGTCTCAGCCAGAACCAGCCAGAACTGTTTTCTGTTGTGTGTCTGCACCAGCCAGAACTGTTTTCTGTTGTGTGTCTGCACCAGCCAGAACTGTTTTCTGTTGTGTGTCTGCACCAGCCAGAACTGTTTTCTGTTGTGTGTCTGCACCAGCCAGAACTGTTTTCTGTTGTGTGTCTGCACCAGCCAGAACTGTTTTCTGTTGTGTGTCTGCACCAGCCAGAACTGTTTTCTGTCTGCACCAGCCAGAACTGTTTTCTGTTGTGTGTCTGCACCAGCCAGAACTGTTTTCTGTTGTGTGTCTGCACCAGCCAGAACTGTTTTCTGTGTGTCTGCACCAGCCAGAACTGTTTTCTGTTGTGTGTCTGCACCAGCCAGAACTGTTTTTTTCTGTTCTGCACCAGCCAGAACTGCACCAGCCAGAACTGTTTTCTGTTGTGTGTCTGCACCAGCCAGAACTGTTTTCTGTTGTGTGTCTGCACCAGCCAGAACTGTTTTCTGTTGTGTGTCTGCACCAGCCAGAACTGTTTTCTGTTGTGTGTCTGCACCAGCCAGAACTGTTTTCTGTTGTGTGTCTCTGCACCAGCCAGAACTGTTTTCTGTTGTGTGTCTGCACCAGCCAGAACTCTTTTCTGTTGTGTCTGCACCAGCCAGAACTGTTTCCTGTTGTGTGTCTGCTGCACCAGCCAGAACTGTTTTCTGTTGTGTGTCTGCACCAGCCAGAACAGTCTGCTGCACCAGCCAGAACTGTTTTCTGTTGTGTGTCTGCTGCACCAGCCAGAACTGTTTTCTGTTGTGTGTCTGCACCAGCCAGAACACTTTTCTGTTGTGTGTCTGCACCAGCCAGAACTGTTTTCTGTTGTGTGTCTGCTGCACCAGCCAGAACTGTTTTCTGTTGTGTGTCTGCACCAGCCAGAACTGTTTTCTGTTGTGTGTCTGCTGCACCAGCCAGAACTGTTTTCTGTTGTGTGTCTGCACCAGCCAGAACTGTTTTCTGTTGTGTGTCTGCTGCACCAGCCAGAACTGTTTTCTGTTGTGTGTCTGCTGCACCAGCCAGAACTGTTTTCTGTTGTGTGTCTGCTGCACCAGCCAGAACTGTTTTCTGTTGTGTGTCTGCTGCACCAGCCAGAACTGTTTTCTGTTGTGTGTCTGCACCAGCCAGAACTGTTTTCTGTTGTGTGTCTCTGCACCAGCCAGAACTGTTTTCTGTTGTGTGTCTGCACCAGCCAGAACTGTTTTCTGTTGTGTGTCTGCTGCACCAGCCAGAACTGTTTTCTGTTGTGTGTCTGCACCAGCCAGAACTGTTTTCTGTTGTGTGTCTCTGCACCAGCCAGAACTGTTTTCTGTGTGTGTCTGTCTGCACCAGCCAGAACTGTTTTCTGTTGTGTGTCTGCACCAGCCAGAACTGTTTTCTGTTGTGTGTCTGCACCAGCCAGAACTGTTTTCTCTGCACTGCACCAGCCAGAACTGTTTTCTGTTGTGTGTCTGCTGCACCAGCCAGAACTGTTTTCTGTTGTGTGTCTGCTGCACCAGCCAGAACTGTTTTCTGTTGTGTGTCTGCACCAGCCAGAACTGTTTTCTGTTGTGTGTCTGCACCAGCCAGAACTGTTTTCTGTTGTGTGTCTGCACCAGCCAGAACTGTTTTCTGTTGTGTGTCTGCACCAGCCAGAACTGTTTTCTGTTGTGTGTCTGCACCAGCCAGAACTGTTTTCTGTTGTGTGTCTGCACCAGCCAGAACTGTTTTCTGTTGTGTGTCTGCACCAGCCAGAACTGTTTTCTGTTGTCTGTGTCTGTCTGCACCAGCCAGAACTGTTTTCTGCCAGAACTGTTTTTGTGTGTCTGCACCAGCCAGAACTGTTTTCTGTTGTGTGTCTGCACCTGCCAGAACTCTTTTCTGTTGTGTGTCTGCACCAGCCAGAACTGTTTTCTGTTGTGTGTCTGCACCAGCCAGAACTATTTTCTGTTGTGTGTCTGCACCAGCCAGAACTGTTTCCTGTTGTGTGTCTGCTGCACCAGCCAGAACTGTTTTCTGTTGTGTCTGCACCAGCCAGAACTGTTTTCTGTTGTGTCTGCACCAGCCAGAACTCTTTTCTGTTGTGTGTCTGCACCAGCCAGAACTGTTTCCTGTTGTGTGTCTGCTGCACCAGCCAGAACTGTTTTCTGTTGTGTGTCTGCACCAGCCAGAACTGTTTCCTGTTGTGTGTCTGCACCAGCCAGAAATGTTTTCTGTTGTGCGTCTGCTGCACCAGCCAGAACTGTATTCTGTTGTGTGTCTGCTGCACCAGCCAGAACTGTTTTCTGTTGTGTGTCTGCACCAGCCACAACTGTTTTCTGTTGTGTGTCTGCTCCAGCCAGAACTGTTTCCTGTTGTGTGTCTGCACCAGCCAGAACTGTATTCGGTCGTTCTCTTTGTTATTTCAGTGTTCATTTTTTAAAATATGGACACATACCACGCTGCACTTTGGTCCTCTCCTTCCAACAGCCGTTACATAAGGAGATGACTCCTTGTTTCATGGCAGTAGTAGTAATCTCACCAATAGCTAGGCATTCTTGGAACATGTTAAATACTGGTTCCTTTAAATATTCCAAAAAGTGTAAATAAAATTCCACAAAAAGATCGACTGTCCCAGGTGCTTTTCCCTTCTTGATATATTTAAGAGCATCTCTAATCTCTACTTTAGAAAATTCATCAGTGTCACGTTCTGACCATAGTTCTTGTGTGTTTTCCTTGTTTTAGTGTTGGTCAGGACGTGAGCTGGGTGGGCATTCTATGTTGTGTGTCTAGTTCGTCCGTTTCTAGGTATGGGCTGATATGGTTCTCAATCAGAGGCAGGTGATAGTCATTGTCTCTGATTGGGAACCATATTTAGGTAGCTTGTTTTGTGTTGGGGTTTTGTGGGTGGTTGTTTCCGTGTCTGTGTTTTACACCACACTGTTTTCGGTTTTGGTTATTCACGTTAAGTTTATTGTTTTTGTATGGAGTGTTCAGTTTATGTGTTTAAATAAACAACCATGGACACTTACCACGCCGCATATTGGTCCTCCGATCCTTCTTGCCTCTCCTCTTCAGACGAAGAGGAGGAAAACCCTTACAGAATCACCCACCAGCCAAGGACCAAGCGGCGTGGTAAACAGCAGCAGCAACAGCGACCGAAGACACAAGACTCCTGGACGTGGGAGGAAATCCTCGACGGGAGAGGACCCTGGGCAAAGCCAGGGGAATATTGCCGCCCCAAAGCCAAGCTGGAGGCAGCGAAAGCAGAGAGGCGGCATTATGAGGAGCTAGCACGGCAGAGCGGCTGGAAGCCCGAGAGGCAGCCCCAAAAATATATTGGGGGGGGCACAGGGAGAGTGTGGCAGAGTCAGGTGTCAGACCTGAGTCAACTCCCCCTGTTTACCATAAGGAGCCATGGATGTTATCAGAGCAGTCGGCAAAGTTGAGGTGTGCGTCTGAGAAGGTTAAGGAGTTATTGGACAGATTGGAGGAGAGTGATCGGATGGGAGATGAGGAGACACTTGAGGTGTTAATAGAATAGGAGGAGAGTGAAGAGAGAGAGCAGTTGATTTGGCGTAGTATGCAAGGCATTCGCCCTGAGGTGCGTGTCCCCAGCCCGGTACCACCAGTGCCGGCACCCTGCACCACCAGTGCCGGCACCCTGCACCAGGCTGTCTCTCCGTCCCATCAATACAGGTGCTCCCGCCTGTCCGGCGCTACCAGAGTTTCCGCCCCTCAGTCCAGAGGAGCCAGAGCCCCTCTGTCCAGCACTGCCAGAGCCTTCCTCCTCTCCAGTGCTGCCGGAGTCTCCCGCCTGTCCGGCGCTGCCAGAGCTTCCGCCCCTCAGTCCAGAGGCGCCAGAGCCCCTCAGTCCAGAGAAGCCAGAGCCCCTCAGTCCAGAGAAGCCAGAGCCCCTCAGTCCAGAGAAGCCAGAGCCCCTCAGTCCAGAGGCGCCAGAGCCTTCCTCCTCTCCAGCACTGCCGGAGTCTCCAGTATGCCCAGCGCCGCCTGAGCTGTCCGTCTGCCCAGCGCCATCAGAGTCTCCCATCTGCCCAGAGCTGCTAGAGTCTCCCGTCTGTCCAGAGCTGCTAGAGTCTCCCGCCTGTCATGAGCCGCCAGTTTGTCATGAGCCGCCAGAGCCGCCAGTCAGCATGGAGCTGCCAGAGCCGCCAGTCAGCCAGGATCCGCCAGAGCCGCCAGTCAGCCAGGATCCGCCAGAGCCGCCAGTCAGCCAGGATCCTCCAGAGCCGCCAGTCAGTCAGTGTCACGTTCGTCGTATTGATGAGACCAAGGCGCAGCGTGATATGAATACATTATTTTTATTGAAGAAATAACACAGAACAAACTAACAAAACGAACGTGAAGCTACAACAAAGATTGCTGAAACAGGCAACGACACATAGACAAGAACCCACAAAACCAAAATAGGATCCCCAATCAGAGACAACGATAAACAGCTGCCTCTGATTGGGAACCAATTCAGGTCACCATAGACCTACAATTACCTAGACTTTTTTATCACCCCTAGACATAGAAAAACCCAAGACAAACAAGCATACCCACCCTCGTCACACCCTGACCTGACCAAAATAATACACAAAACATAGAGAACTAATCCGTGCGTCCTTCACAAAGAAAAATCTGCCTGATTCCAGCCTTTCTGAAGCACCCCCAGATCATCACCGATCCTCCACCAAATTTCACAGTGGGTGCAAGACACTGTGGCTTGTTGGCCTCTCCAGGTCTCACACCCACTCTGAAATTTGGTGGAGGATCAGTGATGATCTTGGGGTCAGCATGAATCAAGCCACGTACATGGTTGTCCTGGAAGAAAACTTGCTTCCTTCTGCTCTGACAATGTTCCCCAACTCTGAGGATTGTTTTTTCCCAAACACGTACCTATAAATAGTCAACCGAGAGAAACTGATCATTTTGCAGTATCATTTTTCATTTTTCCAGAGCTGTATATCTAACCTACATTTAATTACGTAAAGGGCAGGTGCTCAGAGAATACGTTACAAATGGCACCCTATTCCCTACATGGTTCACTATGGGCCCTGGTCAAAAGTAGTGCACTATATAGACAATAGGGTTCCATTTGGGATGTAACCATAATCATTGGCTTTAGAATTCCTGTGACATACAGTTTTCCCTATCATCTCGTAAATCTCAGTTTTGGACTGAGACTGACTTTATGATCAAAGTTATCATATTTACACTTTGTAGTCAATGTTGACACTAGAATAACACTAGAATAAGTGTGACTCATATCGAAGCCACACAGGACATTTTCTAAACGAGAAGTTACTTTAAAGTGGCAGTCGCTCTTTAATAACAGGAAGCACAGAATAGCACAGATTTAGCAGAATAGCACAGATTTACCGCTTCTCAGAATTGCTTTCAATGAAAACGACAGATCTATAACTCAGACTTTGACGTGAATTTGGTCACATTGTTATTCATAGCTAAAAGAAAGGGGAAGTCTGTCAGACACACTTGAGAGCTTAGAAACTTGCTACGCGAGGCTACATTTTCTAAATCATGGGCAAACTGTCTGTCTTTTTGTTTGTTCTTTCCTTTTGCACCATAGTCAAGTCAGGTAATATGGACTGTTTACTCTTACCTCAATTAATGATTGTTTTATGTTATAAAATATAAAATGTTCATAACTCATTTTAATATAACTGCTCTCCCAGGTTCAGGATCACATTCTCTGTGGGCACTTGCAACATATATAAGTGGAGAGACGCCTTTCCCTGAGTTTACGGTTGTGGGGATGTTGGATGATGTTCAAGTGACTTACTATGACTCCAACATGAAACACTTCATCTACAGGGGTCATAACACCTCAGACAAAATACATGATGACGAAGCTCAGGATGGAGCTTATGTATTCGGAATTATGTACCACCACATGAAAGAGAGATACTTTCACCTAAAGCACCACTTGAATCTCACGGAAGGTGTTCAAGTTCAGCAAAGAATGGCTGGCTGTGAGATGTTGGACAATGGTGAACCAGCCCTGATCATGACAAAGAACATTTTCAATGCAGTTTTTGCAGATCATGCAATATATTACAACATGACACATTTTACATATGATGCTGGTCAACTACTGCAAGGATGGGATGGAATAAGGCAAGCATATCAAAGAACTGTTTATGAGAATTTTTACGTTCCCATTTGCATCAGAACACTGAAGAGATTCCTGAAGAGGGAGAAGAACGTTGTGATGCGTAAAGTTCCTCCCAGACTCAGGTTGATAAAGAAAGAGGTTTCTGGAGGGTTCCAGGTGAGCTGCCTGGCGTTTGGTTTCTACCCCCGCCACATCAACATGACCCTGCTGAGAGACGGCCAGCCAGTGGCAGAACAGGAGCTGACAGGGGGGGAGGTGCTGCCTAGTGGAGATGGGACCTACCAGCTGAGGAAGAGTCTGGAGGTCAGTACTGAGGAGCTAAAGAAGAGACACAACTACACCTGTACTGCCTCTCACCTCAGTCTGGACAACAAGCTGGATGTCAGTTGGGAGTCTGGGACAGAGAGAGTTCACCTATCCACCCTCTCAGCTCTACTGGTGATGCTGCTGGTTGTTATTCTATTCAGCATTTTCATTTGTGTCAAAAGGAGGTGGAGTAACACTGCCTCACAGTCTAAACTTGCCAACATTGATGCAACAGTGTCAGAGAAAACAAACCTTTCTTCAGTTTCTGAGACCTGATACATTTTTGGGACACTGATGCACCTTTGTCAATTCAGCTCAAATCACAATGAAAATATGACTCCCAGAGCACCTATCAGAGCAGACACAAAATGTATGAATGATTCTGTTATGGTCAGTCAATCTTCCCTTACCCACAATAAAAGAGTGTAAAGGATCCGTTTGGGGAGACGTAACCAACATCTGGCGTTAGTCCAGATCTGCATTTATATATTTTATATGCATGCTGGTTTGGCATCCTGAGCATTAACAAAGGTAATCTGCTAGTTAGACAGTTGAAGTCGTAAGTTTACATACACCTTAGCAAAATACATTTAAAGTCAGTTTTTCACAATTCCTGACATTTAATCCTAGTAAAAATTCCATGACTTAGGTCAGTTAGGATCACCACTTTATTTTAAGAATGTGAAATGTCACAATAATAGTAGAGAATGATTTTAAAACACTTTTATTTCTTGCATCACATTCCCAGTGGGTCAGAGGTTTACATACACTCAATTAGTATTTGGTAGCATTGCCTTTTGTTTAACTTACATTGTTTAACTTGGGTCAAAAGTTTCGGGTAGCCTTCCACAAGGTTCCCACAATAAGTTTGGCGAATTTTGGCCCATTCCTCCTGACAGAGCTGGTGTAACGGAGTCAGGTTTGTAGGCCTCCTTGCTCACACACACTTTTTCAGTTCTGCCCACAGATTTTCTATAGGATTGAGGTCAGGGCTTTGTGATGGCCAATCCAATACCTTGACTTTGTTGTCCTTAAGCCATTTTGCCACAACTTTGGAAGTATGCTTGGAGTCATTGTTCATTTGGAAGACCCATTTGCGACCAACAGCATCAATGTAACAATATAGCTTCCGTCCCTCTCCTCGCTCCTACCTGGGCTCGAACCAGGGACCCACACATCGAAAAGTCACCCTCGAAGCATCGTTACACATCGCGCCACAAAAGCCACGGCCCTTTCAGAGCAAGGGGAACAACTACTCCAAGGTCTCATAGCTAGTAACGTCACCTATTGAAACACTATTAGCATGCACCACCGCTAACTAGCTAGCCATTACACATCGGTTACACTACTACAGAAGCTACATCATGAATGCGCAAATCCGATATGGGTCACATGTAAAACGGAGTGTGAACAGTCAGAAAAAAAGATTGATACGGAGAGAAAACAGAACTGGGTTCTTCAGGTGGTTGTGTAAACATAGCCATGGAGAATTCAATAAATCAGATTTTTGTTAAATATAAAGGCTTGCTAAAGTGCTACAATTCAGCATTTTGACATGTCCCCCCGTCAACCATGTGTCACTTCTAGGAAGATTTCAACCCCTTTAACCCCAAAATGTCTCCCAATTTTTATCATCATTATAAAGCCCTAGCTATTTTTGAAAAGTCAAAGGAACTAAATAAGCTTCCATTCCCCCTGTCAACAAAACAAGCTTCCATTCATCCCTGTCAACAAAACAAGCATCCATTCCCCCCTGTCAACAAAACAAGCATCCATTCCCCCCGTCAACAAAACAAGCTTCCATTCCCCCCGTCAACAAAACAAGCATCCATTCCCCATCAACAAAACAAGCTTCCATTCCCATCAACAAAATAAGCTTCCCCATCAACAAAATAAGCTTCCATTCAACAAAACAAGCTTCCATCAACAAAATAAGCTTCCATTCCCCGTCAACAAAACAAGCTTCCATTCCCCCGTCAACAAAACAAGCTTCCATTCCCCCGTCAACAAAACAAGCTTCCATTCCCCCGTCAACAAAACAAGCTTCCATTCCCCCTGTCAACAAAACAAGCTTCCATTCCCCCTGTCAACAAAACAAGCTTCCATTCCCCCTGTCAACAAAACAAGCTTCCAAACCCCATTCCCCGTCAACAAAACAAGCTTCCATTCCCCCGTCAACAAAACAAGCTTCCATTCCCCTGTCAACAAAACAAGCTTCCATTCCCCCTGTCCTTCCATTCCCCCTGTCAACAAAACAAGCTTCCATTCCCCTGTCAACAAAACAAGCTTCCATTCCCCCTGTCAACAAAACAAGCTTCCATTCCCCTGTCAACAAAACAAGCTTCCATTCCCCCTGTCAACAAAACAAGCTTCCATTCCCCTGTCAACAAAACAAGCTTCCATTCCCCGTCAACAAAACAAGCTTCCATTCCCCGTCAACAAAACAAGCTTCCATTCCCCCCGTCAACAAAACAAGCTTCCATTCCCCTGTCAACAAAACAAGCTTCCATTCCCCTGTCAACAAAACAAGCTTCCATTCCCCCTGTCAACAAAACAAGCTTCCATTCCCCCTGTCAACAAAACAAGCTTCCATTCCCCTGTCAACAAAACAAGCTTCCATTCCCCCGTCAACAAAACAAGCTTCCATTCCGTCAACAAAACAAGCTTCCATTCCCCTGTCAACAAAACAAGCTTCCATTCCCCTGTCAACAAAACAAGCTTCCATTCCCCCTGTCAACAAAACAAGCTTCCATTCCCCCTGTCAACAAAACAAGCTTCCATTCCCCCTGTCAACAAAACAAGCTTCCATTCCCCTGTCAACAAAACAAGCTTCCATTCCCCCTGTCAACAAAACAAGCTTCCATTCCCCCTGTCAACAAAACAAGCTTCCATTCCCCCTGTCAACAAAACAAGCTTCCATTCCCCCTGTCAACAAAACAAGCTTCCATTCCCCCTGTCAACAAAACAAATTCCCCTGTCAACAAAACAAGCTTCCATTCCCCGTCAACAAAACAAGCTTCCATTCCCCAGTCAACAAAACAAGCTTCCATTCCCCGTCAACAAAACAAGCTTCCATTCCCCCGTCAACAAAACAAGCTTCCATTCCCCCCGTCAACAAAACAAGCTTCCATTCCCCGTCAACAAAACAAGCTTCCATTCCCCCTGTCAACAAAAGGATTTAAGGCTGATTTAAGAATACATAGTTAACCTTGTTACTTAATTTAGCACTTACTATATTCTGTTGACCAACCCTGGAACGACCCTATAAAAGGATAGCTAAAACTGTCTGGTGAGAGAGAGTGAGATAGATGCTGAATTAATACAAATAAAAAAATTAATTCATAAACACACGAAAACAGCTTTATTGATTAGATATGCCAACAACATAGTAAAATAATATTCATTACAGATATTACCTAAATATTACCTAAAAGGCCACTATTTATGAATCGCTCAGTTTATTAAACTCTAGTTAAATAATCCCCTTTTCATAACGCACATTGTTCAAGAAAAGTGTCAAATTAAATTATACTGCCAGATTATAATGCATTTTACAGTACTTTTGTACAGATTTTAACTACAGTATTTTACACCATAAAGATATCACTCAGTAAGTCAATAGGATGAAAACAAAACGTCAAAGGAGGGTTTAAACATTTATAGTTTTTAGATGTCAGGTCCCAATCCACATAGTTACAACATTATGGAATATAACACTGCTTCTGGCAACATTACTTTAGAATGATAAACAAGAATTAAAATGATCATTTAAAGGGTCAATCCTGGATTGGTACGTACATTCATCCAACTGATTTGTTGTATTTAAAACCCCAGATTTTCCCTTTTAAAGGACTTCAGTAACAACATTACTCCCCCCAGGATGGAAGAGACATTGAGGGTGGATGATTCTCAGGGTTACAGGGCTGGTAGAATGGTCCCCGCACACGGTCCGAAACCCACCCTATACCCACTCCCCTCACAGTAACCTAGAGAGAGGAGGGGGGAGGAAAGAGAGAGAGAGAGACGAGTGAGAGAGGGAAAAATAAATGAAGGACAACACAGACCAACAGGAGCGTCGGAACGTGTGTCTGTGTGAACGGTGGCTAATAGAAGCTGTGGTCACTAACACATAGGTGACAGACCGAGGTTCAAATAGGATTGAAGTTCCTGATGGGAGGGGTTTGCACTCCTGAGAATATCCCATTGGTTCCATTAAGACATGTCAGCTCAATCAAGTTGAAGTATTTATTTAAAATATTAGAAGGAAGAAAAACTAACACCATATTCCACCTGCCTTCCCAAACACTTCCTCTTTTCTACCACCATATTCCACCTGCCTTCCCAAACACTTGCTCTTTTCTACCACCATATTCCACCTGCCTTCCCAAACACTTCCTCTTCTCTGACTAGGACTGGTGTAGTTGATAGCTGCTTTAGAGGGATGTTCTACTTACAGTGATATGTGGTTGTCTAACCTAGCTAACGTAACTTCATATAATAATGAATGCCAGTTAGCAGACACTTTTATGCAAAGCCACTTACAGTCATGTGTGCATGTACAGTATTTTATATATGGGTGGTCCCGGGAATCAAACCCTGAATCCTGGCAATAGAAGTGCCATGCTCTCACCAACTGAGCAATACAGTTTCATTGTTGAATGCACTGACTGTCAGCTAAATGACCAAAATGTACATCTAAACAACAACAGAGTTGTCTCTTGATTTCTGTAGTGGTTCTGTCTGTAACAGTGTTTGTAGTGAGCTCAGTAAGGTTGTATCATGGTTTCTGTAGAGGTTCTGTCTGTAACAGTGTTTGTAGTGAGCTCAGTAAGGTTGTATCATGGTTTCTGTAGAGGTTCTGTCTGTAACAGTGTTTGTAGTGAGCTCAGTAAGGTTGTATCATGGTTTCTGTAGAGGTTCTGTCTGTAACAGTGTTTGTAGAGAGCTCAGTAAGGTTGTATCATGGTTTCTGTAGAGGTTCTGTCTGTAACAGTGTTTGTAGAGAGCTCAGTAAGGTTGTATCATGGTTTCTGTAGAGGTTCTGTCTGTAACAGTGTTTGTAGAGAGCTCAGTAAGGTTGTATCATGGTTTCTGTAGAGGTTCTGTCTGTAACAGTGTTTGTAGAGAGCTCAGTAAGGTTGTATCATGGTTTCTGTAGAGGTTCTGTCTGTAACAGTGTTTGTAGTGAGCTCAGTAAGGTTGTATCATGGTTTCAGGTTCTGTCTGTAACAGTGTTTTTCTGTTGTATCAGAGGTTCTGTCTGTAACAGTGTTTGTAGAGAGCTCAGTAAGGTTGTATCATGGTTTCTGTAGAGGTTCTGTCTGTAACAGTGTTTGTAGAGAGCTCAGTAAGGTTGTATCATGGTTTCTGTAGAGGTTCTGTCTGTAACAGTGTTTGTAGTGAGCTCAGTAAGGTTGTATCATGGTTTCTGTAGAGGTTCTGTCTGTAACAGTGTTTGTAGAGAGCTCAGTAAGGTTGTATCATGGTTTCTGTAGAGGTTCTGTCTGTAACAGTGTTTGTAGAGAGCTCATTAAGGTTGTATCATGGTTTCTGTAGAGGTTATGTCTGTAACAGTGTTTGTAGTGAGCTCAGTAAGGTTGTATCATGGTTTCTGTAGAGGTTCTGTCTGTAACAGTGTTTGTAGAGAGCTCAGTAAGGTTGCATCATGGTTTCTGTAGAGGTTCTGTCTGTATCAGGGTGTATAATAGGGTTCCACCCACCTGTAAGAGTGACCTCGTCTCCATCTTTTAGGAAGGTTCTTGTCTCTCCTCCTCCCAGGTCCACGGTCTTAGAACCCTTCCACGACAACTCCAACATAGAACCAAAACTGTCTGGAGCCTACACACAGAGACAGAGTCAGGCAGAGAGAGAGAGAGACAGACAGGCAGACAGAGACAGGCAGACAGAGACAGGCAGGCAGAGACAGGCAGGCAAAGAGAGACAGACAGACAGAGCGAGAGAGAGACAGAGACAGAGAGAGAGTGAGTGAGTCAGGAGAGAGAGACAGTCAATACTGAATAAACAACAACTCATCAGAACATACACAGTAAAATGTGAACACATGTAAACACTAATTCAGATAGAAAATGCTCACAGACACACACAGAATAACACATACACTACCGTTCAATAGTTTGGGGTCACTTAGAAATGTCTTTGTTTTTGAAAGAAAATCACATTTTTTTACATTAAAATAACTTCACATTGATCTGAAATACATGGTAGACATTGTGAATGTTGTAAATTACTATTGTAGCTGGAAACAGCAGTTTTCTTTAATGGAATATCAACATAGGTGTACAGATCCATTATCAGCAACCATCACTCCTGTGTTCCAATGGCACGTTGTGTTAGCTAATAGAAGTTTATCATTTTAGAAGGTAATTGATCATTAGAAAACCCTTTTGCAATTGTTAGCACAGCTGAAAACTGGCCTTTAGACTAGTTGAGTATCTGCAGCATCAGCATTTGTGGGTTCGATTACAGGATCAAAATGGCCCGAAACAAATAACTTTTTTCTGAAACATGTCAGTCTAGTCTTGTTCTGAGAAATGAAGGCTATTCCATGCGAGAAATTGCCAAGAAACAGAAGATCTCGTACCACGCAGTGTACTACTCCCTTCACAGAACTGTCTCTAACCAGAATAGAAAGAGGAGTGGGAGGACAAGTACATTAGAGTGTCTAGTTTGAGAAACAGACGCCACACAAGCCTTCAACTGGCATCTTCATTAAATAGTACCCGCAAAAAAACAGTCTCAACAGTGAAAAGGCGACCCCGCGATGCTGGCCTTCTAGGCAGAGTTGCAAAGAAAAAGCCATATCTCAGACTGGCCAATAAAAAGAAAAGATTAAGATCGGCAACACAGACACTGGACAGACAAATCTAAGTTTGAGGTGTTCAGGTCACAAAGAGGAACATTCATGAGACGGAGAAGGTACAGACTTCCGGCGCCGACAGAGATGGCCGCCTCGCTTCGCGTTCCTAGGAAACTATGCAGTTTTTTGTTTTTTTTACGTGTTATTTCTTACATTGGTACCCCAGGTCATCTTAGGTTTCATTACATACAGTCGAGAAGAACTACTGAACATAAGAGCAGCGTCAACTCACCATCAGTACGACCAAGAATATGACTTTCGCGAAGCGGATCCTGTGTTCTGCCTTTCACCCAGGACAACGGAATGGATCCCAGCCGGCGACCCAAAAAAACGACTTCGTAAAAGGGGAAAACGAAGCGGTCTTCTGGTCAGACTCCGGAGACGGGCACATTGTGCACCACTCCCTAGCATTCTCCTTGCCAATGTCCAGTCTCTTGACAACAAGGTTGATGAAATCCGAGCAAGGGTAGCATTCCAGAGGGACATCAGAGACTGTAACGTTCTTTGCTTCACGGAAACATGGCTCACTGGAGAGACGCTATCGGAGTCGGTGCAGCCAGCTGGTTTCTCCACGCATCGCGCCGACAGAAACAAACATCTTTCTGGTAAGAAGAGGGGTGGGGGCGTATGCTTCATGGTTAACGTGACGTGGTGTTGCCACAACAACATACAGGAACTCAAGTCCTTCTGTTCACCTGATTTAGAATTCCTCACAATCAAATGTCGACCGCATTATCTACCAAGGGAATTCTCTTCGATTATAATCACAGCCGAATATATATTACCCCCCAAGCAGACACATCGATGGCTCTGAACAAACTTTATTTGACTTTGCAAACTGGAATCCATATATCCGGAGGCTGCATTCATTGTAGCTGGGGATTTTAACAAGGCTAATCTGAAAACAAGACTCCATAAATTTTACCAGCATATCAATTGCGCAACCAGGGCAGGAAAAACCTTGGATCATTGCTATTCCAACTTCCGCGACGCATTTAAGGCCCTGCCCCGCTCCAAGCCAGAAACCGTGGATTGATGGCAGCATTCGCGTGAAACTGAAAGCGCGAACCATTGCTTTTAATCAGGGCAATGTGACTCGAAACATGACTGAATACAAACAGTGTAACTATTCCCTCCGCAAGGCAATCAAACAAGCTAAGCGTCAGTATAGAGACAAAGTAGAATCTCAATTCAACGGCTTAGACACAAGAGGTATGTGGCAGGGTCTACAGTCAATCACGGATTACAAAAAAAAAAACAGCCCTGTCACGGACCAGGGTGTCTTGCTCCCAGGCAGACTAAATAACTTTTTTTGTCCGCTTTGAGGACAATACAGTGCCACTGACACGGCCCGCAACTAAAACATGCGGACTCTCCTTCACTGCAGCCGACGTGAGGAAAACATTTAAACGTCTCAACCCTCGCAAGGCTGCAGGCCCAGACGGCATCCCCAGCCGCGCCCTCAGAGCATGCGCAGACCAGCTGGCTGGTGTGTTTACGGACATATTCAATCAATCCCTATCCCAGTCTGTTGTTCCCACATGCTTCAAGAGGGCCACCATTGTTCCTGTTCCCAAGAAAGCTAAGGTAACTGAGCTAAACGACTACCGCCCGTAGCACTCACTTCCGTCATCATGAAGTGCTTTGAGAGACTAGTCAAGGTCCATATCACCTCCACCCTACCTGACACCCTAGACCCACTCCAATTTGCTTACCGCCCAAATAGGTCCACAGACGATGCAATCTCAACCACACTGCCCTAACCCATCTGGACAAGAGGAATACCTATGTGAGAATGCTGTTCATCGACTACAGCTCGGCATTTAACACCATAGTGCCCTCCAAGCTCGTCATCAAGCTCGAGACCCTGGGTCTTGACCCCGCCCTGTGCAACTGGGTACTGGACTTCCTGACGGGCCGCCCCCAGGTGGTGAGGGTAGGCAACAACATCTCCACCCCGCTGATCCTCAACACTGGGGCCCCACAAGGGTGCGTTCTGAGCCCTCTCCTGTACTCCCTGTTCACCCACGACTGCGTGGCCACGCACGCCTCCAACTCAATCATCAAGTTTGCGGACGACACAACAGTGGTAGGCTTGATTACCAACAACGACGAGACGGCCTACAGGGAGGAGGTGAGGGCCCTCGGAGTGTGGTGTCAGGAAAATAACCTCACACTCAACGTCAACAAAACTAAGGAGATGATTGTGGACTTCAGGAAACAGCAGAGGGAACACCCCCCTATCCACATCGATGGAACAGTAGTGGAGAGGGTAGTAAGTTTTAAGTTCCTCGGCGTACACATCACAGACAAACTGAATTGGTCCACCCACACAGACAGCATCGTGAAGAAGGCGCAGCAGCGCCTCTTCAACCTCAGGAGACAGAAGAAATTTGGCTTGTCACCAAAAGCACTCACAAACTTCTACAGATGCACAATCGAGAGCATCCTGTCGGGCTGTATCACCGCCTGGTACGGCAACTGCTCCGGCCCACAACCGTAAGGCTCTCCAGAGGGTAGTGAGGTCTGCACAACGCATCACCGGGGGCAAACTACCTGCCCTCCAGGACACCTACACCGCCCGATGTTACAGGAAGGCCATAAAGATCATCAAGGACAACAACCACCCGAGCCACTGCCTGTTCACCCTGCTATCATCCAGAAGGCGAGGTCAGTACAGGTGCAAAAAAGCTGGGACCGAGAGACTGAAAAACAGCTTCTATCTCAAGGTCATCCGACTGTTAAACAGCCACCACTAACATTGAGTGGCTGCTGCCAACACACTGACTCAACTCCAGCCACTTTAATAATGGGAATTGATGGGAAATGATGTAAAATATATCACTAGCCACTTTAAACAATGCTACCTAATATAATGTTTACATACCCTACATTATTCATCTCATATAAATACGTATATACTGTACTCTATATCATCTACTGCATCCTTATGTAATACATGTATCACTAGCCACTTTAACTATGCCACTTTGTTTACATACTCATCTCATATGTATATACTGCACTCAATACCATCTACTGTATCTTGCCTATGCCGCTCTGTACCATCACTCATTCATATATCTTTATGTACATATTCTTTATCCCCTTACACTTGTGTCTATAAGGTAGTAGTTTTGGAATTGTTAGCTAGATTAGTTGTTGGTTATTACTGCATTGTCGGAACTAGAAGCACAAGCATTTCGCTACACTCGCATTAACATCTGCATGTGACAAATAAAATTTGATTTGATTTGAAACAATGAAAAGATGCTGGAGGAGTGCTTGACGCCATCTGTCAAGCATGCTGGAGGCAATGTGATGGTCTGGGGGGGCTTTGGTGGTGGTAAAGTGGGAGATCTGTTCAGGGTAAAAGGGATCTTGAAGAAGAAATACTATCACCCCATTTTGCAACTTCGTGCCATACCCTGTGGACGGCGCTTCATTGGAGCCAATTTCCTCCTACAACAGGACAATGACCCAAAGCACAGCTCCAAATGATGCAAGAACTATTTAGGGAAGAAGCAGTCAGCTGGTTTTGTGGCTATAATGGAGTGACCAGCACAGTCACCAGATCTCAACCCTATTGAGTGGTTGTGGGAGCAGCTTGACCGTATGGTACGGAAGAAGTGCCCATCAAGCCAATCCAATTTGTGGGAGGTGCTTCAGGAAGCATGGGGTGAAATCTCTTCAGATTACCTCAACAAATTGACAACTAGAATGCCAACTCATTTCATGTATGCTTTCATGGAAAACAAGGACATTTCTAAGTGACCTCAAACTTTTGAACGGTAGTGTATATGCATGCACACACACACTCACCGGTCCACTGATGGTTCCTGAGGCCAGCAGGTCTCCAGGTCTGACGTTACAGCCGTTGACTGTGTGATGGGCTAACTGTTGCTTCATAGTCCAGTACATATACTGGAGAGACAAAGAGAGAGATGGAGAGAGAAGTGAGAGGGAAAGAGAGAAGTGAGTGACACACACCAACACACACACACCATGTGAATACAATGCTCCACAATTTAAACACTTGCACCCCAATCCACATGTCAATATTGGACTATAAATTATGCCTTCCTGTATTATACTGATGTTAAAATGTTTATTCTATTCTACTGAGCCATTTACTTAATGTTTGTAGTCTTATATTTTATTATTGGTTATTGTTGTTGCATTGAAGGAACCTGCAAGTAAGCATTTCATTGGACAGTGTATACCATGTGTATCCTGTACATACCACTAATACAACATAACTGTAACACACACAGAAAGACAGGTCAAAAAGAGACAGTGAGTCAGTCAGAAAGACATCCTGTACATACCACTAATACAACATAACTGTAACACACACAGAAAGACAGGTCAAAAAGAGACAGTGAGTCAGTCAGAAAGACATCCTGTACATACCACTAATACAACATAACTGTAACACACACAGAAAGACAGGTCAAAAAGAGACAGTGAGTCAGTCAGAAAGACATCCTGTACATACCACTAATACAACATAACTGTAACACACACAGAAAGACAGGTCAAAAAGAGGCAGTGAGTCAGTCAGAAAGACATCCTGTACATACCACTAATACAACATAACTGTAACACACACAGAAAGACAGGTCAAAAAGAGACAGTGAGTCAGTCAGAAAGACATCCTGTACATACCACTAATACAACATAACTGTAACACACACAGAAAGACAGGTCAAAAAGAGACAGTGAGTCAGTCAGAAAGACATCCTGTACATACCACTAATACAACATAACTGTAACACACACAGAAAGACAGGTCAAAAAGAGACAGTGAGTCAGTCAGAAAGACATCCTGTACATACCACTAATACAACATAACTGTAACACACACAGAAAGACAGGTCAAAAAGAGGCAGTGAGTCAGTCAGAAAGACATCCTGTACATACCACTAATACAACATAACTGTAACACACACAGAAAGACAGGTCAAAAAGAGACAGTGAGTCAGTCAGAAAGACATCCTGTACATACCACTAATACAACATAACTGTAACACACACAGAAAGACAGGTCAAAAAGAGACAGTGAGTCAGTCAGAAAGACATCCTGTACATACCACTAATACAACATAACTGTAACACACACAGAAAGACAGGTCAAAAAGAGGCAGTGAGTCAGTCAGAAAGACATCCTGTACATACCACTAATACAACATAACTGTAACACACACAGAAAGACAGGTCAAAAAGAGACAGTGAGTCAGTCAGAAAGACATCCTGTACATACCACTAATACAACATAACTGTAACACACACAGAAAGACAGGTCAAAAGAGACAGTGAGTCAGTCAGAAAGACATCCTGTACATACCACTAATACAACATAACTGTAACACACACAGAAAGACAGGTCAAAAAGAGGCAGTGAGTCAGTCAGAAAGACATCCTGTACATACCACTAATACAACATAACTGTAACACACACAGAAAGACAGGTCAAAAAGAGACAGTGAGTCAGTCAGAAAGACATCCTGTACATACCACTAATACAACATAACTGTAACACACACAGAAAGACAGGTCAAAAAGAGGCAGTGAGTCAGTCAGAAAGACATCCTGTACATACCACTAATACAACATAACTGTAACACACACAGAAAGACAGGTCAAAAAGAGACAGTGAGTCAGTCAGAAAGACATCCTGTACATACCACTAATACAACATAACTGTAACACACACAGAAAGACAGGTCAAAAAGAGACAGTGAGTCAGTCAGAAAGACATCCTGTACATACCACTAATACAACATAACTGTAACACACATAGAATGACAGGTCAAAAAGAAACAGTGAGTCAGTCAGAAAGACATCCTGTACATACCACTAATACAACATAACTGTAACACACACAGAAAGACAGGTCAAAAAGAGGCAGTGAGTCAGTCAGAAAGACTTCCTGTACCTCATCAGTCAAAGCCATTGGACTAAGAGACGTTCTCATCAGAGAAGCTGATGGACTCCACTCACTCACCTCACCAATATATTGGTTACGTCCCAAATGGCACTCTATTCTCTTCATAGTGCACTACTGTTGAACAGGTCCCGTAGGGTTCCCCTGATGGTCAAAAGTAGTGCACTATGTAGGGATTTGGGTGCCATTTGGGACACAACCATAGTCTGTGTGAGTACTGAGTACTTGCCTACAATGGCAGATATTACAGCCTCCCAATGGCAGCTGTCAAGAGAGAGGGCTAAAGAGACTTAAATCACACAGGATTTATTAATATCGTCTTCTGGTTAAAGGGGAGTCCACCCAATTTTCATAAATCATTATATTTAGTAATATACACTGCTCAAAAAAATAAAGGGAACACTAAAATAACACATCCTAGATCTGAATGAATTAAATATTCTTATTAAATACTTTTTCTTTACATAGTTGAATGTGCTGACAACAAAATCACACAAATGATCAATGGAAATCAAATTTATCAACCCATGGAGGTCCGGATTTGGAGTCACACTCAAAATTAAAGTGGAAAACCACACTACAGGCTGATCCAACTTTGATGTAATGTCCTTAAAACAAGTCAAAATGAGGCTCAGTAGTGTGTGTGGCCTCCACGTGCCTGTATGACCTCCCTACAATGCCTGGGCATGCTCCTGATGAGGTGGTGGATGGTCTCCTGAGGGATCTCCTCCCAGACCTGGACCAAAGCATCCGCCAACTCCTGGACAGTCTGTGGTGCAACGTGGCTTTGGTGAATGGAGCGAGACATGATGTCCCAGATGTGCTCAATTGGATTCAGGTCTGGGGAACGGGCGGGCCAGTCCATAGCATCAATGCCTTCCTCTTGCAGGAACTGCTGACACACTCCAGCCACATGAGGTCTAGCATTGTCTTGCATTAGGAGGAACCCAGGGCCAACCGCACCAGCATATGGTCTCACAAGGGGACTGAGGATCTCATTTCGGTACCTAATGGCAGTCAGGCTACCTCTTGCGAGCACATGGAGGGCTGTACGGCCCCCAAAGAAATGCCACCCCACACCATGACTGACCCACCGCCAAACCGGTCATGCTGGAGGATGTTGCAGGCAGCAGAACGTTCTCCACGGCGTCTCCAGACTGTCACATGTGCTCAGTGTGAACCTGCTTTCATCTGTGAAGAGCACAGGGCGCCAGTGGCAAATTGGCCAATCTTGGTGTTCTCTGGCAAATGCCAAACGTCCTGCACGGTGTTGGGCTGTAAGCACCCCCCGTGGACGTCGGGCCCTCATACCACCCTCGTGGAGACTGTTTCTGACCGTTTGAGCAGACACATGCACATTTGTGGCCTGCTGGAGGTCATTTTGCAGGGCTCTGGCAGTGCTCCTCCTGCTCCTCCTTGCACAAAGGCAGAGGTAGCGGTCCTGCTGCTGGGTTGTTGCCCTCCGACGGCCTCCTCCACATCTCCTGATGTACTGGCCTGTCTCCTGGTAGCGCCTCCATGCTCTGGACACTACGCTGACAGACACAGTAAAACCTTCTTGCTAAAGCTCGCATTGATGTGCCATCCTGGATGAGCTGCACTACCTGAGCTGCTTCTCAGTTCCTATGCTTCCTGGCTGATGTTTTGGTCACTTTTGAATGCTGGTGGTGCTTTCACTCTAGTGGTAGCATGAGACGGAGTCTACAACCCACACAAGTGGCTCAGGTAGTGCAGCTCATCCAGGATGGCACATCAATGCGAGCTTTAGCAAGAAGGTTTGCTGTGTCTGTCAGCGTAGTGTCCAGAGCATGGAGGCGCTACCAGGAGACAGGCCAGTACATGTGGTTATCACCTGCAGAACCACTCCTTTATTGGGGGTGTCTTGCTAATTGCCTATAATTTCCACCTGTTGTCTGTTCCATTTGCACAACAGCATGTGAAATTTATTGTCAATCAGTGTTGCTTCCTAAGTGGACAGTTTGATTTCACAGAAGTGTGATTGACTTGGAGTTACATTGTGTTGTTTAAGTGTTCCCTTTATTTTTTTGAGCAGTGTATGATCGTAATATTACCGTTATATTTTGTAATGTGTATCTTACCTTAGAAGTGGTCTAGAGACCAGTAGTGTGACAGTATCTACGCTAAGTCTTTCATTTCATGGGCATTTGCGTTGAAACATTGAAACTCAATGGTCAATGCTAACCGTTAGCCTGTGCTGCCTCTGGCAAAGACATGTAAGGGTCATCGTAGATGCTGTCACTCCTGCACTCTTAACTGCCTCTGACATGACAAATATTAACAACTTAAGAAAATAGAGTGACCTATCCCTTTAATGCAGTAAACACTAATGTATCTCAATGAAGGAAGCAATCAATCATCTATTGCTGATTACAAATTATCTATAGGGATAGGTCACTATTTTCTTAAGTTGTTAATATTTGTCATGTCATAGGCATCACAGTAGTGACCGTGATGTATCGCTAATGTATCTCATCAACAGCTCGTCAAAACCCCTGGGCCAGTCCTGCATTCCATAAGAGCTGCATTCCAATTCAGAATGTAAACCATATTCCAAATGTTCCTCATTGAAAATAATTGGAATTTTCGTGTACTTACTGAATTGACTGGAATTGAAATGGAATTGCCCCACAAGCAAGTCTGGAGTAGAACAGTTCGTCTCTGCATTCTAAGTGCATGTTGAGTCAAGTTTGTTCAAGTCAAGTATATATATATATATATATATATATATATATATATATATATATATACACATATACAGTGCCTTGCGAAAGTATTCGGCCCCCTTGAACTTTGCGACCTTTTGCCACAAATCAGGCTTCAAACATAAAGATATGAAACTGTATTTTTTTGTGAAGAATCAACAACAAGTGGGACACAATCATGAAGTGGAACGACATTTATTGGATATTTCAAACTTTTTTAACAAATCAAAAACTGAAAAATTGGGCGTGCAAAATTATTCAGCCCCTTTACTTTCAGTGCAGCAAACTCTCTCCAGAAGTTCAGTGAGGATCTCTGAATGATCCAATGTTGACCTAAATGACTAATGATGATAAATACAATCCACCTGTGTGTAATCAAGTCTCCGTATAAATGCACCTGCACTGTGATAGTCTCAGAGGTCCGTTAAAAGCGCAGAGAGCATCATGAAGAACAAGGAACACACCAGGCAGGTCCGAGATACTGTTGTGAAGAAGTTTAAAGCCGGATTTGGATACAAAAAGATTTCCCAAGCTTTAAACATCCCAAGGAGCACTGTGCAAGCGATAATATTGAAATGGAAGGAGTATCAGACCACTGCAAATCTACCAAGACCTGGCCGTCCCTCTAAACTTTCAGCTCATACAAGGAGAAGACTGATCAGAGATGCAGCCAAGAGGCCCATGATCACTCTGGATGAACTGCAGAGATCTACAGCTGAGGTGGGAGACTCTGTCCATAGGACAACAATCAGATGTATATTGCACAAATCTGGCCTTTATGGAAGAGTGGCAAGAAGAAAGCCATTTCTTAAAGATATCCATAAAAAGTGTAGTTTAAAGTTTGCCACAAGCCACCTGGGAGACACACCAAACATGTGGAAGAAGGTGCTCTGGTCAGATGAAACCAAAATTGAACTTTTTGGCAACAATGCAAAACGTTATGTTTGGCGTAAAAGCAACACAGCTCATCACCCTGAACATCATGGTTTGGGCCTGCTTTTCTTCAGCAGGGACAGGGAAGATGGTTAAAATTGATGGGAAGATGGATGGAGCCAAATACAGGACCATTCTGGAAGAAAACCTGATGGAGTCTGCAAAAGACCTGAGACTGGGACGGAGATTTGTCTTCCAACAAGACAATGATCCAAAACATAAAGCAAAATCTACAATGGAATGGTTCAAAAATAAACATATCCAGGTGTTAGAATGGCCAAGTCAAAGTCCAGACCTGAATCCAATCGAGAATCTGTGGAAAGAACTGAAAACTGCTGTTCACAAATGCTCTCCATCCAACCTCACTGAGCTCGAGCTGTTTTGCAAGGAGGAATGGGAAAAAATGTCAGTCTCTCGATGTGCAAAACTGATAGAGACATACCCCAAGCGACTTACAGCTGTAATCGCAGCAAAAGGTGGCGCTACAAAGTATTAACTTAAGGGGGCTGAATAATTTTGCACGCCCAATTTTTCAGTTTTTGATTTGTAAAAAGAGTTTGAAATATCCAATAAATGTCGTTCCACTTCATGATTGTGTCCCACTTGTTGTTGATTCTTCACAAAAAAATACAGTTTTATATCTTTATGTTTGAAGCCTGAAATGCAAAAGGTCGCAAAGTTCAAGGGGGCCGAATACTTTCGCAAGGCACTGTATATACACATACATACACACACACATTGACTTGTTCAACTACAATATTTTGTCTATTGATTGACAGCCCTTTTCATTATTTTATCAAACTAAATATTTCTGTTATGTAAAAATTAATTTTAATATGGATCAAAGCTTGCGACCCGCTCTTACGCTGCGCAAATGTAGCCTGTCATTACAGCCATAAACAGCGATTCATTTTTCAAAGTGCAAGACACAGAAATAAACTGTGTTTTACACCTGCATTTTTAGATGAAAGTCATTCATGTTAGCAGCCAATATCAACTAGGGAGATCTTCTAACTCCTCTGGTGTCCAGAGAAACCAGGATAATAGGCCTGTATGCAGCGGAGGCACCTTGCCTGTCACTCTGGAGGGCCGCCTGTCTGCACCTTGCCTGTCACTCTGGAGGGCCGCCTGTCTGCACCTTGCCTGTCACTCTGGAGGGCCGCCTGTCTGCACCTTGCCTGTCACTCTGGAGGGCCGCCTGTCTGCACCTTGCCTGTCACTCTGGAGGGCCGCCTACCTGCACCTTGCCTGTCACTCTGGAGGGCCGCCTACCTGCACCTTGCCTGTCACTCTGGAGGGCCGCCTGCCTGCACCTTGCCTGTCACTCTGGAGGGCCGCCTGTCTGCACCTTGCCTGTCACTCTGGAGGGCCGCCTGTCTGCACCTTGCCTGTCACTCTGGAGGGCCGCCTGTCTGCACCTTGCCTGTCACTCTGGAGGGCCGCCTGTCTGCACCTTGCCTGTCACTCTGGAGGGCCGCCTGTCTGCACCTTGCCTGTCACTCTGGAGGGCCGCCTGTCTGCACCTTGCCTGTCACTCTGGAGGGCCGCCTGTCTGCACCTTGCCTGTCACTCTGGAGGGCCGCCTGTCTGCACCTTGCCTGTCACTCTGGAGGGCCGCCTGTCTGCACCTTGCCTGTCACTCTGGAGGGCCGCCTGTCTGCACCTTGCCTGTCACTCTGGAGGGCCGCCTACCTGCACCTTGCCTGTCACTCTGGAGGGCCGCCTGCCTGCACCTTGCCTGTCACTCTGGAGGGCCGCCTGTCTGCACCTTGCCTGTCACTCTGGAGGGCCGCCTACCTGCACCTTGCCTGTCACTCTGGAGGGCCGCCTGCCTGCACCTTGACTGTCACTCTGGAGGGCCGCCTGCCTGCACCTTGCCTGTCACTCTGGAGGGCCGCCTGCCTGCACCTTGCCTGCCACTCTGGAGGGCCGCCTGCCTGCACCTTGCCTGTCACTCTGTCTGCACCTTGCCTGTCACTCTGGAGGGCCGCCTGCCTGCACCTTGCCTGTCACTCTGGAGGGCCGCCTGTCTGCACCTTGCCTGTCACTCTGGAGGGCCGCCTGTCTGCACCTTGCCTGTCACTCTGGAGGGCCGCCTGCCTGCACCTTGCCTGTCAATCTGGAGGGCCGCCTGTCTGCAGCTCATTGTCAACTGGGAAGACCCTTTCTTCCTCACACATGTCCTAATAAATTCACCAGAATATGGTAGTTCTACTTCTTTATCCCATAATATTCAAGGCTGTGTGATGTTACAGCTATCTTCAGACATATAGCCAGTTACCACCCAAACTAGGATTATCTGAAATTAGAAAATGATCAATGAAATCGCCACGTAGCAGAGCGTTATTGTTCTGGAAAAGATGTGTCCGTAGTAGATTGCTAAACTGTAGATACGTGGTTCACTTTATATGGATAATATAAATGTAGTCTTACTCTGTTTTGACCAGGCAAAACCGGAGAAAACGAAACGCTTTCTGAACACTAATCTGGATATGAGCCTTTGTGAGCTAATGCAGATCACTGTTCATTGGTCAACAGTCAAGACGTGCAACTTGATGGTTCTGAAGCACAGATGAGATGTTTTTTAGACAATCATTTGGTGTAATACCGTGAGCCTATGCCTGAAACCAGATCAAATAGGCAACGGTATAAATATAAAATGTATGTGTATGTAGCCAATTAAAATCTGTTTTAAAAATTCAGTTTCATACTCACAACAAACATTCCCTCTAAACTTTTGGGGGTGTGCAGTAGTCTGTGAATGCAGTGCAGCTCACAGAATAAATATCAGACACGAGATTCCCTCCACTTTCTAGACTTTTCCCTGTTAGTTAACACTATCAACGTTTCCCTTTCCTGTGGCGATTGTGATGGAATCAACACATTAGCCTCTGTCAATGCAACATACTGAACTAACCATGCTAGAGATGATGTTGTAGGCAGAACGCATCACAGTAGGATTCTATTGCAACGACTCATCCCTACTCTACACAGACCGGCAGCATAACCAATCAGAGCTGCAGTAGGCCTATATGCAAAATGACCATATGGATCAATGCCATTAACTTTGAACTGGACTGTGTTTACAGCTGTGGTCATGAGTAGATGTGATTGTTTTGAGATCAAAGCAAGAGCTTCATGTAGTCACGTGTTCATATCCTTTGCTATTTAGTGAGGTATTAGCCCAGTTCTAGATCATTTGTCATCAGCAATAGATGATTGATTGCTTCCTACAAGAACACAAAACATGTACATTTCTAGATATCTTTGAAAAGCAAGACAGATTAACATATATATTTTTGTCTTAAAGGGGCAGTGTTGTATTTTGAGACAGGCTTAAATAAACTAAGTAACCAATAGTCATAGGGTAGCATAGTTTGTCTGATTCTCTGTAATAATGGTATGGGAATAATAATTAATTTGATTTTGTAAAGGGGTTTCTTGCATCAAACACAAAAACATTTTCAGTCACCTCCTTGTCTGAAGGACAAGTGGATAAACAGGTTAATGTCAAGCCCTGCATTTTTTTTATGGACTACAATGAACCCCACACATTGGCTGTTACTGTAGGCTGAATGATAGAACGGCTACTTCCATGTTAAAATGTTATGGGATGCATTTTCTCCACTCTGGTAGGCCTCCATTATGTTCAAATAGCCAGTGTAGCCTACTTGGTCACTGTTAAAAATATCTTAAAGCAGATACAGCCTCAGTGTTCACAGTAAACATGCACTGGAAGGTGCACAGAATTTCACAACGTTCAAGTTTGTGCTCATCAGAACTTAAATTATCTCAGTGCCAGAAAAATTGAGGGAACATTGCTCACGACCCCACAAATAAATCCTTCTACGCTTCGAGAAACACTGCTCTACCTCACCAGACCTTTATTAATTTACCGTTTTCTGGTCCAATCAGAGGGCCAAGTGTGTGTTTCACCAGCCAATCTGTTGCTCTCTGGCTACGTGGAGAGTAGTGTGCCACAAAATGAGTGACAAATTATTTCAAGTCATCAGTCTCAAGTCAAACTTGGGTCCCAAGTCTTGAGGCTCCAAGTCGAAGTCAAGCCTAAAGTTAATTTATTTTCTGTCGAATCTGAAGTCATCAAATATGTGACTCGAGTCAGACTCGAGACCAAGTCATGTGACTCGAGTCCAGTAAACTATCCAAAGTCTACTTCAACTGCTTACCTTGAAGTTGGACTTGCATATAGTGGCTGCTTCCTTCATTGCCTCTCCTGAAAAAAACAACCCACAACAGTTGATTGAGACAGGATATCAACACCTGATATACCCCCTCAATAATACCTCAGAATACATAGGAAGAGCAGTGGAGAGTCAGTGGAGAGTCATGAGAGGGAGTCAGGATGGAGAGTCAGTGGAGAGTCATGAGAGGGAGTCAGGATGGAGAGTCAGTGGAGAGTCATGAGAGGGAGTCAGGATGGAGAGTCATGAGAGGGTGTCAGGATGGAGAGTCAGTGGAGAGTCATGAGAGGGAGTCAGGATGGAGAGTCATGAGAGGGAGTCAGGATGGAGAGTCATGAGAGGGAGTCAGGATGGAGAGTCAGTGGAGAGTCATGAGAGGGAGTCAGGATGGAGAGTCAGTGGAGAGTCATGAGAGGGAGTCAGGATGGAGAGTCATGAGAGGGAGTCAGGATGGAGAGTCAGTGGAGAGTCATGAGAGGGAGTCAGGATGGAGAGTCAGTGGAGAGTCATGAGAGGGAGTCAGGATGGAGAGTCAGTGGAGAGTCATGAGAGGGAGTCAGGACGGAGAGTCAGTAGAGAGTCATGAGAGGGAGTCAGGACGGAGAGTCAGTAGAGAGAGAGTCAGGACAGAGAATCAGGACAGAGAGTCAGTGGAGAGTCAGGAGAGATAGTCAGGACGGAGAGTCAGTGGAGATAGACAGGAGAGATAGCCAGGACGGAGAGTCAGTGGAGACAGACAGGACAGAGAGTCAGTGGAGAGTCAGGAGAGATAGTCAGGACGGAGAGTCAGTGGAGATAGACAGGAGAGATAGTCAGGACGGAGAGTCAGTGGAGAGAGAGTCAGGACGGAGAGTCAGTAGAGAGAGAGTCATGACAGAGAATCAGGACAGAGAGTCAGTGGAGAGTCATGAGAGGGAGTCAGGACGGAGAGTCCATGGAGATAGACAGGAGAGAGAGTCAGGACAGAGAGTCACTGGAGAGTCATGAGAGAGTAGGGACAGAGGTCACTGGAGAGAGAGTCAGGACAGAAAATCAGGACAGAGAGTCAGTGGAGAGAGTCAGTGGAGAGTTAGAAGAGATAGTCAAGCTAGCGAGTCAGTGGAGAGTCATGAGAGATAGTCAGGACAGAGAGTCAGTGGAGAGAAAGTTAGTGGAGAGAGAGTCAGTGAAGAGGGAGATAGTAAGTGGAGAGAGAGAGAGTAAGTGGAGAGAGCGAGTCAGTGGAGAGAGCGAGTCAGAGAATCAGTGGAGAGAGAGAGAGTCAGTGAAGAGGGAGATAGTCAGTGAAGAGGGAGATAGTAAGTGGAGAGAGAGAGAGTAAGTGGAGAGAGCGAGTCAGTGGAGAGAGCGAGTCAGAGAATCAGTGGAGAGAGAGAGTCAGTGGAGAGAGCGAGTCAGAGAATTAGTGGAGAGAGAGTCAGTGGAGAGAGAGAGTCAGTGGAGAGTGAGTCAGGAGAGAGAAAGTCAGGAGAGAGAGAAAGTCAGAACAGAGAGAATGAACAGTCTTGGTCGTAAGGAATACAAAGCTCTTAATGGTAAATCATTACCTCCCTTGTGTGTGTGTGCTTAATTACCAAGGCAAGGCACTCATTCACCAACAATTCCTTTTTACTGTGTCTGTGCACGTAGGTGTGTGTTGTGTGTGTTTGTGTAAAACCCAACATACCTTTCACTGACACAAATAAGTTAATGTTGAAGGTGAAGGCATCGTCATGGCATAGATAAGGGAGGGGCTTTGGATCCTGAAACAGGAAGTGGAAATAGAAGAGCATGAAGAGCCACAACACTCTTAGAAAAAAGGGTTCTTCAGCTGTCCCCATAGGAGAGCCCTTTTTGGTTCCATATTGAACCTTTTTTGGTTTCAGGTTGAACCCTTTTGGGTTCCATGTAGAAAATGGAGCCCAAAAGGGTTCTACCTGGAACCAAACAGGTTCTTCAAAGGGTTCTCCTATGGGGACAGCTGAATAACCCTTTTAGATTCTAGATGGCACCTTTTTTTCTAACACAGTGTGGATACTGGCTCTCATTACTAAAAGCTTACCTGAATGATGAAAATGTAAGTGTTAATGTAATGTAAAATACATCCAGACCACCCACAGTATAATGTAATGTAAAATACATCCAGACCACCCGCAGTAGAATGTAAAATACATCCAGACCACCCGCAGAAGAATGTAAAATACATCCAGACCACCCGCAGTAGAATGTAAAATACATCCAGACCACCCGCAGAAGAATGTAAAATACATCCAGACCACCCGCAGAAGAATGTAAAATACATCCAGACCACCCGCAGTAGAATGTAAAATACATCCAGACCACCCGCAGTAGAATGTAAAATACATCCAGACCACCCGCAGAAGAATGTAAAATACATCCAGACCACCCGCAGAAGAATGTAAAAAACATCCAGACCACCCGCAGTAGAATGTAAAATACATCCAGACCACCCGCAGTAGAATGTAAAATACATCCAGACCACCCGCAGAAGAATGTAAAATACATCCAGACCACCCGCAGTATAATGTAAAATACATCCAGACCACCCATAATGTAAAATACACCCAGACCACCCATAATGTAAAATACACCCAGACCACCCATAATGTAATATACATCCAGACCACCCATAATGTAATGTAAAATACATCCAAACCACCCATAATGTAATGTAAAATACATCCAGACCACCCGCAGTATACTATAGGGCAGCAGGACCACCAGGTCTATACTATATTACACTACTATACTGTTTGTGTTCTTCACCTGGACAGTGTTGGGCTCAGCGAAGGGCAGCAGGGCCTCCATAGGAACCACCCAGGGTGAGATGGTTGTCCCAAAGTTCTTCCCCAGAAACGGACCCAGAGGAACGTACTCCCACGCCTGGATATCCCTGGCTGGAACACACACAGGAAGAAGAGTGGTTACCCTTTATTTTACCATTCGATGTTGAACTGGTATTTACTGAATATTCCTCAGTGGACACACAGATCACAGGTAGGTTTGAATACTATGTAACCTGCCCAGTGATGAGTCCATCCTATGTTGATTGGATGATCGTAGACCAACACAGCTAAAGTACCTGTACTAACAGCACCTGTGCATAGCTTCAAAACCTTGGTATTGTGTAGGTGAAGTTGTGGGATGTTCAACTGAACTACTGGTCTTTTTGACTATTGACAATCCAGGAACTATTCTATGAAATATTGTGTTGAGGGATGTGATAAATGATCATGTACTGTAGTCAGCAGGAAAATCTATTTCAACTATCAATACCCCTCTACTCTACATATTAACCGAGGTGGAACCTGGCTCAGACTCCCTTACATTTGGGAGTCTGAGCCGCAGGGGTGGAAAACACGTCCCAAATGGCACCCTAATCCCTATATAGTGCATTCCTTTTGACCAAAGCCCTTACAATACACTGAGGGGACAAAACATTATGAACACCTGCCTTTTCCATGACAGACTGACCAGGTGAAAGCTAAGATCCCTTATTGATGTCACTTGTTAAATCCACTTCAATCGGTGTAGATGAAGGGGAGGAGACAGGTTAAATAAGGATTGTTAAGCCTTGAGACATGGATTGTGTATGTGTGTTATTCAGAGGGTGAATGGGAAAGACAAAAGATTTAAGTGCATTTGAACGGGGTATGGTAGTAGGTGCCAGGCGCACTGGTTTGTGTCAAGAACTGCAACGCTGCTGGGTTTTTCCACACTTAACAGTTTCCTGTGTGTATCAAGAATGGTCCACCACCCAAAGGACATCCAACCAACTTGACACAACTGTGGGAAGCATTGGAGTCGATATGGGATCTGGCAAACGAACAATAAGGTGAAGCCTAGTAGGCTGCGTTCCAAATAGCACCCTATTCCCTACAGTGGTGGTAAAAGTACCCAATTGCCATACTTAAGTAAAGATACCTTAATAGAAAATTAAAAGTGAAAGTCGCCCAGCATTATACTACTTGAGTAAAAGACTAAAAGTATTTGGTTTTAAATATCCTTAAGTATAAAAAGTGAAAGTAAAAATAATTTCAAATTCCTTATATTTAGCAAACCAGACTGCACATTTGTTTTTTAAATGTACGGATAGCCAGGGGCACACTCCACCACTCAGACATCATTTACAAACAAAGCATTTGTGTTTATTGAGTCCGCCAGATAAGAGGCAGTAGGGATGACCAGGGATGTTCTCTTGAGAGAGAAAGAGACACAGAGAGAGACAGATCGCAACAGAAAGAGAGAGATGGAGAGAAGACGATCTTGAAATCTCAAGGCTACAGTCGAAATCACTCCTCCTGAGATCCTTCTGCCTCATCAATAAAAATAACCTGTCATGTTTTCCTGAGTAACTTACCCTGATCCCAGTGACTAAATATGAAATGTTTACACAACATGTATAATGCAGAACTAAATTAAGGAACTTAAGTTAGTGTTATTATGGAAAGTGGATGTTTTTCAATTAGTGTTATTGACGTTAGGATTTTTCATTTACTGATATATAATTTTTGGCTAATGATTCTACTATTGGCTGTTATAGTCGATAGATACATTATTTTGAAAATAAAGAAATACGGTATGGTGCTTGTTAATTTATGTCTTAAAGTGAGGTGGGCTGTGTAGGTGTGTGTGTATGCACATACGAGTGTGTAAATAAGTGAGTAAGTCTGTGTTTGTTATCGTGACTTGTGAGTGTTCTCATGAGTGAGTAAGCGTGTGAGTGTGTGTGTAGTTGTTAGTGACTGTGTGTGTACTCATGTGTGTGTGTGTGTGTGTGTGTGTGTGCATGAGTCTGAGAGTGAGTGAGTGTATAACTGTGTGTGTGTGAGGCCTTACCACTCCAGTCATTCATTAGCACCATGCCAAAGATGTGTTGGTGGGCTCTCTCTATGGGAATGGGCTCACCAAGACGATTACCTCCACCTACAAAGAATGCCTGAGAGAGAAAAAAAGAGCCAGCGAGAGACAGAGAAAGAGAGCCAGCGAGAGACAGAGAAAGAGAGCCAGCGAGAGAGAGAGAGAGAGAGAGAGAGAGAGAGAGAGAGCCAGCGAGAGAGAGAGAGAGAGAGAGCCAGCGAGAGAGAGAGAGACAGAGAGCCAGCGAGACAGAGAGAGAGAGAGAGAAAGAGAGAGAGAGACAGAGAGCCAGCGAGAGAGACAGCGAGAGAGAGAGACAGAGAGCCAGCGAGAGAGAGAGACAGAGAGCCAGCGAGAGAGAGAGAGACATAGAGAGAGAAAGAGAGCCAGCGAGAGAGATAGAGAAAAAGAGAGCCAGCGAGAGAGACATAGAGAAAAAGAGAGCCAGCGAGAGAGAGCGATAGAGAGAGAAAGAGAGCCAGCGAGAGAGAGAGACAGAGAGAGAAAGAGAGCCAGCGAGAGAGAGAGCGACATAGAGAGAAAGAGAGCCAGCGAGAGAGAGAAAGCGACAGAGAGAGAGAGCCAGCGAGAGAGAAAGCGACATAGAGAGAGAGAGCCAGCGAGAGAGAGAGACAGAGAGAGAGAGAGAGCGACATAGAGAGAGAGCCAGCGAGAGAGAGAGAGTGACAGAGAGAAAGAGAGCCAGCGAGAGAGAGAGCGACATAGAGAGAAAGAGAGCCAGCGAGAGAGAGAGCGACATAGAGAGAGAAAGAGAGCCAGCGAGAGAGAGAAAGCGACAGAGAGAAGGAGAGCCAGCGAGAGAGAGAGCGACATAGAGAAAGAGAGCCAGTGAGAGAGAGACAGAGAGAGAAAGAGAGCCAGCGAGAGAGAAAGAGACAGAGAGAGAAAGAGAGCCAGCGAGAAAGAAAGAGACAGAGAGAGAAAGAGAGCCAGCAAGGGAGAAAGAGACAGAGAGAGAGAGAGAGAAATTAGACAAAAGGCAGAGAAAGAGAGTGAGAGAGACAGATCATTGTTTTGTGATGCCATTGATATGAACCATCTCCTTGGTTGTAATAAAGTGTAGCTATATAAAGTGTATACTGACCATCTCCAGCTCAATGTCCAGCTGCTTGGACTGGCCAAACACAGGAGGCTTAGCTAAGAGAGAACACAATGGAAGAGGAAGACCGTTAGTGAGGGACACAAAAACAAAGTGACACTGGTCTGAGAGGTTTTGTGTGTGTGTGTGTGTGTTTCTCTTTGAATTCAGAGTCTGCTTTGATTTTCAGACTAGGCGTTGTGTTTCATTACATTGGTCGGGTCTCATCTGTCCAGAGGGTCTGCGTATGGGGGTCCCAGACACCACTATGGAAGAGGCCCTGCCATGATACCCCACGGGCAGCCTCAACCTGAGGGACACAATCAGTCAGTCAAACAAACATAATTGTAAGTCGCTCTGGATAAGAGCGTCTGCTAAATGACTTAAATGTAATGTAATAATCATTTGGGGGGGTTTATATTTGTCACACAAGTGTTTCTTGCAGATCCCAACTCCCCCTAAGACAGCCACAGAGAGTGTGATCACCATTGTCAAGAGCCCCTAGAGACATTGGGGTTAAGTGCCTTGCTCAAGGGCACAGGGACCAATTTTTTTCACCGTATCAGCTCCGGGATTGGAACCAGCAACCTTTTGGTTACTGGCCCAACACTCTAACCTTGAGGCTACCAATCAATTATTCAGCCAGCCAGCCAGTCCAATAAACAGGCAATTAGTCAGTCAGCCAGCCAGTCAGTCAGTTAGCCAGCCAGCCAATGTGTCAGTCAGCTAGGCAGCCAGCCAGTCAAACAAACAGCTAGTCAATCAGTCAGGCAATCGTTCAGCCAATCAATCCGTTTGTTTATAGCATTGTACAAATACAGAAATACGGATCCAGAGAGAGTAAGAAATGAAGAAAAATGGAAAGAGAGACAGAAAGAAGAGAGGTTCTACATAGAGGTTCCCAACCGTGACAAAGACAACAGCCATATGAACAGCAGCTGTGGTGTCTGAAGGATGGTGCAGTGTTGGACTGCAGACTCACTGACTGACTGACTGGAAGGATGGTGCAGTGTTGGACTGCAGACCCACTGACTGACTGACTGGAAGGATGGTGCAGTGTTGGACTGCAGACTCACTGACTGACTGACTGGAAGGATGGTGCAGTGTTGGACTGCAGACCCACTGACTGACTGACTGGAAGGATGGTGCAGTGTTGGACTGCAGACCCACTGACTGGAAGGATGGTGCAGTGTTGGACTGCAGACCCACTGACTGGAAGGATGGTGCAGTGTTGGACTGCAGACTCATTGACTGGAAGGATGGTGCAGTGTTGGACTGCAGACCCACTGACTGGAAGGATGGTGCAGTGTTGGACTGCAGACTCACTGACTGGAAGGATGGTGCAGTGTTGGACTGCAGACTCACTGACTGACTGACTGGAAGGATGGTGCAGTGTTGGACTGCAGACTCACTGACTGACTGACTGGAAGGATGGTGCAGTGTTGGACTGCAGACTCACTGACTGACTGACTGGAAGGATGGTGCAGTGTTGGACTGCAGACTCACTGACTGACTGACTGGAAGGATGGTGCAGTGTTGGACTGCAGACTCACTGACTGACTGCCTGGAAGGATGGTGCAGTGTTGGACTGCAGACTCACTGACTGACTGACTGGAAGGATGGTGCAGTGTTGGACTGCAGACTCACTGACTGACTGACTGGAAGGATGGTGCAGTGTTGGACTGCAGACTCACTGACTGACTGCCTGGAAGGATGGTGCAGTGTTGGACTGCAGACTCACTGACTGACTGACTGGAAGGATGGTGCAGTGTTGGACTGCAGACCCACTGACTGGAAGGATGGTGCAGTGTTGGACTGCAGACTCACTGACTGACTGACTGGAAGGATGGTGCAGTGTTGGACTGCAGACTCACTGACTGACTGACTGGAAGGATGGTGCAGTGTTGGACTGCAGACCCACTGACTGGAAGGATGGTGCAGTGTTGGACTGCAGACTCACTGACTGACTGACTGGAAGGATGGTGCAGTGTTGGACTGCAGACCCACTGACTGACTGACTGGAAGGATGGTGCAGTGTTGGACTGCAGACCCACTGACTGGAAGGATGGTGCAGTGTTGGACTGCAGACTCACTGACTGACTGACTGGAAGGATGGTGCAGTGTGGGACTGCAGACTCACTGACTGACTGCCTGGAAGGATGGTGCAGTGTTGGACTGCAGACTCACTGACTGACTGACTGGAAGGATGGTGCAGTGTTGGACTGCAGACCCACTGACTGGAAGGATGGTGCAGTGTTGGACTGCAGACTCACTGACTGACTGACTGGAAGGATGGTGCAGTGTTGGACTGCAGACTCACTGACTGACTGACTGGAAGGATGGTGCAGTGTTGGACTGCAGACCCACTGACTGGAAGGATGGTGCAGTGTTGGACTGCAGACTCACTGACTGACTGACTGGAAGGATGGTGCAGTGTTGGACTGCAGACCCACTGACTGACTGACTGGAAGGATGGTGCAGTGTTGGACTGCAGACCCACTGACTGGAAGGATGGTGCAGTGTTGGACTGCAGACTCACTGACTGACTGACTGGAAGGATGGTGCAGTGTTGGACTGCAGACCCACTGACTGGAAGGATGATGCAGTGTTGGACTGCAGACTCACTGACTGACTGACTGGAAGGATGGTGCAGTGTTGGACTGCAGACTCACTGACTGACTGACTGGAAGGATGGTGCAGTGTTGGACTGCAGACTCACTGACTGACTGACTGGAAGGATGGTGCAGTGTTGGACTGCAGACTCACTGACTGACTGACTGGAAGGATGGTGCAGTGTGGGACTGCAGACTCACTGACTGACTGACTGGAAGGATGGTGCAGTGTTGGACTGCAGACTCACTGACTGACTGACTGGAAGGATGGTGCAGTGTTGGACTGCAGACCCACTGACTGGAAGGATGGTGCAGTTTTGGACTGCAGACTCACTGACTGACTGACTGGAAGGATGGTACAGTGTTGGACTGCAGACTCACTGACTGACTGACTGGAAGGATGGTGCCGTGTTGGACTGCAGACTCACTGACTGACTGACTGGAAGGATGGTGCCGTGTTGGACTGCAGACTCACTGACTGACTGACTGACTGACTGGAAGGATGGTGCAGTGTTGGACTGCAGACTCACTGACTGGAAGGATGGTGCAGTGTTGGACTGCAGACTCACTGACTGGAAGGATGGTGCAGTGTTGGACTGCAGACTGACTGACTGGAAGGATGGTGCAGTGTTGGACTGCAGACTCACTGACTGACTGACTGGAAGGATGGTGCAGTGTTGGACTGCAGACTCACTGACTGACTGACTGACTGGAAGGATGGTGCAGTGTTGGACTGCAGACTCACTGACTGACTGACTGGAAGGATGATGCAGTGTTGGACTGCAGACTCACTGACTGACTGACTGGAAGGATGGTGCAGTGTTGGACTGCAGACTCACTGACTGACTGGAAGGATGGTGCAGTGTTGGACTGCAGACTCACTGACTGACTGGAAGGATGGTGCAGTGTTGGACTGCAGACTGACTGGAAGGATGGTGCAGTGTTGGACTGCAGACTGACTGGAAGGATGGTGCAGTGTTGGACTGCAGACTGACTGGAAGGATGGTGCAGTGTTGGACTGCAGACTGACTGGAAGGATGGTGCAGTGTTGGACTGCAGACTGACTGGAAGGATGGTGCAGTGTTGGACTGCAGACTGACTGGAAGGATGGTGCAGTGTTGGACTGCAGACTGACTGGAAGGATGGTGCAGTGTTGGACTGCAGACTGACTGGAAGGATGGTGCAGTGTGTGAAAGAACTGAAACCGCCCGAACGCTCCAGTCAATTAGAGAAAACTAATTGTGTCCCTCACACATCATAGGTCACAGTACAGCACCAGGCCTTAGCATGTTTCTCTCCCCCTTTCTCCCTCTCTATCTTGTTCTCTCTCTTTTCTTATTTTTCCCTCTTATTCTCTCCTCTTCTATCTCTCTTTTTATATATAATTTATTTTTCTCACCGTGTCTCTCTCCAAATAACCACCAGGAGAGATAAAAACTCAAACAAGAAAAGCTACATTGTTATCTGAGTTTGACTTCTAGTGGATGGTTTTCAGAGAACCTGACCAATATGGTTAGTTAGTGAGTTACTCTGTCTACATCTAATAATATGGTTAGTTAGTGAGTTACTCTGTCTACATCTAATAATATGGTTAATTAGTGAGTTACTCTGTCTACATCTAATAATATGGTTAGTTAGTGAGTTACTCTGTCTACATCTAATAATATGGTTAGTTAGTGAGTTACTCTGTCTACATCTAATAATATGGTTAGTTAGTGAGTTACTCTGTCTACATCTAATAATATGGTTAGTTAGTGAGTTACTCTGTCTACATCTAATAATATGGTTAGTTAGTGAGTTACTCTGTCTACATCTAATAATATGGTTAGTTAGTGAGTTACTCTGTCTACATCTAATAATATGGTTAATTAGTGAGTTACTCTGTCTACATCTAATAATATGGTTAGTTAGTGAGTTACTCTGTCTACATCTAATAATATGGTTAGTTAGTGAGTTACTCTGTCTACATCTAATAATATGGTTAGTTAGTGAGTTACTCTGTCTACATCTAATAATATGGTTAGTTAGTGATTTACTCTGTCTACATCTAATAATATGGTTAGTTAGTGAGTTACTCTGTCTACATCTAATAATATGGTTAGTTAGTGAGTTACTCTGTCTACATCTAATAATATGGTTATAGTTAGTGAGTTACTCTGTCTACATCTAATAATATGGTTAGTTAGTACGTGGGGAATGAAAAACAGAGATATACACTGAGTGAACAAAACATTAAGAACACCTTTCTAATACTGAGTTGCAACCCCCCTCCTCAATTCGTCAGAGCACGGACTGCAAGATGTCAAAAGCCTTCCACAGGGATGCTGTCCCATGTTGGCTCCAATGCTTCTCACAGTTGTGTCAAGTTGGCTGGATGTCCTTTGTGTGGTGGACCATTGTTGACACACACAGGAAACTGTTCAGTGTGTAAAACCCAGCAGAGTTGCAGTTCATGACAAAAACCAGTACACCTGCCACCTACTACCATACCCCGTTCAAATGCACTTAAATCTTTTGTCTTGTCCATTCACCCTCTGAACGGCACACATACACTATCTATGTTTCAATTGTCTCAATGATTAAATTATTATTTAACCTGTCTCCTCCCCTTCATCTACACTGATTGAAGAGGATTTGACAAGTGACATCAATAAGGGATCATATCTTTCACCTGGATAGTCTGTCACAGAAAGAGCAGATGTTCGTTAATGTTTTGTCCACTCAGTGTAGTTGTGGAACAGGGAACCCTACAGGGAACCCTATTCCCTTTGTAGTTTACTACTTAGACAAGAGCTTTTTGGGCCGAGTGGCGCAGCAGTTTAAGGCACTGCATCTCAGTGCTAGAGGCATCACTACAGACCCTGGTTCGATTCCAGACTGCTTCACAACCGGCCGTGATTGGGAGTCCCATAGGGCGGCGCACAATTGTCACAGCGTCGTTAGGGTTTGGTAGTACGTCATCGTAAATAAGAATTTGTTCTTAACTGACTTGCCTAGTTAAGTAAAGGTAAAAATTTTAAAAAAAAGTTGTGCACTATAAAGGGAATAGGATGCCATTTGGGACACAGATGAAGTGTTGGTTGTCATATCATACCAGTTGGGCATCAGGGCATTCTCCTTCCCTCGGAACATAATGCCAACATTGGTGGCATGGTCCCTGGATGAGTAGAAGTCAGTGTAGTCACCTGTGTGTGGTTATATATAGATGCATGTTTGTGTGTGTGATGGAGAGAGAGAAAGAGGGCAATTAGGTGACACTGTTAAATATGTACAGTGAACCAATGATCAGCCTTCAGAACCTTTTATATCAACATTTAGATCAACACAAATCTCACAATCACTAGTAAAGTTCTATTGGTTAACAGCGCCCCCTCTTGTTCAAGCATTATACAAACACCTCAATTGCATTGTCTTGACTCCTCGCGTCCTATCTCCTTGCTTCCTTCTCAAACACATTGGATGATCCTCTCATCTGATACAGGGTCAGATTTGGTTTAATACCACTGAGAGTTAAAGTTAGCAATGGCAGAGCCATAAATCTGATCCTAGATCTATGCTTAGGGACATTTGTAGGACACATCAAGCTCAGTGAAGAGACAGGAGGAGTGAAATATTGGGTGCATGTCAATAGTCTAAAGTGGCTTCCTCTCCTTGCCTCTTGTCCTACTGTTTAACAACTCACCTATCTCAGCAGGCAGATGCATCATGGCTGAACTCTTATGGAAGAACGCTCTGAGACATAAACACACACACATTACAGAAAAGTAAACATGCTACAAACCACGATAGAAAATTAAAGGATAAGGGAATACAAGAACATAATATGATTCTGATTGCGGCCAAAAACCATATCCTAAACAATTAATATAATAATTCAATATATTTGACATGAACTGTTGAAGTGTTATAGAAGTACTATAGAAGTGTTATTGAATATAGAAGTGCTATAAATTATATACGTGTTATTGAATATAAAGTGTTATTGAATATAGAAGTGTTATTGAATATAGCAGTGCTATAAAGTATAGAAGTGTTAGAATATAGAAGTGCTATAAAGTATAGAAGTGTTATAGAATATAGAAGTGTTATAGAATATAGAAGTGCTATAGAAGTGCTTCTTACATATGGCAAAATCCAATAAATACCGTAATTGTAAAAAAGTGCTACAGAAGTGCTGGAGACTGACCTGCTCCTGAGGCTGACGTCGTCTCTGAGCGTGGTCTCGTTGGCAGACAGCAGCTGCTGAAGACTCCTCCTGGCCTCCCTCCATGCCTCGTACCCCAGACCCATGAACGCATTCAGGGTCGGCTAGTCGAGAGGTTGGAACATATGATGGAGCAAACAAATAAAAATCTAAAGTATTATTTGATTTTATACTGTATATAGCCCTCATAACAAGTAACCCAGCCTGGACCCCCGAGGAGCAAGAAACCCAGCCTGGACCCCCGAGGAGCAAGAAACCCAGCCTGGACCCCCGAGGAGCAAGAAACCCAGCCTGGACCCCCGAGGAGCAAGAAACCCAGCCTGGACCCCCGAGGAGCAAGTAACCCAGCCTGGACCCCGAGGAGCAAGAAACCCAGCCTGGACCCCCGAGGAGCAAGTAACCCAGCCTGGACCCCAGAGGAACAAGTAACCCAGCCTGGACCCCCGAGGAGCAAGTAACCCAGCCTGGACCCCCGAGGAACAAGTAACCCAGCCTGGACCCCCGAGGAGCAAGAAACCCAGCCTGGACCCCCGAGGAGCAAGTAACCCAGCCTGGACCCCCGAGGAGCAAGTAACCCAGCCTGGACCCCCGAGGAGCAAGTAACCCAGCCTGGACCCCCGAGGAGCAAGAAACCCAGCCTGGACCCCAGAGGAGCAAGAAACCCAGCCTGGACCCCAGAGGAGCAAGAAACCCAGCCTGGACCCCCGAGGAGCAAGAAACCCAGCCTGGACCCCGAGGAGCAAGAAACCCAGCCTGTACCCCGAGGAACAAGTAACCCAGCCTGGACCCCGAGGAACAAGAAACCCAGCCTGGACCCCAGAGGAGCAAGAAACCCAGCCTGGACCCCAGAGGAGCAAGAAACCCAGCCTGGACCCCCGAGGAACAAGTAACCCAGCCTGGATCCCCGAGGAGCAAGAAACCCAGCCTGGACCCCCGAGGAGCAAGAAACCCAGCCTGGACCCCGAGGAACAAGAAACCCAGCCTGGACCCCGAGGAGCAAGAAACCCAGCCTGGACCCCGAGGAGCAAGAAACCCAGCCTGGACCCCCGAGGAGCAAGAAACCCAGCCTGTACCCCCGAGGAACAAGTAACCCAGCCTGGACCCCCGAGGAACAAGAAACCCAGCCTGGACCCCAGAGGAGCAAGAAACCCAGCCTGGACCCCAGAGGAGCAAGAAACCCAGCCTGGACCCCCGAGGAACAAGTAACCCAGCCTGGATCCCCGAGGAGCAAGAAACCCAGCCTGGACCCCTGAGGAGCAAGAAACCCAGCCTGGACCCCCGAGGAACAAGAAACCCAGCCTGGACCCCCGAGGAGCAAGAAACCCAGCCTGGACCCCCGAGGAACAAGTAACCCAGCCTGGACCCCCGAGGAGCAAGTAACCCAGCCTGGACCCCCGAGGAACAAGTAACCCAGCCTGGACCCCCGAGGAGCAAGTAACCCAGCCTGGACCCCCGAGGAACAAGTAACCCATCCTGGACCCCCGAGGAGCAAGTAACCCAGCCTGGACCCCCGAGGAGCAAGTAACCCAGCCTGGACCCCCGAGGAGCAAGTAACCCAGCCTGGACCCCCGAGGAGCAAGTAACCCAGCCTGGACCCCCGAGGAGCAAGTAACCCAGCCTGGACCCCCGAGGAGCAAGTAACCCAGCCTGGACCCCCGAGGAGCAAGTAACAGAACAGTGGCAAGGAAAAACAACCTCAAAGGAAGAAACTTCAAGAGAAAACAGGCATGTTTGCAAGTTGAATGCAAGTCCAATTTGTTTTGACGTTGGTGTGGGGGCGGCTCTCACTCATGCAAGCAGGTCTCTTCATTGACGCCCCCAGGGGTGGAAATGGGGGGAACCGGGTTCCAGGAGGGAAAATATCCTCGGGGGAACCTGTGCATTTAAGATTAAATTCAAGGAGTGAAATCATGACAGAAAATATTCTTCTTTCATTTCCTGTTGATACCTCATGTGATTTCAACAGCATGATGAGGCTTTCTCTCCTTGTCTCATTCCCCCATCAGCACTAATGTGACAGAACTGGACAGGCGAAAGACAATTCCCAGTAGGAATTCACCATTGTGCTTTAACAGATCCTGTTATGTCAGGATCCAGCTGAAGGGGGGAGACAGTTGGGAGGCAGCAGCACAAAAGGCCTCCAGACAATAGGGGCGGCAGGGTAGCCTAGTGGTTAGAGCGTTGGACTAGTAACCGGAAGGTTGCAAGTTCAAACCACCGAGCTGACAAGGTACAAATCTGTCGTTCTGCCCCTGAACAGGCAGTTAACCCACTAGGCAGTCATTGAAAATAAGAATTTGTTCTTAACTGACTTGCCTAGTTAAAGGTCAAATAAAAAATAGTAGTATTAGGAACCCATTCAGAGGGCGAGAGGAGACACTCCAAACCAATTCACACTACTTAATGTACTGTATAGTCCACAATATATGAAGCATACATCCTAATTGATGACTCGGGTATGGATTTTCTCAAGGAAGAAAAGCAGTGCATCGTGGCCATTGAATAGACCTACCCTCCTAGCATACTGCACTATTGGCTACATAAGGTAGGCCCATGTAGCTGTAAACGTGCCATGTTACATTTCCAGGTGAATGCATAATGTATATTGCCATCAGTGCCGATAAGAAATATCAACCATCAATACGAGACATTGAGGAGCATTATACATTTTGATGGCCTTACCTGGTCAAACACATCCTGGTGATTGGAGAGCACAGGGCCTTTGAAGAGTGATTTTATAACGCTCAAATCCAAAATCTGATCTCCAATCGCAACCCCAATCCGGTGCCTGGGCTAAGTGACACGAGACATTTGTGAAAACAGTAAACAGGAATGAAATACTAAAATGGAACGATATTGGAGAAGCTACTTTGTAAACTACAATGTTTCATCCAAGAGAACCTCACGTTTCCACAGTGGTTTGTAACATTTTATCCAAAGAAAAACCATTTGCATGCCCTAGTTTTATGGCACAGGAGTGTTTAGGAAAACCGATTCAACTAAAAGTACAACACATTTATCGTCATACTCACATTTTCCGGTGTCGAGAACACGCCATATGGTAAATTGTGATAGGAGAAGTCGGACTTTTCGTCAATTTTTACAAAAGACATTTTGAAATTGCAGTTGTTCTCCGGTATACTTTCCAAGGTAAGCAACAGCGTGAGTAACTTCTTCCAGATGTTGACCGCAGCCATAGGACAGTCCGCCTCCCACAGAATGAACCAACGACCAATAGGAAACGATCTCTTATATCCACCCTTTTTCAAGAACTGTGATTAACCCAAAACGGTTTGAAAATGACTCAGCAAAAATGATGCGGTCTAGAACTGATTACCCTTTATTGATTGGGGTGTGATAAATATTACCCTATTAAAAAAGTTACAAGTTACGAGTGACGTTATTTTGTGATATCAATGAAGTAGACTGTTAAACTGCGTTTACACAGGCAGCACAATCCTGATTTCCCCCCCCACAAATTGGTATTTTGATCAATCACAAAATCTTTTCATTCATATTTTTCAGAGATGATCTGACTGGCCAAAATGCAAATGAGTAATAAAAAAGAGAATTGGGCTGCCTGTGTAAAGGCATTATATGACAGTACTCATTAACATCCCAAACCACTTTTTGGACCTTACTTCATTTGTTTTCTGAGAAAATTGTACCAAATGCATAACGTTTCAAATGTTCAAAAAATGTGTTAGAGCTTTATTCAGATCAAAGTTAAGACGGTGAATAAACTAACATAAATACAGAACAATAGATTCAGGTCATACTCCTGTGCACCCATAAATGAACTTTATAATCCTCAAACGCACAACTGGAAACATGCATACAGGCTATTCATAATCATATGATAAACATTAAACATAAACTCTTTTACACAGCAGATCACACAGTCTTTAAAATGACTCAATTATACAAAAAGGTCTGGGAGCAACGGCGCAATCCTGGGTTCTGCTCTCTCGCTGATAATGTAAAACACAATCTGTTCCGTCGTCTTTGTCAGGCTACAGTCCAAAAGGAGGAATGGAAAGATCCTTGATGCTTTTTAACATGCTTGTTTTTTGTATTTTTTTTTAACACCAGAAAAACAGCCTTTCCAGTAGTAGCCAACAAAGTAATTAAAGCCCAATTAATCAATCTAAATATTGTAACGGTTTAAATCTTCAGATTTTTCATAAACCACAACATTTAAGGGATAAAAGAATTAAAACTACAAAAGGAAACCGGTTAAGTAAAAATACATTTACAAAGACAGTTTGTGCAGCTGACATGCATGATTTTAAAGTGTCCGATGGGATGGAGCGTTGCTCACATAAACTACTTCAAATCAAAAGAGGAAACGGAGAAAGGAAGAGGTGGTTGATGGGTCATCTAAAAGCGCAGGCTTCCGGGTGGACATCTCAGCAAACCTGTTTTCAGATCTTCTGTATCTTCTCCCCGACGCAGACAGGGTTGGCTTTCCGGATCTTCTCCGCTGCGTCGGCCTTGTAGTTGAAAGTGCAGTTGTGAACGTCTGAGTACCGGTGCATGCTGCAGAACACGTTGCCGCATCGGCAGTCGAAGCCTGGGAACACAGACGGAAGAGTTTGAAGGTAAAAGAAAAAAGAAAATGGCTGACCGCCAAATGTATCTCCAGGATATAAAGTACATGCAGAGACAGAAAATGGGAACTATTAAGTCACTGCACTAAGCCAACAGGAGAATGTGTCAGAACCTTACCCGTGAGGCCGACTTTCTTGCGGCAGGAGAAGCAGCGATTCTTCTTGGCAGCTTTGGGTTGGTCTGAGTCCGAGGGTTTGTCCTGTCCGTCTACCGAGGCCTGGTCCGTGTCCTCGGATACCGATACAGACACTGGATGGATCACACAGAACAACAACTTTACAGTCTCGCCTTCTCAGCAATACTGCTGCAGCTTTAAAGGAATTCCCAATACCCATGCTTTTCAGGAGATGGCACTACAATTCACTGTGCTACAGACTAACGCTTCCATCACACAGACAGAGTCATTGCATTTTGGTACACCAGAAGTACATTCATTTCCAATGAAAACGCTGCGTTTGCCTTGCAGCATTGCAGAGCGTTCGGTGTGGTGCATACGGTGGATTTATCGATGTGTCAAACTGTCTGCGTAGACGACATGACAGAAATGGTAGCAGAAGGTGAATGTTGAACATTCGGAACATACATATCCAGATGTTGCGTACTATTTTGCACAAGGACACGGTCAGTGTGATCGAAGCGGAAACCTACTATGCTTGTTGCCACTTAACATATTTTCAGTAGGAAAAATAAAAAAAACTGCTGAAAAATGGACATTTTTTACAACACATTTGCTTTTCTTTGTTTAGATTAACTTTTGAACATAATGGGTAGAAAAGCTTATATTTTCTGGCACAAAGCCAGCGCCCTTTCCCTGTCATGGAGAAGAGAAGTCACAACAGAAGTGACTGGGTTATTGCATGGTGCCAGTACTTGCCTTTGGGTAAACGTATCACACAGTAAGCATTCAACTGTAAGAATGAAGTGTTAAAGTACTAACCAGTTCCTTTATTGTTCGTATCTTGATATTTTTTCCTCCTATTAACAAAGTAAACATTTTTATATACACGTGTCCTTTTTAAGTTTATACAAAACCCATATTGTACAGTCTTGACCATATGGATATGAAGGGATGATTTTTAGAAGGGGCCTGAAGATTGGGACTGTGTCCAGTCCTCTCAAAGAGCATCCTTTCTTCATTACCTTTGAATAGTAGTGGATGGAGTTTCTACAATACCCTTTCACCCATGGTGACATGGAAGATCAGTGGTCGTGGGGGAAAGGAGATAAGGAAAGGTGGCCATTGGGATTAAGTAGAAACCAAACGGAAGGAAATGTACCGAAACAGGGAGTACCTGAACTTATTCAATAAGAAACGCTTGTTTTCATTTTTCATTGCAAAACATTTAGCTACGGTGTGCACTTATGAATACGACCCAGGTTTTGGCCACCCTTGGTACAGGGGAAGCAGCTAGCAGCTGTTCTCAGACTCTCACTGCTCTCTAGAACTCACTCAATCCACTCTCTAAAAGCTTATAAGCCATTATAACAACCATTGACAGCCGTCTGTTCTGTCTGTGTGCGTCCCAAAAGGCACCCTATTCCCTATATACACAGTAGTGCACTACTTTAGACCAGATCCCCATAGGCCATGGTCAGAAATAGTGCACTACACATTGGGAATAGGGTGCCATTTGTCGCAATTGTCCTCACTCACCCTTCTCTCCATGTGGCTCCTCTAGCTTCCTCTTGCGAGAGCTGTCCTCTGGGGCAGGCCTTCTGACTGACTTCCTGTCCTGGCTATCCTGGCTTCTCACTGGCTGACTGTCCTGTCTATCAGGGCAAGTCCCTGAGCTACCTGCTGTGCTGGGCTCCTGCTGTTCACTTTCTACAGCTGCTCTACATGGTGCTCGCTCTGCACACAGACACACACACAGAGACAAACTTTAGCGACTGGTTTGTAATTCAAGACTAAAAGCTTAACACTTTGGGGTATTTTCTACCCTTCTAACACGGTTCCTCTTTAATAAATGTTGAATTGGGTATATGTACTGTAACTGTTCTAGAAGACAGAAACACTAGAGACCTATAGGTTATGACTGTAACCCCAGTTCTCTGATAGTATGAGTGAGGTATTTCACTATGGGATACGCCCCCAGTGGATTCGTCAGAAGCCTTACTACACTACACCCGCCATGATTGGCTGGACGTCGAGACGTGCGAGTCGGGAAAGGGTGTCCCTCCTACCCTATAAAGAGCCCAACGCAACATCTGAGTCATTCAAGAATAAGCCACACCTCTTCCCTACTCATGCAAGGAGGGTGTTCTAGTGAAATACTTCACTCATACTATCAGAGAACCTGGGTTAGAGTTGTAATCTATAGTTCTCTTAAGTATTAGTATCAGTATTTCACTATGGGATATACTGACTCCCGTATTGCCAGACAAGCTTATCCTGACGACTGCCTGCCCTGTGCTATATATCACAAACGCTGGGGGCGTATCCCATAGTGAAATACAGAAACTAATACTTGAACTGTTCTAGAAGAGGGTAGACACAAACACTAGAGAACCAGTGTAACAGGAAGCTCCCGCGCTCAGGTCTGTTCAACGCTGGTTCAACCAATCGGATTCCACGCTTCAAGATTGCATCGTCACGTGGACTGGGACATGTTCCGCATTGCGACGAACAACATTGATGTATATGCTGATTCGGTGAGCGGGTTCATGGACATATTCAATCAATCCTTATCCCAGTCTGCTGTTCCCACATGCTTCAAGAGGGCCACCATTGCTCCTGTTACCAAGAAAGCTAAGGTAATTTAGACAGAAACACTAGAGAACCCGTGTAACTGTTCTAGAAGAGGGTAGATGGAAACACTAGAGAACCAGTGTAACTGTTCTAGAAGAGGGTAGACAGAAACACTAGAGAGCCAGTGTAACTGTTCTAGAAGAGGGTAGACAGAAACACTAGAGAACCAGTGTAACTGTTCTAGAAGAGGGTAGACGGAAACACTAGAGAACCAGTGTAACTGTTCTAGAAGAGGGTAGACAAACACTAGAGAGCCAGTAACTGTTCTAGAAGAGGGTAGACAGAAACACTAGAGAACCAGTGTAACTGTAATCCAGCAGGAGAGGATTGTGTCTGAAGTCCTTCCTGAAATCGCTAGGCTGAACTTTGGGCTTTCTCTACTACCGATCTCTAAGCAAATAGAGATGGGACAACAATGTGCGTCTGTGTGTAAAACCACCCCACGGACTGAGATTGACTGCAAGAGGGTATGAGGTGAAGGGTTCCCATGGTAGTGAGCCCACATTTGGTGTGAGACCTCAGGCTATTCACAGGAACATGAGAGGGTAGCAAAGCAACAGCACTATTGTCTGAATCCTAACTTGAGAGTCGCCTGCATAACTCAAGTCTTATGTACACCATGCATTGATGTCAATTCATGTCAATGACATCTAGCACAGAAATGGGAGTTACACGCGCACATCTCACATGACGATTGACTCGTCCCTATGAGAAAAGGTTTGTGTGAAACACGCTGGTAATACACACCTTGTATCTCTTCTGTTTTCAGGTCTTCTTCAGATGTGGCTGTCCTCTCCTCTTCTGAATGAGTAGCTGGTGCTGTCGTTAAGAGTGACTGGCTAGATGCAACCCTGGGGGGGTGTAAGTGTTCAATTAGCCTAAAGCATGATCCATCAGTCGGTGGTCTAGATTAGAAGACTAGTTATATACAGCATTATGAAAATGGTACACTTGAAGACTTCAATTTAATCCTATTCAGGATGTTTCTGAAAATGCACTGAAGGAAGAAAACGGACTAAAATCCAATGACATGCGACTCATTGCCATAGTTGATGACAATCATACTACAAAGCATTTCACCACTAATGCCCACCTCACTGTCAGACAGTCAGAATGATTGGCATTCACATGAGGCATTTAGCAGACGCTCTTATCCAGAAAGACCTAGTGGCAGCTGTCCACTGTGGCTTGATAATAGGGTCTCTGTGGTTATAGATAAGAGCTACAAGCTTTCAATGTTGAAGCAATAAAAAGTGTATTAAAAATGGATAAAACCGTAACGACCGTAGAGAAATGAGCAGAATTCAATTCTATACAGTGATTTAAAAAAAAATTCAAATCATTTTCTGTGGGTTTGAGAAAACAGTGTCCCTGTAGATTTGGGCAGGGCTAGGTACAGTACAGATTGACAAAGACAGAGCTCATTAGATAACCACAGAAGGTCTTGTGTCTTTAACGCACACACTGGGGGGGAAACGGACATGGCAAGTGGAATCTGTCTCATAGAAGAGACAGAAGCGTCCAGGGAGATGACATCACACTATATGATTGACTTCCTTGTACTGTACTTCAATGGGGTACAGGAAGACCATGGTGCAAAAATAACCTTCACTTCCGCTGAGAAACCACTTAATGATTGACACACTCATTTAAAATGACACATCTCTGAATTTTGTAACAGGAAATCAATTATCCAGGTTTAAAATAATAATTAAAGCCTGGGAATCCACCGTCATACTAGCCTTGACCATACGTAGTAAGCAATGCAAGTACTACAAATTGCGACGCAAAATGACTCTACTTAGCAAAAATACTCAGACGTGGGCAGCCCCACAGCTATAAACTGGTGTGCAAGTATGCAGGATTGCCATGTGATTGTTTTTGGCATTGCGTACGTACAGTAATAACTATGTATATCTAGTGAACCTACGTTTCACATAGGCTACTTTATTACATTGATTTCCACATGGCCTGTGTATCCTATACTGTATGTTGCATGGCTGGCTTGGCAGCTACACCGTAGACATGGTGGTGGAGGTGTGATCATGCTTATAGTGCGTTTCAGAGAAGAGTAGCTCTATACCTACTGTACCTGTTCATCCTGGTGTCTGTGTGGGTCGTGGCTGACGGCACGTCTACAGTACTGCTCTCTGAGCACTGGGCTAGGAGGGACTCCCCCAGGCTGCTAACCGCCGCCGAGGACGACACTGCAATGACAACACGTTTCAATCAGAGCAGCCCCAAAACAGAGAGGAAGAGGCAAAGTGAGAGGGACAACTGGGCTCAAAATCTGTCTTCTCCAGCAGGTGCCGTTTTGATTTTTCACTCACCAAGCAAGGAGGTTTTCTATGTAGGTCAATGAGTGTAGAATTTGATAGAATCTTACCCTGATGAAGACAGCTTGTCTGTCGAAACATTGGATATTAGGTTATTAAATTATTGGATCCTCCTAGAGTGTGGGCGCTCCTTTAAATGTTTCCAGTGTTCTCCTCCACTAGCCAGCACCTCGCCTAAATAGCTGTGTGTTTCTAGTGTTCTCCTCCACTAGCCAGCACCTCGCCTAAATAGCTGTGTGTTTCAAGTGTTCTACTCCACTAGCCAGCACCTCGCCTAAATAGCTGTGTGTTTCAAGTGTTCTACTCCGCTAGTCAGCACCTCGCCTAAATAGCTGTGTGTTTCTACTCCGCTAGTCAGCACCTCGCCTAAATAGCTGTGTTTCAAGTGTTCTACTCCGCTAGCCAGCACCTCACCTAAATAGCTGTGTTTCTACTCCGCTAGCCAGCACCTCGCCTAAATAGCTGTGTTTCTAGTGTTCTACTCCGCTAGCCAGCACCTCGCCTAAATAGCTGTGTGTTTCAAGTGTTCTACTCTGCTAGTCAGCACCTCGCCTAAATAGCTGTGTTTCTACTCCGCTAGCCAGCACCTCACCTAAATAGCTGTGTGTTTCAAGTGTTCTACTCCGCTAGTCAGCACCTCGCCTAAATAGCTGTGTGTTTCTACTCCGCTAGCCAGCACCTCGCCTAAATAGCTGTGTTTCTAGTGTTCTACTCCGCTAGCCAGCACCTCGCCTAAATAGCTGTGTGTTTCAAGTGTTCTACTCTGCTAGTCAGCACCTCGCCTAAATAGCTGTGTGTTTCAAGTGTACTACTCCGCTAGTCAGCACCTCGCCTAAATAGCTGTGTTTCAAGTGTTCTACTCCGCTAGCCAGCACCTCGCCTAAATAGCTGTGTGTTTCAAGTGTTCTACTCCGCTAGTCAGCACCTCGCCTAAATAGCTGTGTGTTTCAAGTGTTCTCCTCCACTAGCCAGCACCACGCCTAAATAAGTGTGTGTTTCTAGTGTTCTCCTCCACTAGCCAGCACCTCGCCTAAATAGCTGTGTGTTTCTAGTGTTCTCCTCCACTAGCCAGCACCACACCTAAATAGCTGTGTGTTTCTAGTGTTCTCCTCCACTAGCCAGCACCTCGCCTAAATAGCTGTGTGTTTCTAGTGTTCTCCTCCACTAGCCAGCACCACACCTAAATAAGTGTGTGTTTCTAGTGTTCTCCTCCACTAGCCAGCACCACACCTAAATAGGTGTGTGTTTCTAGTGTTCTACTCCGCTAGCCAGCACCACACCTAAATAGCTGTGTGTTTCTAGTGTTCTCCTCCACTAGCCAGCACCTCGCCTAAATAGCTGTGTGTTTCTAGTGTTCTCCTCCACTAGCCAGCACCACACCTAAATAAGTGTGTGTTTCTAGTGTTCTCCTCCACTAGCCAGCACCACACCTAAATAGCTGTGTTTCTAGTGTTCTCCTCCACTAGCCAGCACCACACCTAAATAGCTGTGTTTCTAGTGTTCTCCTCCACTAGCCAGCACCACACCTAAATAGCTGTGTGTTTCTAGTGTTCTCCTCCACTAGCCAGCACCTCACCTAAATAGCTGTGTGTTTCTAGTGTTCTCCTCCACTAGCCAGCACCACACCTAAATAGCTGTGTGTTTCTAGTGTTCTACTCCGCTAGCCAGCACCACGCCTAAATAGGTGTGTGTTTCTAGTGTTCTACTCCGCTAGCCAGCACCACACCTAAATAGCTGTGTGTTTCTAGTGTTCTCCTCCACTAGCCAGCACCTCACCTAAATAGCTGTGTGTTTCTAGTGTTCTCCTCCACTAGCCAGCACCACGCCTAAATAGCTGTGTGTTTCTAGTGTTCTACTCCGCTAGCCAGCACCACACCTAAATAGCTGTGTGTTTCTAGTGTTCTCCTCCACTAGCCAGCACATCACCTAAATAGCTGTGTGTTTCTAGTGTTCTCCTCCACTAGCCAGCACCACGCCTAAATAGGTGTGTTTCTAGTGTTCTCCTCCACTAGCCAGCACCACACCTAAATAGGTGTGTGTTTCTAGTGTTCTACTCCGCTAGCCAGCACCTCGCCTAAATAGGTGTGTGTTTCTAGTGTTCTACTCCGCTAGCCAGCACCACGCCTAAATAGGTGTGTGTTTCTAGTGTTCTCCTCCACTAGCCAGCACCACGCCTAAATAGGTGTGTGTTTCTAGTGTTCTCCTCCACTAGCCAGCACCACGCCTAAATAGCTGTGTGTTTCTAGTGTTCTACTCCGCTAGCCAGCGCCTCACCTAAATAGCTGTGTGTTTCTAGTGTTCTCCTCCACTAGCCAGCACCTCACCCAAATAGGTGTGTGTTTCTAGTGTTCTCCTCCACTAGCCAGCACCTCGCCTAAATAGCTGTGTGTTTCTACTCCGCTAGCCAGCACCACACCTAAATAGCTGTGTGTTTCTAGTGTTCTCCTCCACTAGCCAGCACCACAACTAAATAGCTGTGTGTTTCTAGTGTTCTACTCCGCTAGCCAGCACCTCGCCTAAATAGCTGTGTGTTTCTTTCACCACTTGTAAAATGCAATGGCTTATTTGATAGAATATATATGTTCTAATGCTTAGGTTGTTACGAGTGGACTGATATAAGTAGGATACATGACATCCTGGAAACTTAGAGAAAAAATACGTTATATTGGAGTTGTGCCTGTTGTTCATACAGGCATCTGCCCTCTCATTGGCTAGAATGGGCCAACTTGATCTTGCCTCCTGACTGCCTTCCATTTTTAAGACATTTCTTTTAATTGGGTATCTGCTCAATATAATGGATAATCTGTGGCAAAAGTCACTCACTCAAACGAGACAGTGTCTAAAGTTAGTCACTGTCTGGTGTTACTGTCGCTATCATTAGTCTTTCAAACAAACTTCAGTCGTTTTTTGTAAACTGACTTCATTGGGAAATAGTAAGTCCCAAACATCAGCAATTGTGCTCACTCAGTCAAAAGTCAAAAAGGGTCGGTGTCAATATTTTGGTCTTTTTTGATTGCTAAACTAAATGATCATCAATAAGATAGTGGAAAGCTCTGTGGAATCTCTTTCCTACTCACCTGGTGGACTGACTCGTCCATTGTTGTTTTGTCTCTGGAGGAAGTCCTTGTAGCACATGGAACACATGCCATTGTTTCGCGGGTTGCTGTAGAAACCGCAGCCAGTGGTGCAGAGCAGCGGCCCTTGGTTCTGGTTGGTCTCCTGGGCCATGTCCCTCCTGTGGAGGTCAAGAGGGGAGAGATCAAAGCCATATTGACCTATCACGCCATTTCAGGATTGGCTGCTGTCTAGGTCTAAAACATGCTTAGGTATTGGTGAAAGCCAAAGGTTAGTTTCTTGAAAAGGGAGCAGAGATGGCCAGTGTGCTGTTGCAAAAGGCTATACCACTTAGCACACACTTTTATCCAAGGTGACTTTTAGAATAAGTACGTGATCCTTGTGGTAACTGAACACACACCTGTGGTGTTGCTAGTGCCATATTCTTACCAACTGACACACCGAACCGGAAGGAAGATTGTCTTCTAATCTCTAGCCAGCTGTAGCATTGAAAGTGGTATAAACCAAAACAAGTTGGTCACAATTCCCTAGACTTGGACTCACAAGTTCTAGAAGTTGTTTGTTGCATCACGATGCCTGAGCATTCTATGGCAACACAATGACCTAAGCACTGAAAACATATAATCCCTGGTACTTAGGCTATCTGATATTAACACATAGGAGAGCTATGTACAGTGGGGCAAAAAAGTATTGTCAGCCACCAATTGTGCAAGTTCTCCCACTTAAAAAGATGAGGCCTGTAATTTTCATCATAGGTACACTTCAACCATGACAGACAAAATTAGAAGAAATTTTTTTTCTCCAGAAAATCACATTGTAGGATTTTTAATGAATTTGCAAATTACGGTGGAAAATAAGTATTTGGTCAATAACAAAAGTTTCTCAATACTTTGTTATATACCCTTTGTTGGCAATGACAGAGGTCAAACCTTTTCTGTAAGTCTTCACAAGGTTTTTGGCCCATTCCTCCATGCAGATCTCCTCTAGAGCAGTGATGTTTTGGGGCTGTTGTTGGACAACAGGGACTTTCAACTCCCTCCAAATATTTTCTATGGGGTTGAGATCTGGAGACTGGCTAGGCCACTCCAGGACCTTGAAATGCTTCTTACGAAGCCACTCCTTCGCTGCCCGGGCAGTGTGTTTGGGATCATTGTCATGCTGAAAGACCCAGCCACGTTTCATCTTCAATGCCCTTGCTGATGGTAGGCTTTGTTACTTTGGTCCCAGCTCTCTGCAGGTCATTCACTAGGTCCCCCCGTGTGGTTCTGGGATTTTTGCTCACCGTTCTTGTGATCATTTTGACCCCACGGGGTGAGATCTTGCGTGGAGCCCCAGATCGAGGGAGATTATCAGTGGTCTTGTATGTCTTCTATTTCCTAATAATTGCTCCCACAGTTGATTTCTTCAAATCAAGCTGCTTACCTATTGCAGATTCAGGTCTACAATTTTGTTTCTGGTGTCCTTTGACAGCTCTTTGGTCTTGGCCATAGTGGAGTTTGGAGTGTGACTGTTTGAGGTTGTGGACAGGTGTCTTTTATACTGATAACAAGTTCAAACAGGTGCCATTAATACAGGTAACGAGACGAGGACAGAGGAGCCTCTTAAAGAAGAAGTTACAGGTCTGTGAGAGCCAGAAATCTTGCTTGTTTGTAGGTGACCAAATACTTATTTTCCACCATAATTTGCAAATAAATTCATTAAAACTCCTACAATGTGATTTTCTGGATTTTTTTTTCTCATTTTGTCTGTCATAGTTGAAGTGTACCTATGATGAAAATTACAGGCCTCTCATCTTTTTAAGTGGGAGAACTTGCACAATTGGTGGCTGACTAAATACTTTTTTGCCCCACTGTAGGTTAATTGCTGAAAGTGGAAGATAACAGTAGCTACTACTAATCTGTGTCTTTGGTCACGCCCAATCTCTGACCGACCGACTGCTGAGTGTGTATGGTGTAACTCTCACTTCTGTTTCTCTGGGCCAGCCTGCCCTTGTAAGGCAGTCAAAACAACATATAGCCTAAGCGCAGAGTTAAAATGTGCTAAAAATCAGAGGAGAAACCCAAGCCTCACACTCCTGTATAACAAGTGACAGGCTGACACAGACTTGAGAGAAGAGGGTAAGAAGAGGGGCAGGGAATGAGGCTGCTTATGTCACCAACTGGATGTGGGTGACCTAGAGACAGAGACTAGAGAGCAGAGAGACTAACTACAGGTCAAATACAGCCTAGAGAGCAGAGAGACTAACTACAGGTCAAATACAGCCTAGAGAGCAGAGAGACTAACTACAGGTCAAATACAGCCTAGAGAACAGAGAGACTAACTACAGGTAAAATACAGCCTAGAGAGCAGAGAGACTAACTACAGGTAAAATACAGCCTAGAGAGCAGAGAGACTAACTACAGGTCAAATACAGCCTAGAGACAGAGAGACTAACTACAGGTCAAATACAGCCTAGAGAGCAGAGAGACTAACTACAGGTAAAATACAGCCTAGAGAGCAGAGAGACTAACTACAGGTCAAATACAGCCTAGAGACAGAGAGACTAACTACAGGTCAAATACAGCCTAGAGAGCAGAGAGACTAACTACAGGTCAAATACAGCCTAGAGAACAGAGAGACTAACTACAGGTCAAATACAGCCTAGAGAGCAGAGAGACTAACTACAGGTAAAATACAGCCTAGAGAGCAGAGAGACTAACTACAGGTCAAATACAGCCTAGAGACAGAGAGACTAACTACAGGTCAAATACAGCCTAGAGAGCAGAGAGACTAACTACAGGTCAAATACAGCCTAGAGAACAGAGAGACTAACTACAGGTCAAATACAGCCTAGAGAGCAGAGAGACTAACTACAGGTAAAATACAGCCTAGAGAGCAGAGAGACTAACTACAGGTCAAATACAGCCTAGAGACAGAGAGACTAACTACAGGTCAAATACAGCCTAGAGAGCAGAGAGACTAACTACAGGTCAAATACAGCCTAGAGAACAGAGAGACTAACTACAGGTCAAATACAGCCTCAGCGTAGGCTAACAACTTGATTTACAGCTCACCTTTTTTGTTATACACCAAGTCAGGGTTCCCCAACTGGCAGCCCGCCGTTCAATTTCTTTGCCCCCCCTCCCCCAAGTTTTCTGAGCAAGAAAAAGGGACATAAGACTAAAAGACTAAAAACACCAGCAAAATCAGCTAAATTAACTTGAGATCTTTTCCAAAGAATTTCCACACATAAAGAGATATGTGATTATACACAAATGTAAGCAAGGTTTGAAATGACTATTTTAGTCAAATGATATCTGTTTGGGCTTCTTGCAGTCAATTTGCACGTTTACAGTAATTATGTTCTGGCCCCCTGACCATCTGCTGAATCTAGTTGATGATCCCTGCACTAGGCTATATAATTGAGCCTAATACATTCTATGCGGCCTCATTTTCTGTGTGGGGAACAGCATTAGGCCTAATTCGATACAGGCTACTGCTCCATAGCCAAGTTGATAGCCTACACTCTTTGTAACACTTAGGCTACTATGTCAAAACATCAAAGAAGCCACAGAAATGAAAACTCTGCTAATGTGGCATAAGCTGCATAAGGATGCATCCCAAAAGACATTATATTAGGCCCTGCTCAAAAGTAGTGCACTAAATGTTTATGCATTTAACCTTTATTTAACTAGGCAAGTCAGTTAAAAACAAATTCTTATTTACAATGACAGCCTACACCGACCAAACCGGGACAGCGCTGGACCAATTGTGTGTCGCCCAATGGGACTCCCAATCACAGCCGGTTGTGATACAGCCTGGAATCAAATCAGAGTGTCGGTAGTGACGCCTCTAGCACCGAGATGCAGTGCCTTGGAACGCTGCACCACTCGGGAGCCCAAATATAGGGAATAGGGTGCCATTTGGGACGTAGTCTAAACTAAGCCTGGATATGGTAACACTGATCTGGGTAGTAGTGATGTAATGGTGCATCTGCTGGGCTGGACATCTGGTGTATGGTTTAGTACACTGCCATTTCCTCCATGGGAGACAGGATAGGGAGGGCTGCTTCACTACCCTGAGAATGCATAGGAAAATATACAGAACGAATAACAAGTTTAAGAGCGCGTGGACGTGTGACACCAAAGTGTCGTCAGCATCGTACTGGGCTCTTAAGGTAATACGGAGAGGACATCATCATCCTAATTCTATCTTTTACATAAACCGAGTGATTTGACAGAGAGGAGAGGGAGTGTGAGTGTGAGGAGAGAGGAGGAGAGAGAGGAGAGGAGAGAGAGAGAATAATCCAGTGGTAATCTCAGGGACTGTCTTTAATCAGGGTGGATAGCAACCACTCACAGAGGGCTGAAATACCAAGATAACCATGGTGAAAAGAAAGTGAGCCATACAACAGCAGGTTAACTCAATGAAGATCATGCTAACAGTGAGCTGAGATTCACGCTCTTTCTATTGCTACAGCCTGAAACCATAGACCGCCTATAGGCTCTCCTTTTGCTCAGGTCTTGTGCCACGTTCAGAATTTGTGCCGTGCCTGTGCGATTTCTCTCCTTTGATCTGAAATAGCCTACTGGTGGAAGAGACATGCAGATGTCCTAAGTAAGCATTTCGATGGACGGTGTATACCATGTGTATCCTGTACATACGACTAATACAACTTATCCAGATCCCGTATTTATGAAGTGTCTGATCTAGGATCAGATCCTGCCTGTCCATAATAATTTGATTCATTATGATCTGAAAGGCTAAACTGATCCTAGATCAACACTCCTACTTTGAGACACTTGATAAATACAGGCTCAGATCTCAGGTTCCGAAGATCAGCACCATTCCATCCTTCTCAATATTACTGTAATTAAAGTCCCTCCTCGCTCCCCTTCCTTACACCAATCATTGCCCCAATTCTCTACCCCTGCCCCCCCGATGCCAATCTCCAGATGAATTAGTGAGATTTCATGATGGCCTCCTCTAGTATAGATTATGTTATGCAATCTGCCATTTCAAATCTACAATAGTAACAATCCCACACAAACACACACACTACGCCCACACACACACGTGAGAGAGAAACACACACACACACATCATCAATGCATATAGACTGAAATCAGATCAAGCTTGAGTAGGCTACGTGGAAGCGATAAGTGGTGACTTCACACACAGCAGGCTACTTTCTCAGGTTGAACATAGAAACGATGTGGACTGTCTTTATAGCAGGCCAATGAGATGCTCCAGTCCAAAACAATGGCACCATAGTATTCCCTACATAGCCCTGCGGGCCCTGGTCAAAAGTAGTGCACTATATAGTAAATAGGGTGCCATTTAGGACACACACCTGGTGAGAGGTGAATCATTCAGAGAACACAACAACCATTAGGCCTACCTGGAGCTGAAACTATGTCTGGCATGCCATCGTTACGCTGTACAGTAACGTATATTTAACGAACATGGTGAGGAATCCAATATGTAGACTAGCCTGAACATCTTCCCTAATCATACATCTTAGCTAACAGGCAAGAGACATAAGGCCCATCTAAATGCCAAAACATGTGTAGACCTACACATTTCAGTTTACCTGAAATCTGGAAAACAAACGTATGAACTCCAGCTGAAGCCTTGTTGCACACATCACAGCAGAGGCTAAGGACAGTGTTATGTCATTGGCCTAGTTGTGCAACCACAGTGAACCAGTTCAACAAAGACTGACACACAGTCACTCATGACTATAGGCTACATGTTGACTCTCACAGATAGGCCGATATATTCACCTTGGCTGTGGAAAGAACCCTCTCCTCTACTAGCAAGGATGTCATCTGAGGGTATAGGCCAGGGACTTGTCATCTGATTCCATTTTTCTAATGTGGCGTAATGTGGTTTGGGGGAACCAATATAACTGTTCTTATAGGCTGGGGTAATAGTCTACTAGTGTTGTTTGAATAGGCCAACACTATCCAAGTCACAGGAACCCATTGCCATAGGCTAGCCTACATCCACATGACATCACAGGTGTTAGCCTACATTATGATTTGCCATTGGCTTTGTTTATTTAGCAAGTAAGCTTCATTTTAACTGAACAGCTGTCTTACAGCAACACTGGGCCTCTAGTAGTAGATGGACCTAGCAGCAACAGAGGAAGTATGGGTTCTCCATTGGGACTCAAAATAGTCCAATATAAGCTCTGAGATGCAACAAAGCGAAGGGCATTGTACGATAACATAAAAGCTATTTGATTGTGCTAGTCCCAAGCACATTAGCTACAAAAACAAACTGGGGAAATAAATGCTGCCATCAACTAGACAACATTATCCAAACATATAAATCAAACAATGAAAACTTGCAACAATTAACCTAGTCAGTAGCTCTTACAGTAGCTTGCAGTGAGCGCAGTAAATTGCGATTAAAATCACACGGAACTGTTTTAAAAATGTTGTTAGAAATCCCCAGCCTAGCCTGTATTATCGTTTTACTGACTGTCTCAACAGTGCCCAGTATTGTTCGGATAAGTGCATCATTGTAACAGGCAACTTAGGCAGAGACAAATAACGTTGGTTGAGAATAAACCTGAAATGGGTGTCCATCACAATCATGTAACTTTGTATTGGACCAACCTCAAGAAACGTAGCAATTTCCCCCTCTCTCCTACTCCTCTCTTTCTTCGTCTCTACACCAGCAGATTACATCCGACATCATACGTAGAATGATCCCACAACGTAACGTACTCAACTGACTACACATAATCCATTGTCATTGGCTGTTTGTTTAGTAAACCACGCCCATATACATTATCGTCTTGCACAAATTAAACGTCAATCATTTACAGCCTTTTAAAAACACAGCTGGTTGGACAGGGTATGTGAAAGTATACACCCCGAATACAACAGTGACAGAAAACAAGTATAATAACAAATTGTCACTGACAAAGTATTGTAACCAGCCATAACGTAAATGTAACGTTAGCGACCTCTTAATTTGCTGCCATTTATCAGTGTAACGTTAAGCAAACGTTATCTACTGTACGTCTAAGAAGTTGTTGACATCAACATGATTATGATGTAGTTAACTGCCTAAGCATCTACTGACCTATTATAGTTCAAATCCAACTTTAAAACAGGGAAGGTAACATTAAAAACAAAAACTATCTAGCTAACGTTAGCTAACATCAAGTGTTAAAGTTTTGTGCAGGCTAGCCGTCCTTGGATAAGTGGACACTAACCTAGTTTTTCAAGGACCGAGGTCATACACTATGATACAGTTACAGTAGCTAACGTCGTTAACTAACTAGCTAGCTAACGTAGTAGCACTGGCAGGATAGTATATCGTGTATATGTAGTCACACTAACGTTAGTTAGATAACTTAGCTGTACCAGAACTTTAGATGCTGTAGCTAAATAAAGATCCAAAGCATCGTTAAAAGTTAGTGCGATATCTACTGGCTAGCCAGCTAGCTACACAGACCTATCAGTAGCTAGCTTGTTTCAACTGACGTTGCCTTACCTTCTGTTTAACGTTACGTTTCTACTCGTAAGTAGCTAGCCCACGATAACTTTCTTGTACTTCGGAAAAGACTAGCTAGGTATGAAAAACGAACGACCACGATTTTAGGCTCGCTAACTCTACGCGGTGTTGTTGGGTCTGTCTTTTCTCGCCTCTCCCCTACCCCCGACCAGACACTGTCTATTTGTTACTTTTTACACTTCAACTCCGACTGGTAAACTGGCGGTGACGTCACAGACAATCCTTCACACGTCACTGGGCTGTCAAATAATGCCAGTGGGGTAGTGTGATAGCCATATAGATAGATGATAATTATGTTATTGCAGTCTGTTTAATGATTGATTGGCGTGGCTAGCTGAGTCCAATCCAAATGTAGAATTTGCTCATTTCAAGGTCAGCCTAACTTGCTGCCTTCCCTGAACTCACACACATTGCAACATTTTTTTATCTTTGGACACGAGTTTTACACTAGCCAGCATGGCCGCCTTGCGTGCAGCCAAACAAGCTATGAGGAGAGAAATAAAGAAACGAGTAGCTGCGTTGGACGATCAAGAGAAACTTCGCCAGTCTCGAGTCATTTCGCAAACGGTAACTGCAATCATGTAACAAAAAACTGGCTATCACATTTACAATGGTGCTAGTGTCTTTTTTTACAACGCTACAAACTCATTATGTGTATGCATGTGTCCCGTCGTCATCGTCGCGTGGCCAATAGAGCTCACCAGTTTGTAGTCCTAAAAACCGGAAATCTGTTTCGTTCAGCCATTCCAATGGGAAATTGAATGCGGAAAAAAATGGGGTTCTGTGATAAATGTCGAAAATTAGATCTGAGATTAACACAGGTTTATGGTGCTTTCAAGACAAATGGGAACTTGGAAAAAAGAGATCAAATCACGACGTCAGTGATCTTCATTTCGGAAATTCGGTGCTCTAAGAAAGATGCCAGAGTTTTGGACTTGGAATTCCCAGTTGACCTTTAAAAAAAAATCCAGTCAGAGTTCGGTTTTTTTTCACTCAGAAGTCTGAGATTTCCGAGTTCCCAGTTCATTGGAATGTTGCATTAGGATATCTGGTATGTTTTGCTCTATAAAATAATATCACATGACCTTTATGAATTAGGAACCCTTTTATGTGCTTTTTCAGATCATTTTTTTGAAAATCACAAAATAATGTTAGTTGATGGAGATGATCTCATAGAACAAACATTTAAGATCTCCTAAGCCTGTGTTTACCGCATAAATTAACGACCAGTGGCGCCCCCTCATGGTGGATCCCAGGTGGGGGGTGTTGGCCCCCTTAGGGGGTCTTACCCGGCCATGGACCCCCAGCCCACTCCCGAGGACCCCTGGAGCCCCCCCCCCTCCATCAGCACCTGGTAACCCGTGCGTGGCTAGACAGCCTGTGGAGCCAAAGCCTGATTTAGTGTGAACCAGAGTGGAGTTGGTGCCTCCAAAAACATGCCATTACTATTGTTCTCTACTTTTGTGTTTAGTATTGTCAAGAAGACAGAAGACACCTAGCCATGAATGCTTTCAATTATATGTAACTTGTCTTTTACTAACAGATAGACGATATTGCTTTTAAAATAATCAAATAACTCAAACAATTTGTTTGTCAGATGTCTCCAGTTGGTGACCTCCTAGAGTGTTAAACTGGCAGTACCTTAATGCTGTAATCATATAATTACCAGTCTAACACCTCATACCTAATTACTTTCATAAAACCTAATGGCACATTTTGAATGGTTAATTTACATGCGTTATTCGATGTAATTTGCTCCGTAAATAACAGGGAAGTAGAAAACCTGTGCCTACACTAACCCGTTTATACTCTCCTCTCAACCAGCTCTTCAAGCACCCCAAGTATGCCAGGTGTGAGCGCATCGCTGTGTTTCTCAGCATGCACGATGAGGTGAGAACAGAGGAGATCATTCAGGACTTGTTTAAGCACGGTAAGACCTGCTTTATGCCCAAGTACTTGACCCAGGGCACCAGTAACCACATGGACATGGTGAAGCTCACCAGCATGGAGGATATGATGTCACTGCCTCTGACTTCTTGGAACATCAGACAGCCTGCCGCCGACGACAACACCAGAGAGGAGGCCTTGGAGACAGGTTAGTGTTAGTCTACACACACACACACACACACACACACACACACACACACACACACACACACACACAAGCTTTTTGCCCTGCTGCTGCAAGAAAAAAAAAGAAAAAATCACAAAGAAGAAGATATTGGAGTCCGTCCACTTTGTGTGAGAACCTATTCTATTTTTCTGTGATCTCTTTATTGGTTTTACACAACTACCAAATATCCTTTATATCCTACCGAGTCAGGTAAGTGTGATGGCACCTTCTTTCAGTACGCACATAGGGCCACACACACGCACAGTGCTTAGTTTTCGTGATTCATTTTTGACTTTTTGGGGAGTAAAAATGTATTCTCAATCAAAATCCTATTTTCCCTAACCCATAACCTTTAACCTAACTCAAACCCAAATGCCTAACCTAAACCTAACTCTTAAACCTAACTCTTAAGCGTAAAATAAAATGTTAACGAATTCAGGACATGAAAAAAGTCCTGACTGTTTTCCTACCTTGTCAGGACATTATGGACCTGATAAGGTTGAAAACACACACACACACACACACACACACACACACACACACACACAGGGTGCCCTATGGTGATACGATCCTCACAGTGTGTGTTGACATATTGTACTTTAGTTTGCCTGTTGTATATTACCATCTGCGTGTATCATAACACACTTATGACCTATTTGTTGGAATGACCTAAATCCTGGCACGGCCTTGCAATGTTCGTCTTTCTTCCCTTATACACAGTTCATCTTTGTTCCCCTATGGGCCCTGTTCAGAAGTAGTGCACTATTTAGGGGAAAGGGTGCCATTTGGGATGCGTGCACAGTCTCCAACGAGGGACACCATATCAGTGTCAGATCAAAGTTCCTGTTTTGGTTTCCTCCACAAGATGGTGGTATAGCACCATCATCAAGACTGATCAAAATGGTTGTCTCCTGCAATAACAATCTTACCTCTGGACACACACCTGTCATGTGACACTTCATCAAAATACTATGCAAGGGGATGGGTGGAATTGCCCCAACACTGATCCAAGGTCATTTACCCCCTAAAGATTAATCATTGGGTAGGGGGAGGATAAACTGATCCTAGATCTGGTAACATCTACCCTGAGCACCAAATAAGCACTGTGAAGTTGCATAATTCTATTGTAATCAACTCTGCTGCTGCTGTATAATAAGAAAGGTCATATTGATGACAGTTATTAGCATTGTAATCTCTTGGATGGTGAATACCTATTTTTTCCTCTGTCAACCTCAGCTATTTTAATCCAGACCGTCACAGGTTTAATCATTAGATAGGATATGAAATACCGACGCCTGGGGAGGAAATGTGTTTGTTGTGCATTCTCTGAGTCTATTTGAGCTGTGCAAATAATGTCATCATTACTTCTGGAACCAAACTGGTCATAACCCCGCTCCCTCATTGTGTCTGTGTAACAGTATTGCTTCCGTCCCTCGTGCTATTAGCGCGCACCCCGCTATAACTAGCTAGCCATTTCACACAGGTTACATATGTATGAATTCACTCCTGTCTGGCAATAACCTGTGTCAATTCTAATTATCGCTCTCACTCCACTCACCAGCTCAAGTAACCAGGTTCACTTGTAACCAGGTTCACTTGTAACCAGGTTCACTTGTAACCAGGTTCACTTGTAACCAGGTTCACTTGTAACCAGGTTCACTTGTAACCCGGTTCACTTGTAACCAGGTTCACTTGTAACCCGGTTCACTTGTAACCAGGTTCACTTGTAACCAGGTTCACTTGTAACCAGGTTCACTTGTAACCCGGTTCACTTGTAACCAGGTTCACTTGTAACCAGGTTCACTTGTAACCCGGTTCACTTGTAACCAGGTTCACTTGTAACCAGGATCACTTGTAACCAGGTTCACTTGTAACCCGGTTCACTTGTAACCCGGTTCACTTGTAACCAGGTTCAATTGTAACCCGGTTCACTTGTAACCCGGTTCACTTGTAACCAGGTTCACTCTTGGTGTTGGTGACTATAGAAAGTATACACTCCCTTGAACTTTTTCCACATTTTGTTGCGTTCCAAAGTGGGATAAAAATTCATTTCATTTTTATATTTCGTAAACGATCTTCACAAAATACTAATGTCAAAGTGGAAGAAAAAATTCAATAAAAAAAAAAAGAATGAAAGAATGAAAAATAAAACCCTTATATACCTTGATTAGATAAGTATTCACCCCTCTGTGTCAATACATGTCAGAAACACATTTGGCAGCGATTTCAGCGGTCAGTCTTCTTGGGTAAGTCTCTAAGAGCTTTGCACACCTGTATTGTGCAATATTAGCCCATTATTCTTTAGAAAATTCTTCAAGATCTGTCAAGGTGTTGGGGATCATGGGTAGACAGCAATTTTCACATCTTGCCATATAATTTCAAGCAGATTTCAGTCAAAATTGTAACTTGGCCACAGGAACATTCACTGTGTTCTTGGTAAGTAACTCCAGTAGATTTGGCTTTGTGTTGTAGGTTATTATCCTGTTGAAAGGTGAATTCCTCTCCCAGTGTCTGGTGTAAAGCAGACAAGCAGATTTTCCTCTAGGATTTTACCTGCGCATAGCTTCGATTCATCCTAAAAAACTCCCCAGTCTTTGCCGATGTCAAGCATACCCATACCATGATGCAGCCACCACCATGCTTTAAGAAGGAGGCAGTTACTCAGTGATGTGTTGTGTTGGATTTGGCATAAAGGCTTTGCATTTCTTTGCCTTGTTTTTGTTGCAGTATTACTTTAGTGCCTTGTTGCATGTATTCTGTATATTTTGTATTCTTCTTTTCACTCCGTCATTTAGGTCATTATTGTGGAGTCACTACAATGTTGTTGATCCATCCTTAGTTTTCTCCCATCACAGCCATTGAACTCTAGCTGTTTTAAAGTCACCAATGGTGACGTCCCTAAGCAGTTTCCTTCCTGTCCTGCAACTCAGTTCAGAAGCACGACTGCATCTTTGATGTGTCTTGGTGGTTTAATACATCATCCACAGCGTCATTATTACCTTGACCATGCTTAAAGATATATTCAATTTCTAATTTGTTATTGTTACCCATCTACCAATCACTGCCCTCCTTTATGAGGCTTTCGATAAAGCTCAGTGGTCTTTGTAGTTGAATCTGTGCTAGAAATGTAATATTTGACAGAGGGACCTTACATATGTTGTATGTATGGGGGACAGAGGAAAGTATAGTCATTAAAAAATCATGCCAACCCTTGTTATTTCACACAGAGGGAGTCCTTATTTGATTTGTTAAGCCAAATAACTCATTTAGGTTTTTGTCTAAACAAAGAGGGTGAATACTTTTACAATGACTATTTTAGTTGTTTATTTTTTTATTCATTTGTAAAAAAAAAAATATATATATATATTTTCTATTCAACTTGACTTAAAAAAACAACAACAGTAAAATCTATTTCAATCCCACTTAAAAATGCAAGAAAATGTGAAAAAAGTTCAAGGAGGTGGAGCCTTTCTATAAGTCTCTGTATACCAACCAATCACGTCTTCAGTTTCGGGCTCCCTCTGACAGTGAACAGCTGGTTTGATTAATTTCTCTCTACTCTGACTCAGTCCTGCAGCCTTGAATACCTCTCTTGAACCTATCATGGCTGTTGTCAAGGAAACTACAGATAGACCATAATGCAAAGCAAATTTAAATACATGAGAAGAGATGGGGGGAGGTCTGTCTTGCCGTGCAACCAAATTTGCTTAGATTATCGTCATGGTTTTCACATAGCAACAAGAAGGGCACCTTATTCCAAGTACCTTGAATATTCCCAGTAGCTGACAGAAGGTTATAGACCATATTATTTCCCCCTCTTTTCATAACAGAAGTTCCATCCTCATAACGAATGTCTCTTTGTCCTGGGGTGCATAGCAAGCAAAGGTCTGGAGGTGTGTGTGTGTGTGTGTGTGTGTGTGTGTGTGTGTGTGTGTGTGTGTGGACAACACAACACAAATTGCTACCTGCCAGGATTGACATCCTGCTGAGCATCTGAAACTTGTTTCAAAGCATTTTCCTCTTGTTCAGATACTTACTTACATGTGGAGAGAGAGAACACGACAGAGAGAGAGAGAGAGAGAACACGACAGAGAGAGAGAGAGAGAGAACACGACAGAGAGAGAGAGAGAGAGAACACGACAGAGAGAGAGAGAGAGAACACGACGAGAGAGAGAGAGAGAGAACACGACAGAGAGAGAGAGAGAACACGGCAGAGAGAGAGAGAGAACACTGCAGAGAGAGAGAGAACACTGCAGAGAGAGAGAACACGGCAGAGAGAGAGAGAACATGACAGAGAGAGAGAGAGAGAGAACACGACAGAGAGAGAGAGAGAACACGACAGAGAGAGAGAGAACACTGCAGAGAGAGAGAGAACACGACAGAGAGAGAGAGAACACGACAGAGAGAGAGAGAACACGACAGAGAGAGAGAGAACACGGCAGAGAGAGAGAGAACACGGCAGAGAGAGAGAACACGACAGAGAGAGAGAGACAGAGAGAACACGGCAGAGAGAGAGAGAGAGACACTGCGAGAGAGAGAGAACACTGCAGAGAGAGAGAACACGGCAAGGAGAGAGAGAGAACATGACAGAGAGAGAGAGAGAGAGAACACGACAGAGAGAGAGAGAACAGCAGAGAGAGAGAGTCACACAGCAGAGAGAGAACACAGCAGAGAGAGAGAACACGACAGCAGAGAGAGAGACAGAGCAGAGAGAGAGAGTCACACAGCAGAACACAGAACACAGAGAGAGAGAGAACAGAGAACACAGCAGAGAGAGAACACAGACAGAGAGAGAGAGAACACAGCAGAGAGAGAGAGAAACACAGCAGAGAGAGAGAGAGAGAGAACACAGCAGAGAGAGAACACAGCAGAGAGAGAGAGAACACGACAGAGAGAGAGAACACGACAGATAGAGCGAGACTACGGCAGAGAGAGAGAGCGAGACCACGGCAGAGAGCGAGACCACGGCAGAGAGCGAGACCACGGCAGAGAGCGAGACCACGGCAGAGAGAGAGACCACGGCAGAGAGCGAGAACAAGGCAGAGAGAGAGAACACAGCAGAGAGTGAGAACACACAGCAGAGAGAGAGAGGTCACACAGCAGAGAGAGAGAGGTCACACAGCAGAGAGAGAGAGGTCACACAGCAGAGAGAGAGAGAACACACAGCAGAGAGAGAGAGGTCACACAGCAGAGAGAGAGAGCGGCACACAGCAGAGAGAGAGCGGTCACAGCAGAGAGAGAGAGGTCACAGCAGAGAGAGAGAGAACACAGCAGAACGAGCGAGAACACAGCAGAGAGAGAGCGAGAACACAGCAGAGAGAGCGCGAGCGAACACAGCAGAGAGTGAGAGAGAGAACACAACAGAGAGAGAGAACACAGCAGAGAGAGCGAGAACACAACAGAGAGAGAACACAGCAGAGAGAGAGAGAACACAGCAGAGAGAGAGAGAACACAGCAGAGAGAGAGAGAGAGAGAGAGAACACAGCAGAGAGAGAGAGGGAGAGAACACAGCAGAGAGAGAGAGTGAACACAGCAGAGAGAGAGAGGGAGAGAACACAGCAGAGAGAGAGAGTGAGAGAACACAGCAGAGAGAGAGAACACAGCAGAGAGAGAGAGGGAGAGAACACAGCAGAGAGAGAGAGAGGGAGAGAACACAGCAGAGAGAGAGAGAGAACACAGCAGAGAGAGAGGGAGGGAACACAGCAGAGAGAGAGAGAGAGAACACAGCAGAGAGAGAGGGAGAGAACACAGCAGAGAGAGAGAGGGAGAGAACACAGCAGAGAGAGAGAGAACACAGCAGAGAGAGAGCAGAGAGGAGAGAACACAGCAGAGAGAGAGAGAGAGAGAGAGAGAGGAGAGAACACAGCAGAGAGAGAGAGAGAGAACACAGCAGAGAGAGAGAGAGTGAACACAGCAGAGAGAGAGAGAGGAGAGAACACAGCAGAGAGAGAGAACACAGCAGAGAGAGAGAGAGAACACAGCAGAGAGAGAGAGAACACAGCAGAGAGAAACACAGAGAGAGAGAGAGAGAACACAGCAGAGAGAGAGAGAGAGAACACAGCAGAGAGAGAGAGAGAGAACACAGCAGAGAGAGAGAGAGAGAACACAGCAGAGAGAGAGGGAGAGAACACAGCAGAGAGAGAGAGGGAGAGAACACAGCAGAGAGAGAGAGAGAGAGAACACAGCAGAGAGAGAGAGGGAGAGAACACAGCAGAGAGAGAGAGAGTGAGAACACAGCAGAGAGAGAGAGAGTGAACACAGCAGAGAGAGAGAGAGAGAGAACACAGCAGAGAGAGAGAGAGTGAGAACACAGCAGAGAGAGAGAGAGTGAGAACACAGCAGAGAGAGAGAGAGTGAACACAGCAGAGAGAGAGAGAGAGAACACAGCAGAGAGAGAGGGAGAGAACACAGCAGAGAGAGAGAGGGAGAGAACACAGCAGAGAGAGAGAGAACACAGCAGAGAGAGAGAGGGAGAGAACACAGCAGAGAGAGAGAGGGAGAGAACACAGCAGAGAGAGAGAGAGTGAGAACACAGCAGAGAGAGAGAGAGTGAACACAGCAGAGAGAGAGAGAGTGAGAACACAGCAGAGAGAGTGAGAACACAGCAGAGAGAGAGAGAGTGAGAACACAGCGGAGAGAGAGAGGGAGAGAACACAGCAGAGAGAGAGAGGGAGAGAACACAGCAGAGAGAGAGAGAGTGAACACAGCAGAGAGAGGGAGAGAACACAGCAGAGATGGAGAGAGAGAACACAGCAGAGATGGAGAGAGAGAGAGTGAACACAGCAGAGAGAGGGAGAGAACACAGCAGAGAGATAAAAGGGGCAATGGCATTTTGGCACAGCAGGAGTAGATGTCCTTCAGAAAGTGAATGATTTAACATTCATTTTACATTTACATTTAAGTCATTTAGCAGACGCTCTTATCCAGAGCGACTTACAAATTGGTGCTTTCACCTTATGACATCCAGTGGAACAGACACTTTACAATAGTGCATCTAGGTCTTTTAAGGGGGGGGGGGGGGTGAGAAGGATTACTTTATCCTATCCTAGGTATCCTATTCATCTGAGATCTTTGTTATTGGCTAGGAATAGAAAAGACTGGAGTCGATAAAAACAGAGGCCTTTGATTGGGATCTGTGTTATTTACACATTGGGACGGTGTGTGTGTGTGTGCGTGCGTGTCAATAACTATCAGGGTTCGATTGTTAGCATTACATCCTCACTGCCATTTAAAGTGGATGATGTGATGCCAGATGAGTCATGTGAACAACAGTAGGCTATATGCATCAATAATAGATGGATGTTACCCTGCAGTCTGGAGGGCCGGAGAAGAGACCACAGCAGTATGGCATCCCCAACCTGCTGCTGTTGTGAGGAACGGGAATGCATAATGTCCCTGCTTAATCTGCATAAATGATTCATGAACGTCATGGTTGCGTGACAACAGGAAGAGCTTTTGATATTGGAGTCTCAGGTTACACAGAGCAGAATGGAGTGAGAGGTTCACATCATCACCAGAAGCCCCTGCGCGGGCTGTGTCCCTGTACTAAAGGGGCTCAACCTGCACGGCTGTGTCCCTGTACTAAAGGGGCTCAACCTGTACGGCTGTGCTGCGCGGGCTGTGTCCCTGTACTAAAGGGGCTCAACCTGCACGGCTGTGTCCCTGTACTAAAGGGGCTCAACCTGCACGGCTGTGTCCCTGTACTAAAGGGGCTCAACCTGCACGGCTGTGTCCCTGTACTAAAGGGGCTCAACCTGTACGGCTGTGCTGCGCAGGCTGTGTCCCTGTACTAAAGGGGCTCAACCTGTACGGCTGTGCTGCGCGGGCTGTGTCCCTGTACTAAAGGGGCTCAACCTGTACGGCTGTGCTGCGCGGGCTGTGTCCCTGTACTAAAGGGGCTCAACCTGTACGGCTGTGCTGCACGGGCTGTGTCCCTGTACTAAAGGGGCTCAACCTGTACGGCTGTGCTGCACGGGCTGTGTCCCTGTACTAAAGGGGCTCAACCTGTACGGCTGTGCTGCGCGGGCTGTGTCCCTGTACTAAAGGGGCTCAACCTGCACGGCTGTGTCCCTGTACTAAAGGGGCTCAACCTGTACGGCTGTGCTGCGCGGGCTGTGTCCCTGTACTAAAGGGGCTCAACCTGCACGGCTGTGTCCCTGTACTAAAGGGGCTCAACCTGCACGGCTGTGTCCCTGTACTAAAGGGGCTCAACCTGTACGGCTGTGTCCCTGTACTAAAGGGGCTCAACCTGTACGGCTGTGCTGCACGGGCTGTGTCCCTGTACTAAAGGGGCTCAACCTGTACGGCTGTGCTGCGCGGGCTGTGTCCCTGTACTAAAGGGGCTCAACCTGCACGGCTGTGTCCCTGTACTAAAGGGGCTCAACCTGTACGGCTGTGTCCCTGTACTAAAGGGGCTCAACCTGTACGGCTGTGTCCCTGTACTAAAGGGGCTCAACCTGTACGGCTGTGTCCCTGTACAAAAGGGGCTCAACCTGTACGGCTGTGTCCCTGTACTAAAGGGGCTCAACCTGCACGGCTGTGTCCCTGTACTAAAGGGGCTCAACCTGCACGGCTGTGTCCCTGTACTAAAGGGGCTCAACCTGTACGGCTGTGTCCCTGTACTAAAGGGGCTCAACCTGTACGGCTGTGTCCCTGTACTAAAGGGGCTCAACCTGTACGGCTGTGTCCCTGTACTAAAGGGGCTCAACCTGTACGGCTGTGTCCCTGTACTAAAGGGGCTCAACCTGTACGGCTGTGTCCCTGTACTAAAGGGGCTCAACCTGTACGGCTGTGTCCCTGTACTAAAGTGCTGATCTAGGATCAGGTCCACTCTTTCCATGTAATCTTGATCATTTTAATCTTAAAGGAAAACCTGATTCTAGATCAGCACTCCTACCCTGAGATGATTGATACAGATGTTTTAAGAAACATTCTGTGAATCATCTCATCTGTTATTTCTTTGGGTTGTCAGCGAGCACTTGATGCTATGGTTACACCAGGATGTTGTGAAATATTGATCCAACACCATCCATCTTTTGACCCACAGAGAATCTGTAGCTTGTTGTGTCTGATGGAATTATAAAGAATTGATCATGCTGGAGACTGTAGAACTGGCAGTGCATGTTTTAGTTCTGGCATTTATTGAGGCAGGCCTGCAGTTCACTGCTACGAAGCAACAATAGCATTTTTAGCCACATTTATTTTGTAGGGTGAAGTGTATTTCTGTTTTAAATAGGATGAACAGCGTTGTTTTATAGCTTTGAGAAACTCCTTTCATGTTCTTGATGTTCTTGAACCAACCAATCCTTTCATAGTGTTGAACTTGGATCACCATACAGGGGTAAGGCATTAACCAGATGTATTGTAATTGAGGTAGAAGATCAGACATACTGTTTTAAACATGCATAGAGATGGCTGACTATAGACCTATATCACCACTGCTGTATAACCTCTGACCCAGATAACAGGTTTACATTGTGAGATGGCATCAGCTCTCTGAAAAATGGTTCATAAGGTATTCTAGTAAGCCTCCTCCTCATTCATGTATTGTCATGTCTTCCTCCCATGCAGGAGGTCTTGACCTGATCTTGATGCCAGGCCTGGGATTTGACAGGAAGGGGAATCGTCTGGGCCGAGGGAAGGGCTTCTACGACTCATACCTGGAACGCTGTATGACGTACCCCAAGGGGAAGCCGTACACCATCGCTCTGGCCTTCAGGGAGCAGCTGTGTCAGGACATACCTGTGGGCGACAACGACGTGCTGATAGACGAGGTCCTGTATGATGTCCTGGACTAGTTAAAAGGCACATTTTCATATTTCTGAAGTAAATCTCTATTTGTGATGTAAATGAAATGTCCTAGAAGGGTTCAGACACCTTTTTTGTGCTTTGTCTTGTTTTTGAGAAACTTACCCCCCAGCCGTGGTACACTTTGTTGCTCGTTGTGCAGTAATCGGGCAACGCAAATGACATGAACAAAACCCACCCAAATATGTTGTTTTAGAGTCGACCAAAATGGATTATAATGTTGCGGATACATTTGGGAATGACACAATTTAACATGTACAACATCTTAAGACCTACATCACTATACTGACAGCCCATCTCTAAAAGGACATATTTGGGTGTTTTTGGAGCTTTTGTTCATGTCTTTTATGTGCCCTGATACTGCACAACGAGCAATGAGGAAGTGTATCATGGCTGGGAGAAACGTATGAAAAACAAGACAAATCACACAAAACACTGTCTGGACCCTTCTAGAACATGCCATTTACACCAGAAACAGAGATCTTATTCAGAAATAGGAAAATGCTCCTTTAACTGTGATGGGAGTCGTCAACTGGACTACAGTGGTATGATGATGAAACCAGTGGAGGCTGAGGGGAGGACGGCTCATAATAATGTCTGGAACGGAGTAAATGGAATGGCATCCAACCATGTATTTGATACCATTCCACTGACTCCGCTCCATCCATTACCACAAGCCCGTCCACCCCAGTAACGGTGCCACCAACCTGTGGATGAAATTGTATTATACAGCACATTATATCATATTATGTGATCCCAGCTAACAGATATTGGTTCCCAGAACACTGTGGAAGTTATTTGAAACAACCAAAAGAGAACCTTTAGGGAACGTTCTGTGCTAGCTGTGGTGATATTGTTTGGTATGATGATATGACATTCTCATAAGACATGAAGCTGTGAACTAGTCAACAAGACAGTGGTGGAGCTGAGTCTGGTGACCCCATTCCAAACGGATCATTAGCCCTTACTCCAAGGGTTTTGTTTAAATACTGATCCAATCCTTTTAAATCTTCTAGTGGGGGCATCAACAAGGGCCTAAGTAAGGGGACAGGGTTCAGTTTGGACTTTTGGACCTCTTAAGTGCTTGCTAAAGACCCCATAGTAATCATAATGGTCAAACGAGTTGTCTTAGAATGTGCCTGAATTGGTGAGGAATAAACTGTTCTCTACAGATGACACTTCTACCAGATGACACTACCTTGTTTCCATTTCAAGATTCCTGTGATTTCAGTTATTAACTGTCAAACGTCCTGGTCTTCTGTAATGAGATGATTATGCTGCCATTAGGGGACACAGGAAGTTCGGTTAGGAATAAAGATGACTGAATGAACACACGCTTGTTTATTGCACTCTAAAGCTAGCTAGCGTAGTTTGCTGTCAGAAGTGGGATCCAAAACCCTCGGTTGTCTTAACAAAGGAATAAGAGTATTATTACTAGAGACTGAGCATGCTGAGAATGAGTGTTTGACTGGCAGAATGTTAATGAACTGCCTAGTGACTGCCTCGCTTGTTTGCCTAATTGCTGTGATGCCCTTGGGAATTAATCCATCATTTTCTTTTTATGTTTTGCTTATCAAAGTGTTGCCTGTTTTAAACTGAGACTGAATGACATGACATTGCTAAGTGCAGCAACATGAATGCAGAAAGCTGGACGGCTCACCGTAGATCCAAGAGGAAAACACTAAGATTCTCTCTTCTTGTGTAACCGCACTTCAACATACATTGCTGGTCCTCCGTTTCTTTTATTTATTGAAGACCAGGATTATTTAGATCAGGAAACGTTTGTTCCTGGGCTTTAACAAAAGGCTGTACACATCTACAGTAGACCTTCAGAACCACAGTCATCCATCCATGATCTAAACAAGACCTTCAGAACCACAGTCATCCATCCATGATCTAAACAACACCTTCAGAACCACAGTCATCCATCCATGATCTAAACAAGACCCCCAGAACCACAGTCATCCATCCATGATCTAAACAAGACCTTCAGAACCACAGTAATCCATCCATGATCTAAACAAGACCATCAGAACCACAGTTATCCATCCATGATCTAAACAAGACCTTCAGAACCACAGTAATCCATCCATGATCTAAACAAGACCATCAGAACCACAGTTATCCATCCATGATCTAAACAAGACCTTCAGAACCACAGTCATCCATCCATGATCTAAACAAGACCTTCAGAACCACAGTCATCCATCCATGATCTAAACAACACCTTCAGAACCACAGTCATCCATCCATGATCTTAACAAGACCATCAGAACCACAGTCATCCATCCATGATCTAAACAAGACCTTCAGAACCACAGTCATCCATCCATGATCTAAACAAGACCATCAGAACCACAGTTATCCATCCATGATCTTAACAAGACCTTCAGAACCACAGTCATCCATCCATGATCTAAACAAGACCATCAGAACCACAGTTATCCATCCATGATCTTAACAAGACCATCAGAACCACAGTCATCCATCCATGATCTAAACAAGACCTTCAGAACCACAGTCATCCATCCATGATCTAAACAAGACCATCAGAACCACAGTTATCCATCCATGATCTTAACAAGACCTTCAGAACCACAGTCATCCATCCATGATCTAAACAAGACCATCAGAACCACAGTTATCCATCCATGATCTTAACAAGACCTTCAGAACCACAGTAATCCATCCATGATCTTAACAAGACCTTCAGAACCACAGTCATCCATCCATGATCTAAACAAGACCTTCAGAACCACAGTCATCCATCCATGATCTAAACAAGACCATCAGAACCACAGTCATCCATCCATGATCTAAACAAGACCTTCAGAACCACAGTCATCCATCCATGATCTAAACAAGACAGAAAAAGGCACCTGTCAGAAAGAATACGTGACCTGTGTGATCCAGTGATTATAGTGCCACTGACCCACGTCTACCAGAGTCAACATGGGTTCAAATCCAATCCTCTGACTCAATCTCCTCCATTCTCTCCTGACTTCTCTCTACGGTCCTCTGTTCAATGCAAACCATTAACACATATGAAAGGAGTGAGGGGGGGGCAAAAGAGAGATTACAAAAGACCTTGTCTCAATCTTCATATTTTAGACTGTGGCTGTACTTCCACCACGACCTGCCCACTCATTAAATCCCCAGGGTGATTTATAGTTTGTTCATCTGCTGAAATCACAAAAGTGGTTTTACATAAACGTTATTCGGTTCCTTTATGTTTTTAAGATTGGTTTCAGTTGTAAAGCCCTGGTTACCTAACAGTCCCATCTTTCAAAGGCTGTGTCTGTCTGTCTGTCTGTCCGTCTGCTCAGCAGTTGATTTATTACCATAGCGGGAAGGAAGTCTTTCTCCAACTGTACAGAACAGAACACACACATACAGTACATCTCGCTCAGTATCAGCCAGCTTTATAATGACATGGATCAGGAACATATATGTAGGACAGCAGCTACACACACACACACAGTACATCTCGCTCAGTATCAGCCAGCTTTATAATGACATGGATCAGGAACATATATGTAGGACAGCAGCTACACACACACACACACACACAGTACATCTCGCTCAGTATCAGCCAGCTTTATAATGACATGGATCAGGAACATATATGTAGGACAGCAGCTACACACACACACAGTACATCTCGCTCAGTATCAGCCAGCTTTATAATGACATGGATCAGGAACATATATGTAGGACAGCAGCTACACACACACACAGTACATCTCACTCAGTATCAGCCAGCTTTATAATGACATGGATCAGGAAAATATATGTAGGACAGCAGCTACCCACACACACAGTACATCTCGCTCAGTATCAGCCAGCTTTATAATGACATGGATCAGGAACATATATGTAGGACAGCAGCTACACACACACACACACACACACACAGTACATCTCGCTCAGTATCAGCCATCTTTATAATGACATGGATCAGGAACATATATGTAGGACAGCAGCTACACACACACACACACACAGTACATCTCGCTCAGTATCAGCCAGCTTTATAATGACATGGATCAGGAACATATATGTAGGACAGCAGCTACACACACACACACAGTACATCTCGCTCAGTATCAGCCATCTTTATAATGACATGGATCAGGAACATATATGTAGGACAGCAGCTACACACACACACACAGTACATCTCGCTCAGTATCAGCCAGCTTTATAATGACATGGATCAGGAACATATATGTAGGACAGCAGCTACACACACACACACACAGTACATCTCGCTCAGTATCAGCCAGCTTTATAATGACATGGATCAGGAACATATATGTAGGACAGCAGCTACACACACACACACACACACAGACCTTTTCACCTACCACTGCCTTCTCTCCATCACTCTCTACATCCTCTCTTTCTCTGCTTGTTCAATCTCTCCCAGAGAGTTACAGCTGCCTGCTTCATCAGAACCAGTGTGATGATGGTTTATTAAAGAAATGAGACGTGTGTGTGCTCAGCATGGCTGCTCATCACAGAGAGGTAACACGACTAGATAGGACAGGCACATTTTTAAATTCATTTTTATTTAACTAGGCAAGTCAATTAAGAACAAATACTTATTTACAATTACGGCCTACTGCATATAGGACTGTCAGTGTCAGGTGACACAGCCACCAGGTGACAGGTCTGGCTACAATGACACAAGTAGCTCTGATGTCACAGCCATTCTGCATGATCAGGGGCCAAGCATCTCAGAGCAGGAGTGCTGATTTAGGATCAGTTTATCCTTTTAGATCACAATGAATAAAAGACATGGACGGGGGGACCTGATCCTAGATCAGCACTCCTACGTTAAGACGCTTGATACTGTACTGTACGGCCCCTGGGGTGCGTCTCATACGGCCCCTGGGGTGTGTCTCATACAGCCCCTGGGGTGCGTCTCATATGGCCCCTGGGGTGCGTCTCATACGGCCCCTGGGGGGTGTCTCATACGGCCCCTGGGGTGTGTCTCATACGGCCCCTGGGGTGCGTCTCATACGGCCCCTGGGGTGCGTCTCATACGGCCCCTGGGGTGTTTCTCATACGGCCCCTGGGGGGTGTCTCATACGGCCCCTGGGGTGTGTCTCATACGGCCCCGGCCCCTGGGGGTGTCTGGGGTGCGTCTACGGCCCCTGGGGGTGTCTACGGCCCCTGGGGTGTCTCGGTCCCTGGGGTGCGTCTCATTCGGCCCCTGGGGTGTGTCTCATACGGCCCCTGGGGTGTTTCTCATACGGCCCCTGGGGGGTGTCTCATACGGTCCCTGGGGTGCGTCTCATACGGCCCCCCCTACGGCCCCTGGGGGTGTCTCATACGGCCCCTGGGGGCCCCTACGGGGGTGTCTCACGGCCCCTACGGCCCCTGGGGGGTGCCCCTGGGGGTGTCTCATATGGCCCCTGGGGTGCGTCTCATACGGCCCATGGGGTGCGTCTCATACGGCCCCTGGGGTGCGTCTCATACGGCCCCTGGGGTGCGTCTCATACGGCCCCTGGGGTGCGTCTCATACGGCCCCTGGGGGCCCCTGGGGTGCGTCTCATACGGCCCTTGGGGTGTTTCTCATAAGGCCCCTGGGGTGCGTCTCAACAGTCTAGAAAACTCAGGAAATCATTACAACAAATGACATATAGATCTATTTTTATTCATAAATACAAATAAAAACTGTTATATTTATGAACAGTATAAACCATTTAAGTGTGAATGTCATCATATTTAAATCATGAACAACAGGCCTTATACATGTTCTAACAAACTGGAAACATGTTAAATAAAAGCAGATCCATAAATAAAGTGTTAGGATGTGCTCCACATAGCACCCTATTCCCTTTATAGTGCACCATTTTGGACTGGGACTCTACTGTTCCACTGGATGTCATAAGGTGAATGCACCAATTTGTAAGTCGCTCTGGATAAGAGCGTCTGCTAAATGACTTAAATGTAAATGTAAATGTTATAAGTAGTGTACTATATAGAGAATAGGGTTGCTCTCTTCCACAGTCATTTGGCCGTCTCCTTGTGTTTAACCTGTTTGTAAATCGCCTGTGTGTGTTTCTCTCTCCCCTATCCGTGTGTGTGTGTGTTTTCTCTCTCCCCTATCAATGTGTGTGTGTGTGTTTTCTCTCTCCCCTGTCCATGTGTGTGTGTGTGTTTTCTCTCTCCCCTGTCCATGTGTGTGTGTTTTCTCTCTCCCCTGTCCGTGTGTGTGTGTTTTCTCTCTCCCCTATCCATGTGTGTGTGTGTTTTCTCTCTCCCCTGTCCGTGTGTGTGTTTTCTCTCTCCCCTGTCCGTGTGTGTGTGTTTTCTCTCTCCCCTATCCATGTGTGTGTGTGTTTTCTCTCTCCCCTATCCATGTGTGTGTGTGTTTTCTCTCTCCTCTATCCATGTGTGTGTGTGTGTGTGTTTTCTCTCTCCCCTATCCATGTGTGTGTGTGGATTTCTTCCCCAATGAACCACAAGAATGAGGACTCTTCAATATTTCATGAGAACGGGAAGAGTGTTTATGCTCTGGGGACTGCACCGAAAATGAGCATGAGTTCAGATTTCACACCCCAAGTACACCCCAGGTGAACACACACACACACACACACACACCTGTAGGTCTCATTTCTTTGATGAACCATCTTCAGAATGACACTGGTTCTGATGAGATGATCTCAGAGAGCCAACACATGTCCTCAGGTTACTCATCACAGTTCACTAACTCAATTTGCTTAGGTAAATCCATTGAATAACTGATATGGTAGATATTAAACCAGAGATGTTTTCCACAGTTACTTGCAGTTGAATAATCAACTAAATGAGGCTTGATTAGAAATAGAAACATCATGAACTAGATTCTCAGTTTACAGAGATTGGCCTACTAAAGTATTTTTAATGTTTGATTCTGTTTTGGGGTGATTCCCGAGGCAATTACTTTATGGCATCTATGCTGGAGCCTTATGCTGTGTTCGTAACCAAGAGGGAAGTGTGAATTTACCACATACCGGGAGAAATCCACTTGAACAGCCCTCTAACTGGTAATTACTAGCAGTAAAGCTTCCCTGATCTCCGACTTCTACCATATGCTGATCTCTGACATCACCTACTAGGAAAAGGACATCGATAACAGCATTTTCGACAGTTAAAAAAACATTAATTATAAGAAGTAATCTATTAATATAATTGTTTTACTTTATAATTTGTTTACAAGCATGATAGCTGTACTTTTAGTGTATGTTTGACACAGCTTTTGGTCATTAGCCAATAAGCTACCCAGGAAAGGGCTGAAAATAGCCTATATTAATATATGTAGCCTTAGAAATAAGGTTAATGAAATCAATAACTTGCTAACATTAGATAACATTCATATACTGTATGTATGTATGTATGTATGTATGTATGTATGTATGTATGTATGTATGTATGTATGTATGTATGTATGTATGTATGTATGTGTGTATGTATGTATGTATGTATGTATGTATGTATGTATGTATGTATGTATGTATGTATGTGTGTGTGTGTGTGTGTGTGTGTGTGTGTGTATGTATGTACGTACAGTGGGGAGAACAAGTATTTGATACACTTCTGATTTTGCAGGTTTTCCTACTTACAAAGCATGTAGAGGTCTGTACTTTTTATCATAGGTACACTTCAACTGTGAGAGACGGAATCTAAAACAAAAATCCAGAAAATCACATTGTATGATTTTTAAGTAATTAATTTGCATTTTATTGAATGACATAAGTATTTGATTTTCTGGATTTTTGTTTTAGATTCCGTCTCTCACAGTTGAAGTGTACCTATGATAAAAAGTACAGACCTCTACATGCTTTGTAAGTAGGAAAACCTGCAAAATCAGAAGTGTATCAAATACTTGTTCTCCCCAATGTACGTACATACATACATACATACATACATACATACATGCATACATACATACATACATACATACATACATACATACATACATACATACATACATACAGTATATGAATGTTATCTAATGTTAGCAAGTTATTGATTTCATTAACCTTATTTCTAAGGCTACATATATTATATTGTTCTCCCCACTGTGTGTGTGTAAGTAAAACGTGTCATCTGAGATTCCCAAAGATTGGAAAGCAGCTGCGGTCATCCCCCTCTTCAAAGGGGGGGACACTCTTGACCCAAACTGTTACAGACCTATATCTATCCTACCATGCCTTTCTAAGGTCTTCGAAAGCCAAGTCAACAAACAGATTACCGACCATTTCGAATCTCACCATACCTTCTCTGCTATGCAATCTGGTTTCAGAGCTGGTCATGGGTGCACCTCAGCCACGCTCAAGGTCCTAAACGATATCTTAACCGCCATCGATAAGAAACATTACTGTGCAGCCGTATTCATTGATCTGGCCAAGGCTTTCGACTCTGTCAACCACCGCATCCTCATCGGCAGACTCGACAGCCTTGGTTTCTCAAATGATTGCCTCGCCTGGTTCACCAACTACTTCTCTGATAGAGTTCAGTGTGTCAAATCGGAGGGTCTGCTGTCCGGACCTCTGGCAGTCTCTATGGGGGTGCCACAGGGTTCAATTCTTGGACCGACTCTCTTCTCTGTATACATCAATGAGGTCGCTCTTGCTGCTGGTGAGTCTCTGATCCACCTCTACGCAGACGACACCATTCTGTATACTTACGGCCCTTCTTTGGACACTGTGTTAACAACCCTCCAGGCAAGCTTCAATGCCATACAACTCTCCTTCCGTGGCCTCCAATTGCTCTTAAATACAAGTAAAACTAAATGCATGCTCTTCAACCGATCGCTACCTGCACCTACCCGCCTGTCCAACATCACTACTCTGGACGGCTCTGACTTAGAATACGTGGACAACTACAAATACTTAGGTGTCTGGTTAGACTGTAAACTCTCCTTCCAGACCCATATCAAACATCTCCAATCCAAAGTTAAATCTAGAATTGGCTTCCTATTTCGCAACAAAGCATCCTTCACTCATGCTGCCAAACATACCCTTGTAAAATTGACCATCCTACCAATCCTCGACTTTGGCGATGTCATTTACAAAATAGCCTCCAATACCCTACTCAACAAATTGGATGCAGTCTATCACAGTGCAATCCGTTTTGTCACCAAATCCCCATATACTACCCACCATTGCGACCTGTACGCTCTCGTTGGCTGGCCCTCGCTTCATACTCGTCGCCAAACCCACTGGCTCCATGTCATCTACAAGACCCTGCTAGGTAAAGTCCCCCTTATCTCAGCTCGCTGGTCACCATAGCATCTCCCACCTGTAGCACACGCTCCAGCAGGTATATCTCTCTAGTCACCCCCAAAACCAATTCTTTCTTTGGCCGCCTCTCCTTCCAGTTCTCTGCTGCCAATGACTGGAACGAACTACAAAAATCTCTTAAATTGGAAACACTTATCTCCCTCACTAGCTTTAAGCACCAACTGTCAGAGCATCTTACAGATTACTGCACCTGTACATAGCCCACCTATAATTTAGCCCAAACAACTACCTCTTTCCCAACTGTATTTAATTTATTTATTTATTTTGCTCCTTTGCACCCCATTATTTTTATTTCTACTTTGCACATTCTTCCATTGCAAAACTACCATTCCAGTGTTTTACTTGCTATATTGTATTTACTTTGCCACCATGGCCTTTTTTGCCTTTACCTCCCTTCTCACCTAATTTGCTCACATTGTATATAGACTTGTTTTTTTTTTTTTTTTACTGTATTATTGACTGTATGTTTGTTTTACTCCATGTGTAACTCTGTGTCGTTGTATGTGTCGAACTGCTTTGCTTTATCTTGGCCAGGTCGCAATTGTAAATGAGAACTTGTTCTCAACTTGCTTACCTGGTTAAATAAAGGTGAAATAAATAAATAAAAAATAAAACGCTAGACTGCGGTTTCTACTAGCCCAGGTAACATTCAGGTCCTAAATCTGCGCCATGCAACGTTTATAAAGACAACATTTCACTGGCCAGCCGGGCTAGTTGGGTATATTTTCTACTAGCCTAGTCTGAAAAGTACTAGACTCGGGCTAGAGGACTGGCTTAATATCCAGATCTCACTGATTGCTATTGGCTACATACCAGTGGCTTGACAGTGTAAGCACCCTCAAGTCCCAATGAACAGCTGATGGGGAATATTCTGGAATAAGTTACCCTCTGATTTGAGGTTTGTGTGTGTGTGTGGACCTTCAACTCTGTACAATGTAACTGTAAGGCAGAAGTGAACTGAACATGAAGTCTGTCAGTGCACTTCTGCCTCTATTGTTTAATTGTCATGTTCCTACTAACAATGATAAGAAACTATGGAAATAATTGTACCCTTAGCTGAAAAGCAAAAGCAATTGTATTTAAAAAAATGTATACCATTACAACGACACAACAAGCTTACAGAACTAAGAGGGGAACAAAGGACAGGGTGTGTGGGGGAGGGGGGCTGAGGGCCATGTTATGGAAGGCCCTCCTACTTCCCTCCCCAGTGATTGGCCTTCTGATGTTATGGAAGACCCTCCTACTTCCCGCCCCAGTGATTGGCCTTCTGATGTTATGGAAGACCCTCCTACTTCCCGCCCAGTGATTGGCCTTCTGATGTTATGGAAGACCCTCCTACTTCCCGCCCCAGTGATTGGCCTTCTGATGTTATGGAAGGCACTCCTACTTCCCTACCCGGTGATTGGCCTTCTGATGTTATGGAAGGCCCTCCTACTTCCCTCCCCAGTGATTGGCCTTCTGATGTTATGGAAGGCCCTCCTACTTCCCTCCCAGTGATTGGCCTTCTGATGTTATGGAAGGCCCTCCTACTTCCCTCCCCAGTGATTGGCCTTCTGATGTTATGGAAGGCCCTCCTACTTCCCTCCCCAGTGATTGGCCTTCTGATGTTAGGGAAGACCCTCCTACTTCCTCCCCAGTGATTGGCCTTCTGATGTTATGGAAGACCCTCCTACTTCCCGCCCCAGTGATTGGCCTTCTGATGTTATGGAAGGCCCTCCTACTTCCCTCCCCAGTGATTGGCCTTCTGATGTTATGGAAGACCCTCCTACTTCCCGCCCCAGTGATTGGCCTTCTGATGTTATGGAAGGCCCTCCTACTTCCCTCCCCAGTGATTGGCCTTCTGATGTTATGGAAGGCCCTCCTACTTCCCCCCCAGTGATTGGCCTTCTGATGTTATGGAAGGTCCTCCTACTTCCCTCCCCAGTGATTGGCCTTCTGATGTTATGGAAGGCCCTCCTACTTCCCTCCCAGTGATTGGCCTTCTGATGTTATGGAAGGCCCTACTTCCCTCCCCAGTGATTGGCCTTCTGATGTTATGGAAGGCCCTCCTACTTCCCTCCCCAGTGATTGGCCTTCTGATGTTATGGAAGGCCCTCCTACTTCCCTCCCAGTGATTGGCCTTCTGATGTTATGGAAGGCCCTCCTACTTCCCTCCCAGTGATTGGCCTTCTGATGTTATGGAAGGCCCTCCTACTTCCCTCCCCAGTGATTGGCCTTCTGATGTTATGGAAGACCCTCCTACTTCCCGCCCCAGTGATTGGCCTTCTGATGTTATGGAAGGCCCTCCTACTTCCCTCCCCAGTGATTGGCCTTCTGATGTTATGGAAGGCCCTCCTACTTCCCTCCCCAGTGACTGGCCTTCTGATGTTATGGAAGGCCCTCCTACTTCCCTCCCCAGTGATTGGCCTTCTGATGTTATGGAAGGCCCTCCTACTTCCCTCCCAGTGATTGGCCTTCTGATGTTATGGAAGGCCCTCCTACTTCCCTCCCCAGTGATTGGCCTTCTGATGTTATGGAAGGCCCTCCTACTTCCCTCCCCAGTGATTGGCCTTCTGATGTTATGGAAGGCCCTCCTACTTCCCTCCCAGTGATTGGCCTTCTGATGTTATGGAAGGCCCTCCTACTTCCCCCCAGTGATTGGCCTTCTGATGTTATGGAAGGCCCTCCTACTTCCCCCCCAGTGATTGGCCTTCTGATGTTATGGAAGGCCCTCCTACTTCCCTCCCCAGTGATTGGCCTTCTGATGTTATGGAAGGCCCTCCTACTTCCCCCCCAGTGATTGGCCTTCTGATGTTATGGAAGGTCCTCCTACTTCCCTCCCCAGTGATTGGCCTTCTGATGTTATGGAAGGTCCTCCTACTTCCCTCCCCAGTGATTGGCCTTCTGATGTTATGGAAGGCCCTCCTACCCTCCCAGTGATTGGCCTTCTGATGTTATGGAAGGCCCTCCTACTTCCCTCCCAGTGATTGGCCTTCTGATGTTATGGAAGGCCCTACTTCCCCTCCCCAGTGATTGGCCTTCTGATGTTATGGAAGGCCCTCCCCAGTGATTGGTCTTCTGATGTTATGGAAGGCCCTCCCTCCCCAGTGATTGGTCTTCTGATGTTATGGAAGGCCCTCCTACTTCCCTCCCAGTGATTGGCCTTCTGATGTTATGGAAGGCCCTCCTACTTCCCTCCCCAGTGATTGGCCTTCTGATGTTATGGAAGCCCTCCTACTTCCCTCCCCAGTGATTGGCCTTCTGATGTTATGGAAGGCCCTCCTACTTCCCTCCCCAGTGATTGGCCTTCTGATGTTATGGAAGGCCCTCCTACTTCCCTCCCCAGTGATTGGCCTTCTGATGTTATGGAAGGCCCTCCTACTTCCCTCCCCAGTGATTGGCCTTCTGATGTTATGGAAGGCCCTCCTCCCTCCCAGTGATTGGCCTTCTGGAAGGCCCTCCCTCCCAGTGATTGGCCTTCTGATGTTATGGAAGGCCCTCCTACTTCTGATTGGAAGGCCCCCCCAGTGATTGGCCTTCTGATGTTATGGAAGGCCCTCCTACTTCCCCCCAGTGATTGGCCTTCTGATGTTATGGAAGGCCCTCCTACTTCCCTCCCAGTGATTGGCCTTCTGATGTTATGGAAGGCCCTCCTACTTCCCTCCCAGTGATTGGCCTTCTGATGTTATGGAAGGCCCTCCTACTTCCCTCCCCAGTGATTGGCCTTCTGATGTTATGGAAGGCCCTCCTACTTCCCTCCCCAGTGATTGGCCTTCTGATGTTATGGAAGACCCTCCTACTTCCCCCCAGTGATTGGCCTTCTGATGTTATGGAAGACCCTCCTACTTCCCCCCCAGTGATTGGCCTTCTGATGTTATGGAAGGCCCTCCTACTTCCCTCCCCAGTGATTGGCCTTCTGATGTTATGGAAGACCCAGTGATTGGCCCTGGAACCTCCCGCCCCAGTGATTGGCCTTCTGATGTTATGGAAGGCCCTCCTACTTCCCTCCCCAGTGATTGGCCTTCTGATGTTATGGAAGACCCTCCTACTTCCCCCCCAGTGATTGGCCTTCTGATGTTATGGAAGACCCTCCTACTTCCCGCCCCAGTGATTGGCCTTCTGATGTTATGGAAGGCCCTCCTACTTCCCTCCCCAGTGATTGGCCTTCTGATGTTATGGAAGACCCTCCTACTTCCCTCCCCAGTGATTGGCCTTCTGATGTTATGGAAGGCCCCCTACTTCCCTCCCCAGTGATTGGCCTTCTGATGTTATGGAAGGCCCTCCCTTCCCTCCCCAGTGATTGGCCTTCTGATGTTATGGAAGGCCCTCCTACTTCCCTCCCAGTGATTGGCCTTCTGATGTTATGGAAGGCCCTCCTGATTGGCCTTCCCTCCCAGTGATTGGCCTTCTGATGTTATGGAAGGCCCTCCTACTTCCCTCCCAGTGATTGGCCTTCTGATGTTATGGAAGGCCCTCCTACTTCCCCCCAGTGATTGGCCTTCTGATGTTATGGAAGGCCCTCCCCAGTGATTGGCCTTCTGATGTTATGGAAGGCCCTCCTACCCCAGTGATTGGCCTTCTGATGTTATGGAAGGGCCCAGTGATTGGCCTTCTGATGTTATGGAAGGCCCTCCTACTTCCCTCCCCAGTGATTGGCCTTCTGATGTTATGGAAGGCCCTCCTACTTCCCCCCCAGTGATTGGCCTTCTGATGTTATGGAAGGCCCTCCTACTTCCCTCCCCAGTGATTGGCCTTCTGATGTTATGGAAGGCCCTCCTACTTCCCTCCCAGTGATTGGCCTTCTGATGTTATGGAATTGGCCCTGGAAGGCCCTCCTACTTCCCCTCCCAGTGATTGGCCTTCTGATGTTATGGAAGGCCCTCCTACTTCCCTCCCAGTGATTGGCCTTCTGATGTTATGGAAGGCCCAGTGATTGGCCTACTGATGTTATGGAAGGCCCTCCCTCCCAGTGATTGGCCTTCTGATGTTATGGAAGGCCCTCCTACTTCCCTCCCAGTGATTGGCCTTCTGATGTTATGGAAGGCCCTCCTACTTCCCTCCCCAGTGATTGGCCTTCTGATGTTATGGAAGGCCCTCCTATGGAAGGCCCTCCTACCCTCCCCAGTGATTGGCCTTCTGATGTTATGGAAGGCCCTCCTACTTCCCTCCCAGTGATTGGCCTTCTGATGTTATGGAAGGCCCTCCTACTTCCCTCCCAGTGATTGGCCTTCTGATGTTATGGAAGGCCCTCCTACATTGGCCTTCTGATGTTATGGAAGGCCCTCACCCCCCCCAGTGATTGGCCTTCTGATGTTATGGAAGGCCCTCCTAAATGACTTAAATGTAAATGTAAATGTACTTCCCCCCCAGTGATTGGCCTTCTGATGTTATGGAAGACCCTCCTACTTCCCGCCCCAGTGATTGGCCTTCTGATGTTATGGAAGGCCCTCCTACTTCCCTCCCCAGTGATTGGCCTTCTGATGTTATGGAAGACCCTCCTACTTCCCGCCCCAGTGATTGGCCTTCTGATGTTATGGAAGGCCCTCCTACTTCCCTCCCCAGTGATTGGCCTTTCAATGTTATGGAAGACCCTCCTACTTCCCCCCCAGTGATTGGCCTTCTGATGTTATGGAAGGCCCTCCTACTTCCCCCCCAGTGATTGGCCTTCTGATGTTATGGAAGGCCCTCCTACTTCCCTCCCCAGTGATTGGCCTTCTGATGTTATGGAAGGCCCTCCTACTTCCCTCCCAGTGATTGGCCTTCTGATGTTATGGAAGGCCCTCCTACTTCCCTCCCAGTGATTGGCCTTCTGATGTTATGGAAGGCCCTCCTACTTCCCCCCCAGTGATTGGCCTTCTGATGTTATGGAAGGCCCTCCTACTTCCCCCCCAGTGATTGGCCTTCTGATGTTATGGAAGGCCCTCCTACTTCCCTCCCCAGTGATTGGCCTTCTGATGTTATGGAAGGCCCTCCTACTTCCCTCCCAGTGATTGGCCTTCTGATGTTATGGAAGGCCCTCCTACTTCCCTCCCAGTGATTGGCCTTCTGATGTTATGGAAGGCCCTCCTACTTCCCTCCCAGTGATTGGCCTTCTGCGTTTGAACAGCATTTCTTTCTCTTCTTTCCCAATGCTCTCCTCCCCTCCTATCTGGGCCCAGCTAATCTCCAGAACAGGGAGGAATCCAACTTGATTGAACTTCTGCACAAAGATTATTATTATTATTCCAATGCAATTATTTGCACTAAAGGGAGAGTTACTCTGTTATGCCTGAAGTTGATTGGCTCTCATGGGTAGGTCATTTATTGTAGAGCACGTTGACTGTGACGGTTGTCCTGATTAGTAAGTGGTTGGCTTGCCTTTTAGCCTGACAAATATTGCTCTCTGTGTTGCAGGTATTGGGACAATTCAGCTAGCATTCAATTCAACTTTTTTCTCATACTTGTGGTCAAAAATCACTGTGGGAATTCGGACATTTATTTGACTGGTTTATGCGGAAATAGTGCAGTGATTGGTCAATTAGCAACCCCTCGCATAATATAGAGGGTATTGTTGATTCAATCGCAGAATCCTGGAGGGACTGCTTTATCCTTATTCTTTCGCTCACTCTCTTTCTCTCTCTCCCTCTCACACACACACACACATGCACAAATGTACACACACATATGCAACCACGCATATGCACACACACTCACTGTGTGCCCATACATGTAATCAGAGCCTGGCAGTGGCCCATGGAAATCTCATCAGCAGGTGGGATGCGACAATGTGTGTGAGACTTTTGATGGTGTTGAAGGCCTGTGAGGCGTGAAGGGGGCGGATGTGTTTGGGGCAGAGGGTCAAGGACAGGTTGGGGTGGTGGGGGCGGCTCTCTGAGCCATGTGGATGGAGGAGGGATGACTTACAAGCAATCTGGGGTGCGGGTGCTAGTCAGCACTGGCATTTACACACAAACACACACAGACACACACCCTCTGTCTGAGACAGAACGTGCCTCGACTCCGGATGACAAGATGAAAGCCAGGTCAGACAAGGTTTAGATAGGTAAAGATGTGTGATAAAAAATACAGTGTTCTCTCAACCATTGTGTCAGTATACAACCTGAATGTGTACCTCTGAGATGAATATACCAGCGATGCACAGCCTGTCAGTACAGAAAATAATACCATTTTAAATTACAGTCAGAGCCTTTTAAAGGTGAGATCGAAGCACAATAGCACTGCATACAAAACAGGTTCTCTCTTGTGCTGTTAGCAAAAGACACCCACTTCCATTGAAATTCAGAAGCAGCTCTGAGTCTATACATTTTGATATGTACCTGTACTGCTACTGTCTTGAATGCTTGTGTGTGGGGGGGCAGGGCCGGATCCATGGAAAAGGGGCCTAAGTTGTTGGTTAGGGTCCCCAGCTGCTAGTTTTATTTTTAGGAACTCAATCAGGGTCTCAACTTACTACTGAGAGTAAGAATAGTAGAATACACCAGGTGCAATTTGAAATTTGGTTGTGTCAGCAATTTTTTCTCTTGCTATGTCTGTCACTGACAGTCGCTCAATTAGCCATGTCAGCAAATGTTTGATTGGTAGTTAGTCCAGCCAGCTATCTAAACTTGTAGTAATCATGGCCGGATACTGACCGGGAACGCAGGGCATATGCCCAGGGGCCCTGACCTCCAGGGGGCCTCTTTGATTTAATCATTCTCATTCAGATATTCTATTTACATGGAATAAGTCATTACAAAATGTGTAGAATTGCTGGAAATTAACTTTCAAAATGCAGAAATTTCTCTCCACCCCATGAGAAAATGAGTAGAATTGCATGACGATTTTATAAAATTGCAAAGTTTTCTTGCTTTGAAACTGTAACATTTTCCAACCAGCTCTCACAGTTTCACGTCAGAATTAGACGTTCATCAATTTCTAAGTTGTTGCAAATGTTAAATTTGGAAATGTTGAAGATGAAGGTTAGACATAAACCTTAAGGTTAGGCATTAACTGAATGGTTAAGGTCAGGTTTGGGCTGGCTTAAAACAAAGATCTCAAAAACAACTCTCTATCGCTGGATTCAAACTGGCAACCTTTGGAATCAGAGGCAGATGTGTAGGCACTATCTCTCCCCCCTCCCTCTCTCTCTCTCCCCCTCCGTCTCTCTCTCTCCCCCTCTCCTTCAATCTCTCTCTCTCTCCCCCCTCTCTCTCTTTCCTACTCTCTCCCTCCCTCTCTCTCCCCTCTCTCCCTCCCCTCTCCTTCAATCTCTCTCTCCCCGTCCCTCCCTCCTTCCATCTCTACTTCTCCCCATCCCTTCCTCCCTCCGTATCTACCTCTCTCCATCCCTGCCTCTCTCCTCCCCTCCCTACCTCTCCTTCCATCTCTACCTCTCCCCATCGTAACTCCCTCCGTCTCTCCCTCCCTCTTTCCCTCCCTTCTTCCCTCCCACCGTCTATCTTTTTCAATCCCTCCCTCCCTCTGTATCTACCTCTTTCTATCTCTCCCTTCCTCCGTCCATCCCCATCCCTCATACCTCCTTCCATCTCAACCACTCTCCATGTCTCCCCATCCCTCTCTCTTTCCTTTCATCCCTCCCTACCCCCTTTCCTCCCTCCATCCTTCCATCTCTACATCTTTCCATCTCTCCCTCCTACCTGTGTGGTAAAATCCTGCTGTTGCAGAGGCTGTCCCTCCCACCTTCCTCCCTCCTTCCCTCCCTCCCTCCCTCCCTCCCTCTGCCTCATACCCCCTCATCCATACTTCTCCTTCCTTCCTCCTCTTCCCAGCTCACCAGTAGCTCCAGCTCTGCAGATGGTCCCTCTGTTGGCAGTCCGGTATCACAGCAGCTCAGTCCCCTCTCTCTCTCTCACACACACACACACACACACACACACACACACACACACACACACACACACACACCACACTAGCAGCCAGCCTCTTGGCAGTGCAGTATTCATGCAGGGAGGTTTGATGGCTGTGTCCATATGTGTCCATAAAGCCACTGATAGGGATACAGAGGCCACAACATGGCCGTGTGTGTGTGGCATGCATACACACATGTGCCAGAGAAAAAGAGATGGTCATAAAAGTGTTATTGTTCTAAATCACCCGACTGTGTTTACAGTGTTCACAGCACTACCATAGAGTCTAGTTCACATCAAATCAAAATCAAATCCATTTTTTTTAAATTTTTTACATGCGCCTAACAGTGAAATGCTTACTTAGAAGCCCTTAACCAACAATGCAGTTTTAAGAAAAACAAGTGTTAAAGTATTTTCTATTGTCCTAAATCACCAGTCTGTGTTCACAGCATTAACATAGATTAGTTCACACCAAGTGTCAATTATTTCATCTCAACAGATGTGAAGGTGATTCACAGCAATTGGGTTCACTACCAAAGCAATCTCACTAAGAGGCGCTCTTTCTTGCAGTGCTGAGAGTACTGATATCAAGTGGAATACCTGCGTGTGCGCGCGTGTGTGTGTGTGTGTGTATGTGTGTGTGTGTAGGCTTGACCACACACACACACACACAGTTTTCTATCCAGCAGAGTATCAGCCAGGGAGGGCTGCTGGGGGAAGAATAAAACAGCCTAGTTTCTCTAATCCTTTTGATAACACATCTCATCTGTACCAGATGACACATACTTTAACACACAGTCAGAGAGGAAATCTGAGGAAACATGATCAACATCTCAAATGGTTGTGTCAGATTTCCTCTCTGACTGGTGTTACAGTATGTGTCATTCCAACATAGTGCACTACGACCAGATCCCTATAGAACGGGTTGGCTGACAACGTCACCAGAACGATGCTCAGGCTTCAATGGGGCAGAAGGCCGTGTGTTCTTGTGATTCTGGGTGGCCAGATAGCAACAATGACATAACACTTTATTTGAGAGACAACAAGTGCTCATTGTGCAAATGTATTTATATTTTCAATAAATATTGGAGACGAAATATAGTTTCCATGTTGTCAACAATCGAAACCAACCCAGTCTGTTTTGCCCTATAGTTGACATGTTGCCAACAATGATCCCTTATTGATGTCACTTGTTAAATCCACTTCAATCAGTGTAGATGAAGGGGAGGAAACAGGTTAAAGAAGGATTTTTAAGCCTTGAGACAGTTGAGACATGGATTGTGTATGTCGGTATGGCAGTAGATGTCGGTATGGCAGTAGATGTCGGTATGGCAGTAGATGTCGGTATGGCAGTAGATGTCGGTATGGTAGTAGGTGTCGGTATGGCAGTAGATGTCGGTATGGCAGTAGATGTCGGTATGGCAGTAGATGTCGGTATGGCAGTAGATGTCGGTATGGCAGTAGGTGTCGGTATGGCAGTAGGTGTCGGTATGGCAGTAGGTGTCGGTATGGCAGTAGGTGTCGGTATGGCAGTAGATGTCGGTATGGCAGTAGGTGTCGGTATGGCAGTAGGTGTCGGTATGGCAGTAGATGTCGGTATGGCAGTAGATGTCGGTATGGCAGTAGATGTCGGTATGGCAGGAGATGTCGGTATGGTAGTAGGTGCCAGGGACACTGGTTTATGTCAATAATTGCTTTTTCACGCTCAACACTTTCCTGTGTGTATCAGGAATGGTCCACCACCCAAAGGACATCCAGCCAACTTGACACAACTGTGGACCAGCATCCCTGTGGAACGACACCTTGTAGAGTCCATGTCCCCAACGAATTGAGGCTGTTCTGAGGGCAAAAGTAGGGGGTGCAATTCAATATTAGGAAGGTGTTCCTAATGTTTGGTATACTCAAGGTATGTTCCTCCCTAATCCCTATCTAGTGCACTACCTTTGGCCAGATCCATATGGAGCCACATGAGGCTCTGAACAAAAATAGTGCACTAATGACTAGGGTGTCATGAGATTTGACCAATGGCCATCATCTCATCTGTCACCAACTTCATCACAGAAACCTAGAAGTCCTGGCAAACTGTTCTGTGTCCCAAATGGACCCCTATTCCCTATGCTATGCACTACTCTTGACCATTAGGCTGTGGTGAAAGGTAGTGGACTATATAGATGATAGGGGTACCATTTAGGACGCAAGCCTGTGCCTCATTGAAACATGTATGCATATCCCATCAGATGCTGGACATGTAATCTGTGCATATTTTACACCAATATCTCCTCTAAACCCACAGGGAGAGAGATGAGGCGGCCCTATTGAATTATTCAGAGCTTCTCCATTTCAATATCTGGAATGCTGTTTATTTCTATTCCTCAGGCTGAACAGGATTCGCCGGCAGAGGTTGGTGACTTTCCACGAGGTGAATATTTTTAAAACTGTCCTCATCAGGGTTCAAACCTAGCTGAGGTGAAATGTCACACACACACAAAAGCAGAGCCTCAGCATGTTCTCTGTCTATTTGTCTGATGTACTGAAGAGAGCAGAGACATCAAATGTTCTCCGTCTCAGAGATATGCTCTCTCTTTTTGAAAGCACTCTTTTCTGATCTAGATGTGAAGTTCATATGGGCCCAGACAGTGTTAAATAGTGCATAATACTGCATAAATATTGCAGACTGTATAAGGCCTCGCAGCTCAGCTCACTCTCTTCTACTTTCTATCTTCTGCCCCTCTCTCTCCTACCTATCTCTTTCTATCTCCTGCATATCTCTTTCTATCTCCTGAATATCTCTTTCTATCTCCTGAATATCTCTTTCTAGCTCCTGGATATCTCTGTCTATCTCCTGCATATCTCTGTCTATCTCCTACCCATCTCTGTCTATCTCCTGCTTATCTCTTTCTTCCTCTCTTGTTCTATCTTTTCTGCCCTTCTCTCTTCGTCTACACCCTGCTACTCTTTCTCTTCCCCCTATATCTTCTCTCTCTTTCTCTCTCTCTCTAATGAGCTCATCCACGCTAACTTCATTATGGCCTCATTTTATCGTAATCTCACTTCAGGCATCAGAGTCAATTCATTTCCCCATCCACATGAATGGCATATGGGGCCTAGTAAAGCCATGGATAAGATGGAAGATGTTTTGTCAGTATTTCTCCCACCTGATATTATGTTGTGTGTTGAGGTGTTAATGATGCTTCATCACACAGACATCACACACACCTCAAACACCGGAGTTGGTCCTAAAGCTCAGCCTCAATTCTTACCTAAAAGAAATCCACGAGTGTTGACACTTTCTGGGGCGGTTTCCCAAACACAGATGACTAAAATGTCATTTAGCAGACGCTCTTATCCAAAGTAACTAGGGTTAAGTGCCTTGTTCAAGGGCACATCGACAGATTTTTCAACAAGTCAATTCGGTGATTCAAAATAGCGACCTCTGGGTTACCGGCCCAAAACTCTTAACTGCTAGGCTATCTGCAGCCTAGAATGATCCTAGACAAAATGCATTTTCTATTGAGATTGCTTTTTAGGCCAGAGCCTAATTTGTGTCCGGGAAATCTTTGTCAAAGGAGAGAGACGTTTTCTCATTTTAATGGATGTTTGAAGCATAGCTACACACACTGAGTTCTGCCATTGCAGTTGCAACCCAACATGTCATTGTATCACTCTCTATGTATAGCTCTCTATCACAGCAACCTGTTGGACAGAACATGACTCTCCTCACCTCACAGTACCATCCTAGGGCCCAATGATCACTCCATTCCTATAGGGGCCCTTGGGAGTAAAGACCCCTAGACCTCTTGGGAGTATAAACCAGGGATTATGGGTTCTAGCATTGAGACACACAATCTCTCTAATTGAATGTTCATTATTGGCATGACGTAACATTACATTTTGCCAAAGCGTACTATGGAGATTAAGTGATATATTTACAATATTAACATACACTACCGTTCACTTTCCTTGTTTTTGAAAGAAAAGCACATTTTTCCCCCATAAAAATGACATCAAATTGATCAGAAATACAGTGTAGATATTGTTAATGTTGTAAATGACTATTGTAGCTGGAAAAGATTTTCAATGGAATATCTACATAGGCGTACAGAGGCCCATTATTACATTTACATTTAAGTCATTTAGCAGACGCTCTTATCCAGAGCGACTTACAAATTGGTGCGTTCACCTTATGACATCCAGTGGAACAGCCACTTTACAATAGTGCATCTAAATCTTTTAAGGGGGTGAGAAGGATTACTTTATCCTATCCTATCCATTATCAACAACCATCACTCCTGTGTTCCAATGGCATGTTCTGTTAGCTAATTCAAGTTTACCATTTCAAAAGGCTAATTGATCATTAGAAAACCCTTCTGCAATTATGTTAGCACAGTTGAAAACTGTTGTCCTGATTTAAGAAGCAATAAAACGGGCCTTCTTTAGACTAGTTGAGTATCTGGAGCATCAGCATTAGTGGGTTCAATTACAGGCTCAAAATGGCCCGAAACAAATAACTTTTTTCTGAAACATGTCAGTCTATTCTTGTTCTGAGAAATGAAGGCTATTCCATGCGAGAAATTGCCAAGAAACTGAAGATTTTGTACCACGCAGTGTACTACTCCCTTCACAGAAGAGCGCAAACTGTCACTAACCAGAATAGAAAGAGGAGTGGGAGTCCCCGGTGCACAACTGAGCAAGAGGACAAGTACATTAGAGTGTTTAGTTTGAGAAACAGATGCCTCACAAGTCCTCAACTGGCAGCTTCATTAAATATTACCCGCAAAACGCCAGTCTCAACGTCAACAGTGAAGAGGCGAGTCCGGGATGCTGGCTTTCTAGGCAGAGTTGCAAAGAAAAAGCCATATCTCAGACTGGCCAATAAAAATAAAAGATTAAGATGGGCAAAATAACACAGACACTAGACAGAAATTTGACCAACTGGGGACCTTTTGTAAGTCCCCACGAGGCCAAATGGTATTTCTAGGTGGTTTAGGGTTAAGGTTAGGATTAGTGTTAGGGTTAGGGTTAGAATTATGTTAAGGTTAAATAACAAAAATAAACCTTTATTTAACTAGGCAAGTCTGTTAAGAACAAATTCTTATTTACATTGAAGGTCTACCGAAAGGCAAAAGGCCTGCTGTGGGGATGGGGGATTAAAAATTAAAAATAAATAATATAGGACAAAACACACATCACAACAAGAGAGACAATACAACGCTACATAAAGAGAGACCTAAGACAACAACATAGCATGGCAGCAACACATGACAATACAACGCTACATAAAGAGAGACCTAAGACAACAACATAGCATGGCAGCAACACATGACAATACAACGCTACATAAAGAGAGACCTAAGACAACAACATAGCATGGCAGCAACACATGACAACATAGCATGGCAGCAACACATGACAACATAGCATGGTAGCAACACATGACAACATAGCATGGTAGCAACACATGACAACATAGCATGGTAGCAACACATGACAACATAGCATGGCAGCAACACATGACAACATAGCATGGTAGCAACACATGACAACATAGCATGGCAGCAACACATGACAACATAGCATGGCAGCAACACATGACAACATAGCATGGTAGCAACACATGACAACATAGCATGGCAGCAACACATGACAACATAGCATGGTAGCAACACATGACAACATAGCATGGTAGCAACACATGACAACATAGCATGGCAGCAACACATGACAACATAGCATGGTAGCAACACATGACAACATAGCATGGCAGCAACACATGACAACATAGCATGGCAGCAACACATGACAACATAGCATGGTAGCAACACATGACAACATAGCATGGCAGCAACACATGACAACATAGCATGGCAGCAACACATGACAACATAGCATGGCAGCAACACATGACAACATAGCAAGGCAGCAACACATGACAACATAGCATGGCAGCAACACATGACAACATAGCATGGTAGCAACACATGACAACATAGCATGGCAGCAACACATGACAACATAGCATGGCAGCAACACATGACAACATAGCATGGTAGCAACACATGACAACATAGCATGGTAGCAACACATGACAACATAGCATGGCAGCAACACATGACAACATAGCATGGTAGCAACACATGACAACATAGCATGGCAGCAACACATGACAACATAGCATGGCAGCAACACATGACAACATAGCATGGCAGCAACACATGACAACATAGCATGGTAGCAACACATGACAACATAGCATGGCAGCAACACATGACAACATAGCATGGCAGCAACACATGACAACATAGCATGGCAGCAACACATGACAACATAGCATGGTAGCAACACATGACAACATAGCATGGTAGCAACACATGACAACATAGCATGGCAGCAACACATGACAACATAGCATGGCAGCAACACATGACAACATAGCATGGCAGCAACACATGACAACATAGCATGGCAGCAACACATGACAACATTGTAAGGCAGCAACACATGACAACATAGCATGGCAGCAACACATGACAACATAGCATGGTAGCAACACATGACAACATTGTAAGGCAGCAACACATGACAACATAGCATGGTAGCAACACATGACAACATAGCATGGTAGCAACACATGACAACATAGCATGGCAGCAACACATGACAACATAGCATGGCAGCAACACATGACAACATAGCATGGCAGCAACACATGACAACATAGCATGGTAGCAACACATGACAACATTGTAAGGCAGCAACACATGACAACATAGCATGGTAGCAACACATGACAACATAGCAAGGCAGCAACACATGACAACATAGCATGGTAGCAACACATGACAACATAGCAAGGCAGCAACACATGACAACATAGCATGGTAGCAACAAATGACAACATAGCAAGGTAGCAACACATGACAACATAGCATGGTAGCAACACATGACAACATAGCAAGGCAGCAACACATGACAACATAGCATGGTAGCAACACATGACAACATAGCATGGTAGCAACACATGACAACATAGCATGGTAGCAACACATGACAACATAGCATGGTAGCAACACATGACAACATAGCATGGTAGCAACACATGACAACATAGCATGGTAGCAACACATGACAACATAGCATGGTAGCAACACATGACAACATAGCATGGTAGCAACACATGACAACATAGCATGGTAGCAACACAGCATAACCACAACATGGTAGCAACACAAAACATGGTACAAACATTATTGGGCACAGACAACAGCACAAAGGGAAAGAAGGTAGAGACAACAATACATCACACAAAGCAGCCACAACTGTCTATGACAAATCAGGACAGGTCGTTTCCCTGAGCAGCCATTACGAACACAGGCTGTAAAACAGTGATCACTAAGGTCATTACAGAAAACACCAGACTGATACCTATCAGGATTATTTGTGAGGATAACACTGAGGAGAGTAGCCTTTTCTGGGTGTTTGGAGTCATACCTTGTGGGATTGGTGATAATCTGAAAAAGATTTAAAGAGTCATTGTTTTAGGACTTGGTCAGCTGGTTTAAGCATGTCCCAGTTTAGGTCACCTAGCAGGACAAATTCAGACTTAGTGTAAGGGGCCAGGAGAGAGCTTAGGGCAGGTAGGGTACAGGCCGGTGATGATGGAGGACGATAGCTCTTTGTTGACTTTTGCTGGCTGCTATTTGAAAGTTTAATGTTTAAAACCAGCAAATCAAATTGTTTGGGGACAGACTTGGTGGAGACAACCGAGCAGTGAAGGTGATCCTTGGTAAAGATTTCCAATCCCCCACTTTTGGAAGATCTGTCTTGACAAAAAAATATATAACCAGAAAGGTTAACATCAGTATTCAAAACACTCTTAATTAACCACGTCTCAGTAATGACCAACACATCTGGATTGGAGTTGTAAACCCACACTGTCAATTGATAAATTTTAGGTACTGTAATAAACTTCTAGTGTTAACGTGCAGAAAACGCAGGCTTTTACGAGAGCAGAAATCAGTGAAGCAGATATCAGAGCACGAGTCAGAATTGGGGCTGGCAACAGTTGATGGGCCAGGGTGTACATGCATATTCCAGATATCATCAACAGTAGATGGGTTAGGGTGTACATGCACATTCCAGATATCATCAACAGTAGATGAGACAGGGTGTACATGTACATTCCAGATATCATCAACAGTAGATGTGCCAGGGTGTACATGCACATTCCAGATATCATCAACAGTAGATGGGCCAGCGTGTACATGCACATTCCAGATATCATCAACAGTAGATGGGCCAGGGTATACATGCACATTCCAGATATCATCAACAGTAGATGGGCCAGGGTGTACATGCACATTCCAGATATCATCAACAGTAGATGGGCCAGGGTGTACATGCACATTCCAGATATCATCAACAGTAGATGGGTTAGGGTGTACATGCACATTCCAGATATCATCAACAGTAGATGGGCCAGGGTATACATGCACATCCCAGATATCATCAACAGTAGATGGGCCAGGGTGTACATGCACATTCCAGATATCATCAACAGTAGATGGGCCAGGGTGTACATGCACATTCCATATATCATCAACAGTAGATGGGCCAGGGTGTACATGCATATTCCAGATATCATCAACAGTAGATGGGCCAGGGTGTACATGCACATTCCAGATATCATCAACAGTAGATGGGCCAGGGTGTACATGCACATTCCAGATATCATCAACAGTAGATGGGTTAGGGTGTACATGCACATTCCAGATATCATCAACAGTAGATGGGTTAGGGTGTACATGCACATTCCAGATATCATCAACAGTAGATGGGTTAGGGTGTACATGCACATTCCAGATATCATCAACAGTAGATGGGCCAGGGTATACATGCACATTCCAGATATCATCAACAGTAGATGGGTTAGGGTGTACATGCACATTCCAGATATCATCAACAGTAGATGGGCCAGGGTGTAAATGCACATTCCAGATATCATCAACAGTAGATGGGTTAGGGTGTACATGCACATTCCAGATATCATCAACAGTAGATGGGCCAGGGTGGACATGCACATTCCAGATAACATCAACAGTAGATGGGCCAGGGTGTAAATGCACATTCCAGATATCATCAACAGTAGATGGGCCAGGGTGGACATGCACATTCCAGATAACATCAACAGTAGATGGGCCAGGGTATACATGCACATTCCAGATATCATCAACAGTAGATGGGCCAGGGTGGACATGCACATTCCAGATATCATCAACAGTAGATGGGCCAGGGTATACATGCACATTCCAGATATCATCAACAGTAGATGGGTTAGGGTGTACATGCACATTCCAGATATCATCAACAGTAGATGGGCCAGGGTGTAAATGCACATTCCAGATATCATCAACAGTAGATGGGTTAGGGTGTACATGCACATTCCAGATATCATCAACAGTAGATGGGCCAGGGTGGACATGCACATTCCAGATAACATCAACAGTAGATGGGCCAGGGTATACATGCACATTCCAGATATCATCAACAGTAGATGGGCCAGGGTGGACATGCACATTCCAGATATCATCAACAGTAGATGGGTTAGGGTGTACATGCACATTCCAGGTATCATCAACAGTAGATGGGCCAGGGTGGACATGCACATTCCAGATAACATCAACAGTAGACGGGCCAGGGTGGACATGCACATTCCAGATATCATCAACAGTAGATGGGCCAGCGTGTACATGCACATTCCAGATATCATCAACAGTAGATGGGCCAGGGTGTAAATGCACATTCCAGATATCATCAACAGTAGATGGGCCAGGGTATACATGCACATTCCAGATATCATCAACAGTAGATGGGCCAGGGTGTACATGCACATTCCAGATATCATCAACAGTAGATGGGCCAGGGTGGACATGCACATTCCAGATAACATCAACAGTAGATGGGCCAGGGTGTACATGCACATTCCAGATATCATCAACAGTAGATGGGCCAGGGTGGACATGCACATTCCAGATAACATCAACAGTAGATGGGCCAGGGTATACATGCACATTCCAGATATCATCAACAGTAGATGGGCCAGGGTTTACATGCACATTCCAGATATCATCAACAGTAGATGGGCCAGGGTATACATGCACATTCCAGATATCATCAACAGTAGACGGGCCAGGGTGTACATGCACATTCCAGATATCATCAACAGTAGATGGGCCAGCGTGTACATGCACATTCCAGATATCATCAACAGTAGATGGGCCAGGGTGTAAATGCACATTCCAGATATCATCAACAGTAGATGGGCCAGGGTGTACATGCACATTCCAGATATCATCAACAGTAGATGGGCCAGGGTGTACATGCACATTCCAGATATCATCAACAGTAGATGGGCCAGGGTGGACATGCACATTCCAGATAACATCAACAGTAGATGGGCCAGGGTGTACATGCACATTCCAGATATCATCAACAGTAGATGGGCCAGGGTGGACATGCACATTCCAGATAACATCAACAGTAGATGGGCCAGGGTATACATGCACATTCCAGATATCATCAACAGTAGATGGGCCAGGGTTTACATGCACATTCCAGATATCATCAACAGTAGATGGGCCAGGGTATACATGCACATTCCAGATATCATCAACAGTAGATGGGCCAGGGTGGACATGCACATTCCAGATAACATCAACAGTAGATGGGCCAGGGTATACATGCACATTCCAGATAACATCAACAGTAGATGGGCCAGGGTGTACATGCACATTCCAGATAACATCAACAGTAGATGGGCCAGGGTGTACATGCACATTCCAGATATCATCAACAGTAGATGGGCCAGGGTGTACATGCACATTCCAGATAACATCAACAGTAGATGGGCCAGGGTGTACATGCACATTCCAGATAACATCAACAGTAGATGGGCCAGGGTGTACATGCACATTCCAGATAACATCAACAGTAGATGGGCCAGGGTTTACATGCACATTCCAGATATCATCAACAGTAGATGGGCCAGGGTGGACATGCACATTCCAGATATCATCAACAGTAGATGGGCCAGGGTGAACATGCACATTCCAGATAACATCAACAGTAGATGGGTTAGGGTGTACATGCACATTCCAGATAACATCAACAGTAGATGGGCCAGGGTGTACATGCACATTCCAGATATCATCAACAGTAGACGGGCCAGGGTGGACATGCACATTCCAGATAACATCAACAGTAGATGGGCCAGGGTGTACATGCACATTCCAGATATCATCAACAGTAGATGGGCCAGGGTTTACATGCACATTCCAGATATCATCAACAGTAGACGGGCCAGGGTGGACATGCACATTCCAGATAACATCAACAGTAGATGGGCCAGGGTGTACATGCACATTCCAGATATCATCAACAGTAGATGGGCCAGGGTGGACATGCACATTCCAGATATCATCAACAGTAGATGGGCCAGGGTGTACATGCACATTCCAGATATCATCAACAGTAATACAATCACGGCATAGGACAGGGAGAGCTCTGCAGTGCTGATTTATGACATCTGAATGTGCATCAGATGGCAACAAGATCATATTGTACAGCAATTTCATCAGGTAACATGAATACAAAGCCAGCGAGAGGTGGTTAGAATGGAATGGGAGGCCAAAAGTCTGTGTAACCAATAGAGAGTCAGAGTCCTGAGTGTGGGAACAAACATAGTCTGTCCCACGGTTGGGTAAAGAACGTTTATAGACAACAAAATATGCAGGAGTCATGAGGCAAATAGCAAAATGCACAAGAAAAAATGTGTATATATATAACGACTTGAAGCTAGCCATTGTAAGTGGTGTACCTGTACCAGACAGGGGGAGACAGGCCAGGGCAGACGGTGAACAGAGAGGGGTGAGTGTGGTGGAGGTACCTGTACCAGACAGGGGGAGACATGCCAGGGAGAGAGGGGTGAGTGTGGTGGAGGTACCTGTACCAGACAGGGGGAGACAGACCAGGGCAGACGGTGAACAGAGAGGGGTGAGTGTGGTGGAGGTACCTGTACCAGACAGGGGGAGACAGACCAGGGCAGACGGTGAACAGAGAGGGGTGAGTGTGGTGGAGGTACCTGTACCAGACAGGGGGAGACAGACCAGGGCCACGGTGAACAGAGAGGGGTGAGTGTGGTGGAGGTACCTGTACCAGACAGGGGGAGACAGACCAGGGCAGACGGTGAACAGAGAGGGGTGAGTGTGGTGGAGGTACCTGTACCAGACAGGGGGAGACAGACCAGGGCAGACGGTGAACAGAGAGGGGTGAGTGTGGTGGAGGTACCTGTACCAGACAGGGGGAGACAGACCAGGGCAGACGGTGAACAGAGAGGGGTGAGTGTGATGGAGGTACCTGTACCAGACAGGGGGAGACAGGCCAGGGAGAGAGGGGTGAGTGTGGTGGAGGTACCTGTAGCAGACAGGGGGAGACAGGCCAGGGCAGACGGTGAACAGAGAGGGGTGAGTGTGATGGAGGTACCTGTACCAGACAGGGGGAGACAGACCAGGGCAGACGGTGAACAGAGAGGGGTGAGTGTGGTGGAGGTATCTGTACCAGACAGGGGGAGACAGACCAGGGCAGACGGTGAACAGAGAGGGGTGAGTGTGGTGGGGGTACCTGTACCAGACAGGGGGAGACAGACCAGGGCAGACGGTGAACAGAGAGGGGTGAGTGTGGTGGAGGTACCTGTACCAGACAGGGGGAGACAGGCCAGGGCAGACTGTGAACAGAGAGGGGTGAGTGTGGTGGGGGTACCTGTACCAGACAGGGGGAGACAGACCAGGGCAGACGGTGAACAGAGAGGGGTGAGTGTGGTGGAGGTACCTGTACCAGACAGGGGGAGACAGGCCAGGGCAGACGGTGAACAGAGAGGGGTGAGTGTGGTGGAGGTACCTGTACCAGACAGGGGGAGACAGACCAGGGCAGACGGTGAACAGAGAGGGGTGAGTGTGGTGGTGTACCTGTACGAGACAGGGGGAGACAGGCCAGGGCAGACGGTGAACAGAGAGGGGTGAGTGTGGTGGAGGTACCTGTACCAGACAGGGGGAGACAGACCAGGGCAGACGGTGAACAGAGAGGGGTGAGTGTGGTGGAGGTATCTGTACCAGACAGGGGGAGACAGACCAGGGCAGACGGTGAACAGAGAGGGGGGTGAGTGTGGTGGGGTACCTGTACCAGACAGGGGGAGACAGACCAGGGCAGACGGTGAACAGAGAGGGGTGAGTGTGGTGGAGGTACCTGTACCAGACAGGGGGAGACAGGCCAGGGCAGACTGTGAACAGAGAGGGGTGAGTGTGGTGGAGGTACCTGTACCAGACAGGGGAGACAGACCAGGGCAGACGGTGAACAGAGAGGGGTGAGTGTGGTGGAGGTACCTGTACCAGACAGGGGGAGACAGGCCAGGGCAGACTGTGAACAGAGAGGGGTGAGTGTGGTGGAGGTACCTGTACCAGACAGGGGGAGACAGGCCAGGGCAGACGGTGAACAGAGAGGGGTGAGTGTGGTGGAGGTACCTGTACCAGACAGGGGGAGACAGACCAGGGCAGACGGTGAACAGAGAGGGGTGAGTGTGGTGGAGGTATCTGTACCAGACAGGGGGAGACAGACCAGGGCAGACGGTGAACAGAGAGGGGTGAGTGTGGTGGAGGTACCTGTACCAGACAGGGGGAGACAGACCAGGGCAGACGGTGAACAGAGAGGGGTGAGTGTGGTGGAGGTACCTGTACCAGACAGGGGGAGACAGACCAGGGCAGACGGTGAACAGAGAGGGTGAGTGTGGTGGAGGTATCTGTACCAGACAGGGGGAGACAGACCAGGGCAGACTGTGAACAGAGAGGGGTGAGTGTGGTGGAGGTACCTGTACCAGACAGGGGGAGACAGGCCAGGGCAGACTGTGAACAGAGAGGGGTGAGTGTGGTGGAGGTACCTGTACCAGACAGGGGGAGACAGGCCAGGGCAGACGGTGAACAGAGAGGGGTGAGTGTGGTGGAGGTATCTGTACCAGACAGGGGGAGACAGGCCAGGGCAGACGGTGAACAGAGAGGGGTGAGTGTGGTGGAGGTATCTGTACCAGACAGGGGGAGACAGGCCAGGGCAGATGGTGAACAGAGAGGGGTGAGTGTGGTGGAGGAACCTGTACCAGACAGGGGGAGACAGACCAGGGCAGATGGTGAACAGAGAGGGGTGAGTGTGGTGGAGGTACCTGTACCAGACAGGGGGAGACAGACCAGGGCAGACGGTGAACAGAGAGGGGTGAGTGTGGTGGAGGTACCTGTACCAGACAGGGGGAGACAGGCCAGGGCAGACTGTGAACAGAGAGGGGTGAGTGTGGTGGGGTACCTGTACCAGACAGGGGGAGACAGACCAGGGCAGACGGTGAACAGAGAGGGGTGAGTGTGGTGGAGGTACCTGTACCAGACAGGGGGAGACAGGCCAGGGCAGACGGTGAACAGAGAGGGGTGAGTGTGGTGGAGGTACCTGTACCAGACAGGGGGAGACAGGCCAGGGCAGACGGTGAACAGAGAGGGGTGAGTGTGGTGGAGGTACCTGTACCAGACAGGGGGAGACAGGCCAGGGCAGACGGTGAACAGAGAGGGGTGAGTGTGGTGGAGGTATCTGTACCAGACAGGGGGAGACAGACCAGGGCAGACGGTGAACAGAGAGGGGTGAGTGTGGTGGAGGTACCTGTACCAGACAGGGGGAGACAGACCAGGGCAGACGGTGAACAGAGAGGGGTGAGTGTGGTGGAGGTACCTGTACCAGACAGGGGGAGACAGACCAGGGCAGACGGTGAACAGAGAGGGTGAGTGTGGTGGAGGTACCTGTACCAGACAGGGGGAGACAGACCAGGGCAGACTGTGAACAGAGAGGGGTGAGTGTGGTGGAGGTACCTGTACCAGACAGGGGGAGACAGGCCAGGGCAGACTGTGAACAGAGAGGGGTGAGTGTGGTGGAGGTACCTGTACCAGACAGGGGGAGACAGGCCAGGGCAGACGGTGAACAGAGAGGGGTGAGTGTGGTGGAGGTATCTGTACCAGACAGGGGGAGACAGGCCAGGGCAGACGGTGAACAGAGAGGGGTGAGTGTGGTGGAGGTATCTGTACCAGACAGGGGGAGACAGGCCAGGGCAGATGGTGAACAGAGAGGGGTGAGTGTGGTGGAGGAACCTGTACCAGACAGGGGGAGACAGACCAGGGCAGATGGTGAACAGAGAGGGGTGAGTGTGGTGGTGTACCTGTACCAGACAGGGGGAGACAGACCAGGGCAGACGGTGAACAGAGAGGGGTGAGTGTGGTGGAGGTACCTGTACCAGACAGGGGGAGACAGACCAGGGCAGACGGTGAACAGAGAGGGGTGAGTGTGGTGGAGGTACCTGTACCAGACAGGGGGAGACAGACCAGGGCAGAAGGAGAACAGAGAGGGGTGAGTGTGGTGGTGTACCTGTACCAGACAGGGGGAGACAGACCAGGGCAGACGGTGAACAGAGAGGGGGGAGTGTGGTGGTGTACCTGTACCAGACAGGGGGAGACAGACCAGGGCAGATGGTGAACAGATCACCAGGTGGAATCCAAGCAGCAGTGCAGCAGGTAACAGGAGTCACACCCACTGGGGAGATGCTTTTGTTTCTGGAGGCAGATTTCTTGTATAAAATACCAGTGAATGGTCTTTGAACAGGAGGAGGGGGCTTCAGAGGATGCTTCAAAGACTCCTGACACTTGATGGGCCCAAAGGCCTCGACACCTTTTACTTCACACCTTAGTGCTGATTGAATTTGTATCTGGTCTGCCCTTGCAAGCCTGGGAGCCTTAACTCAGCATTCAGTCCCCATAAAGTCAAATAAATCATTGTGATGTACTTCTTTTTTTCTTTTTCTTCTTGGCTTTCAAAACAGCATCAGACCAAACACGACTCACTCAGTTCCAGGTTGGATGGTGTCCTCAGCTCTCTGCTGTTTGTTGGCTAGAGCACCCTCTGTATAGCTTGGAAAAATAAAACCTTGGACGCAGTAATCTCTCTGGTTAATTTGGGTTAAAATGAGGTTGTAGGTTTGGAGATTTGATCTGGAGTGAAGGTCATGCTGTGGAGGGCAGCATCCTGTATATGTACCTGCTGAAAAATCCAAGTTTATCTAACTCCAAATCTATCCTTTTGTAAAAAAAAAAAACATGTTGAAAAATGTGAGATGCCACATGCAGCTGTGTCTCTCTTAGGAGCTAGGGTTAGTTTTAGGGTTAGGAGCTAGGGTTAGTTTTAGGGTTAGGAGCTAGGGTTAGTTTTAGGGTTAAGAGCTAGGAGCTAGGAGCTAGGGTTAGTTTTAGGGTTAGGAGCTAGGAGCTAGGGTTAGTTTTAGGGTTAGGAGCTAGGGTTAGTTTTAGGGTTAAGAGCTAGGAGCTAGGAGCTAGGGTTAGTTTTAGGGTTAGGAGCTAGGAGCTAGGGTTAGTTTTAGGGTTAGGAGCTAGGGTTAGTTTTAGGGTTAGGAGCTAGGGCAGTTTTAGGGTTGGGAGGTACCTGTACCAGACAGGGGAGACAGGCCAGGGGCAGTTTTAGGGTTAGGAGCCAGGGCAGTTTTAGGGTTAGGAGCAGGGGCTAGGGTTAGTTTGGGTTAGGAGCTGGGTTAGTTTTAGGGGGAAGAGCCAGGGAGCTGAAGGAGCTAGGGTTAGTTTTGGGTTAGGAGCAGGAGACAGGGCCAGTTTTAGGGTTAGGAGCTAGGGTTAGTTTTAGGGTTAAGAGCTAGGAGCTAGGAGCTAGGGTTAGTTTTAGGGTTAGGAGCTAGGAGCTAGGGTTAGTTTTAGGGTTAGGAGCTAGGGTTAGTTTTAGGGTTAGGAGCTAGGGTTAGTTTTAGGGTTAGTTTTAGGGTTAGGAGCTAGGGTTAGTTTTAGGGTTAGGAGTTAGGGCCAGGTTTAGGGTAAGGGTTAAGGTTAGGGTAAGAGTAGTTCCAACTGCATTGTCGGAACTAGAAGCACAAGCATTTTACATTTACATTTAAGGGCAGACGCTCTTATCCAGAGCGACTTACAAATTGGTGCATTCACCTTATGACCTCCAGTGGAACAGTAGTGCATCTAAATCTTTTCAGGGGAGGGGGTGAGAGGGATTACTTTATCCTATCCTAGGTATTCCTTAAAGAGGTGGGGTTTCAGGTGTCTCCGGAAGGTGGTGATTGACTCCGCTGTCCAGACGTGGGGAGTTTGTTCCACCATTGGGGGCCAGAGCAGCGAACAGTTTTGACTGGGCTGAGTGGGAACTGTACTTCCTCAGTGGTAGGGAGGGAGCAGGCCAGCAGGTGGATGAACAGAGAGGGGTGCCCTTGTTTGGGTGTAGGGCCTGATCAGAGCCTGGAGGACCAGGTGCCGTTCCCCTCACAGCTCCGAGGCAGAGCACCATGGTCTTGTGGCGGATGCTGAGCCAACTGGACAGCCAGTGGAGGGAGCGGAGGAGGGGGGTGACGTGGAGAGAACTTGGGAAGGTTGAACACCAGACGGGCAGCGGTGTTCTGGATGAGTTGTGGGGTTTAATGGCACAGGCAGGGGAGCCCAGCCAACAGCGAGTTGCAGTAATCCAGAGGGAGATGACAAGTGCCTGGATTAGGACCTGCGGGGAGACTTCCTGTGTGAGGCAGGGTGACTGTGTGGATGTTGTAGAGCATGAACCTACAGGAACGGGCCACCGCCTTGATGTTAGTTGAACAGACAGGGTGTTGTCCAGGATCACGCCAAGGTTCTTAGCGCTCTGGGAGGAGGACACAATGGAGTTGTCGAACCGTGATGGCGAGATCATGGAACGGGCAGTCCTTCCCCGGGAGGAAGAGCAGTTCCGTCTTGCAGAGGTTCAGCTTGAGGTGGTGATCCGTCATCCACACGGATATGTCTGCCAGACATGCAGAGAGACAGATTCGCCACCTGGTCATCAGAAGGGGGAAAGGAGAAGATTAATTGTGTGTCGTCTGCATAGCAATGATAGGAGAGACCATGTGAGGTTATGACAGAGCCAAGTGACTTGGTGTATAGCGAGAATAGGAGAGGGCCTAGAACAGAGCCCTGGGGGACACCAGTGGTGAGAGCACGTGGTGTGGAGACAGGATTCTCGCCACGCCACCTGGTAGGAGCGACCTGTCAGGTAGGACGCAATCCAGCGTGGGACAGCGCCAGGGAGATGCCCAACGGAGAGGGTGGAGAGGAGGATCTGATGGTTCACAGTATCAGAAGGCAGCCGATAGGTCTAGAAGGATGAAGCAGAGAGAGAGAGTTAGTTTAGCAGTGGAGGCCTCCGTGATACAGAGAAGAGACAGTCCAGTTGAATGACTAGTCTTGAAACCTGACTGATTTGGTCAAGAAGGTCATTCTGAGAGAGATAGCGGGAGAGCAGGCCAGGGACGGCACGTTCAAGAGTTTTGGAGAGAAAAGAAAGAAGGGATACTGGTCTGTAGTTGTTGACATCGGAGGGATGAGTGTAGGTTTTTTCAGAAGGGGTGCAACTCAGGCTCTCTTGAAGACGGAAGGGACGAGCCAGCGGTCAGGGATGAGTTGATGAGCGAGGTGAGGTAAGGGAGAGGTCCCGGAAATGGTCTGGAGAAGAGAGGAGGGGATAGGGTCAAGCGGGCACCTGTACCAGACAGGGGGAGACAAGACAGGGCAGATTTCATCTGGAGAGAGAGGGGAGAAAGAGGTCAGAGCACAGGGTAGGGCAGTGTGAGCAGAACCAGCGGTGTCGTTTGACTTAGCAAACGAGGATCGGATGTGGTCGACCTTCTTTTCAAAATGGAGACAAGTCATCTGCAGAGAGGGAACAGAGGGGGGAGGGGGAGGAGGATTCAGGAGGGAGGAGAAGGTTGCAAAGAGCTTCCAGGGTTAGAGGCAGATGCTTGGAATTTAGAGTGGTAGAAAGTGGCTTTAGCAGCAGAGAGAGAAGAGGAAAATGGGCAGGAGGGAGTGAAAGGATGTCAGGTGAGTGGGTGGAGTTTTCCTCCATTTCCCTCGGCTGCCCGGAGCCCTGTTCTGTGAGCTCGCAATGAGTCGAACAAAGAGCCACGGAGCGGGAGGGGAGGACCGAGCCGGCCTGGAGGATAGGGGACATAGAGAGTCAAAGGATGCAGAAAGGGAGGAGAGGAGGGTTGAGGAGGCAGAATCAGGAGATAGGTTGGAGAAGGTTTGAGCAGAGGGAAGAGATGATAGGATGGAAGAGGAGAGAGTGTGGGGAGAGAGAGCAGAAGGTTGGGAGACGATACCATCCGAGTAGGGGCAGTGTGGGAAGTGTTGGATGAGAGAGAGAGGGAAAAGGATACAAGGTAGTGGTCGGAGACTTGGGGGAGACAGACGAGGTTAGTGGAAGAACAGCATCTAGTAAAGATGAGGTGAGCGTATTTCCTGCCTTGTGAGTAGGGGGGAAGGTGAGAGGGTGAGGTCAAAAGAGGAGAGGAGTGGAAAGAAGGAGGCAGAGAGGAATGAGTCAAAGGTAGGCGTGGGGAGGTTAAAGTCGCCCAGAACTGTGAGAGGTGAGCCGTCCTCAGGAAAGGAGCTTATCAAGGCATCAAGCTCATTGATGAACTCTCCGAGGGAACCTGGAGGGCGATAAATGATAAGGATGTTAAGCTTGAAAGGGCTGGTAACTGTGACAGCATGGAATTCAAAGGAGGCGATAGACAGATGGGTATCTGGGAGAAAGAGAGAATGACCACTTGGGAGAGATGAGGATCCCGGGTGCCACCACCCCGCAGTGACCAGAAAGTCAAATAAACACGTGGGCAGACGAAGAGAGAGCAGTAGGAGTAGCAGTGTTGTCTGTGGTGATCCATGTTTCCGTCAGTGCCAAGAAGTCGAGGACTGGAGGGAGACATGGCGGAGATGAACTCTGCCTTGTTGGCGCAGATCGGCAGTTCCAGAGGCTACCGGAAAACCTGGAACTCCACGTGGGTCGTGCGCGCTGGGACCACCAGATTAGGGTGGCCGCGGCCACGAGGTGTGGAGCGTTTGTATGGTCTGTGCAGAGAGGAGAGAACAGGGATAGACAGACACATAGTTGACAGGCTACACAAGAGGCTACGCTAATGCAAAGGAGATTGGAATGACAAGTGGACTACACGTCCGAGTGTTCAGAGAGTTAAGTTTACTAAGCAAGAATCTTATTGACTAAAATGATTAAAATGATACAAAACTGCTGAAGTAGGCTAGCTGGCAGAGGCAGCGTTGTTGACTAAGTAGGCTAGTTGGCATTGGTTAGTTTGACACTACACTAATCAAGTCGTTCCGTTGAGTTTTAGTTTTACTGTGCTGCTAGGGGCTAGCTGGCTTTAGCAGTGTTGATTACGTTACGTTGCGTTAAAAGAACGACAATAGCTGGCTAACTAACCTAGGAAGTCGCTCTAGACTACACAATTATCTTTGATACAAAGAGCTGGTAGCTAGCTTGTAGCTAGCTACGATCAAACAAATCAAGCCGTTGTACTGTAATGAAATGAAATGAAAAATGTGATACTACCTGTGGGCGAAGCGAAATGCGACCGGATTGTTGAGTGCAGAAGTTCTGTTCGGTAGACGTTGGCTAGGCTGTTGGCTAGCTAGCAGAGTCTCCTATGTTAAGGACGACATAAAACTACACACTCTAAACTACACAATTATCTTGGGTACGAAGACAGCAAAGACAACCATGTAGCTAGCTAACACTACACTAATCAAGTCGTTCAGTTGAGTGTAATAGTTGTGCTGCTAATCGGTAGACGGTGGACTAGCTAACGGTGGACGTTAGCTAGCTGGCTAGCTGCAGGGCAGTGTAGACTGCGTTAGGACGACGAAATACGATAATTACGCAATTATCTATGAAACAAAGACGGCTGTGGAGCTAGCTAAGAAGAAATTGATAAGATTAGACAAATCAAATCGTTGTACTATAATGAAATGTAATGAAATGTAATACTACCTGCGGACCGAGTGCAGATGCGACCGCTCGCTCCAACCCGGAAGTGCTACACTCGCATTAACATCTGCTAACCATGTGTATGTGACAAATAAAAAAGATTTTGATTTGGTTAGGGTTATGTTCAGGATTAGGGAAAATAGGATTTGGAATGTGACTGAATGTTGTGTCCCCTCAAGGTTGTGTGTGTGTGTGTGAGTGCGTATATGCTCCTGAGCGCATTAACTAGATCATTGACAAGCTGAATACCGTAGGTATAACCTGAAATAGGTATCAACTAAAATAGGCTTATGTTAAATGATTCAGATCAAATGTCCCTCTTGTGTCTCGTCTATTTAGAGGTGGCTTTACTTTAGTACTGACCAGCCAACCTCTTTTCCAACCTGAAACTGTGCCACTATATACAGTACTTTACAACTCATCAGAGCTGCTCCCTCCAAAATACATCTTACACCCAAAGTCCCCAAACCAACTCTGAGAGTTGGGCGTTTGAGACCAAACTGGGTCAAGAATCCTCCAGAAAACAGAAAGAGGTAATTTGGCTCTTAGAAATTTCTGTGCTCACACAAGCATAGGCACATTTTCAATTATGCACAGACACACACACACAGAGACACACACAGACACAGACAGACACAGACACACACAGGTCCCCTGTAGGGCTAGATTAGATAGATTAATAGTATATGATTACATCAAAGGAGTTGCAGCGTTTCCTGTTCTGTGTTCAAGTGGGGCTTCACACATCCAGATAGAGAGAGAGGAGAAAGAGAGGAGAAAGAGAGTGAGAGAGAGAGAGAGGAGAGAGAGAGAGGAGGGAGAGAGGACAAAGAGAGTGAGAAAGAGAGAAGAGAGAGAGGAGAAAGAGAGAGAGAGAGAGAGAGAGAGGAGAGAGAGAGGAGAGAGAGAGGAGAAAGAGAGTGAGAAAGAGAGGAGAAAGAGAGAGAGAGAGAGAGAGGAGAGGAGAGAGAGAGAGAGGAGAGAGAGAGAGGAGAGAGAGAGAGGAGAAAGAGAGTGAGAAAGAGAGGAAGAAAGAGAGAGAGAGAGGAGAGGAGAGAGAGAGAGGAGAGAGAGAGAGGAGAAAGAGAGAAAGAGAGAGGAGGGAGAGAGGAGAAAGAGAGAAGAGAGGAGAGAGAGAGGAAGAGAGAGAGATGTTTGCCAGGACGTGACACTTGGTAGACAAAGACCCCATGCCTCACTTGACATAGGACAGATGACCACCCACTGCAACACCAAGGAGCCCCAGACCCAGTACCAGACCCAGCGCACCCCACTGGTCCCACCCACCACCAGAGCATCACCACCTTCATTGGCGCAGCCAGACTGGACGGGGCTAGCCTACTACCCCACAGCCCCCCGGCCCAGACCTGGCCCCCCTCCACTGCAGGACCAGTGCAGCTACGCAGAGGCCCTCAGAGGACAGGACAACTCTGTAGGATTGAGTGAGATTAAACAGCTCCTCCAATACAACTGCACTAAATGCACACACAAGCACACGCACACACTTCATTCCTCCTAACTTTGTGTGTGTGTGTGTGTGTGTGTGTGTGTGTGTGTGTGTGTGTGTGTGTGTGTGTAAGAGAGGTGAAGTTAGGTGTGTGTGTCCACAGGGAGTCATTCAGACTGTTTCAGGAGGCTAAGGGTAATCAATAACATTTTACTAAGCCCTGACAGGAGTCGTGCCATGTTGCTATGGTGATGATTGAACAGTATGGGAGGCCATGACTCAAAAAAAAAAAAATGGTGTTCCAGAATGGTCTTTTTACAGTGCACTATATGCAAGATTCTTTCAGACACTATCACGTATACTGTAGACACAGCACAGGAATCTGCTGCCTTGCCTTGGGTGTGATCACATCTTATCTAGCCTACGGGCACGCGTGTGTGTGTGTGTGTGTGTGTGCGAGCAAGTGAAAAAATGTATGATTTTCACATAAAAATGCAGGTTTCTAGTTTCACATCAATATTTGAATATCTTATTACATTTTTGTGTTCAAAAAGCAGTACATTAGAAAATGTACATAAAATGTAATATACTGCAAAATCTGAACGATTATTTGCGTGTGAAAAATAACTACAAGGGAAACTCTGTTTAATTTACTCCAATTTAACCCCTTTTGTTATTCACCCAATGTTTGGGGGTCTGATGGACCCACAACATTATTGGGTTTTAAAACAATACAGCCAGAACAATTTACATAAAAATACTTCATACTTAGATGTTGACTCATATCAATTGCAAGCAATATAGACACCATCCATGGTTAATATTTGCCATTTACCTAGATCACCCTGGTTACATCCTTATCACATTGGCAGCCATGCGGGGTGGCTCATTCCTTGGGCAAGAAGACCATTCAATTTCACTATTATCTGACATCCATATTTCTCCTCCTACAGGCTGCTGACTCGCTGGTCCTGGGGCTGGCTGAGGGCCAATCTCATCCTCTTCTACCAACTCACTGTCAGACTCTGAATTGACAGAGACATGATCCTCATATTCGGGAAAATTCTTCATCTTCCAAAGTGGAAGACGCTCCTTCCACACCAGCTTCTCTCTCTGAAGACGCTCCTTCCACACCAGCTTCTCTCTCTGAAGACGCTCCTTCCACTCCAGCTTCTCTCTGAAGACGCTCCTTCCACACCAGCTTCTCTCTCTGAAGACGCTCCTTCCACACTCAGCTCCTTCCACCAGCTTCTCTCTCTGAAGACGCTCCTTCCACACCAGCTCTCTCTGCTCCTTCCACACCAGCTTCTCTCTCTGAAGACGCTCCTTCCACACCCTTCCTGAAGACGCTCCTTCCACACCAGCTTCTCTCTGAAGACGCTCCTTCCACACCAGCTTCTCTCTCTGAAGACGCTCCTTCCCACCACCAGCTCCTTCCACACCAGCTCTCTCTGAAGACGCTCCTTCCACACCACAGACGCTCCTTCCCAGCTTCTCTCTCTGAAGACGCTCCTCCACACCCTTCCACGCTCCTTCCACACCAGCTTCTCTCTCTGAAGACGCTCCTTCCACACCAGCTTCTCTCTCTGAAGACGCTCCTTCCACACCAGCTTCTCTCTCTGAAGACGCTCCTTCCACACCAGCTTCTCTCTCTACAAAAATTATTTCTAAGTCCCTCTGAGCGGAGATGATTTTTGCCATGCTGACTGATTGTGGTAAGGAGCCACACATACAAAGCTATTTATTTCTTGTGTCCCTCCCCCAGTTTGCACCTGGCTGGGGTAGAGTGTGGGAAAATACATTTTTTACAACGTATCTAAATAATGTATTGTAATAACATTGTGCAGGTTCCCGCAAGACATTGTGTAGTTTTACACACTACAAAGTGTAAAGAGTGAGAGAAAAGCGGGAGAGAGGTAGGGAGACAGACAGGATATTGGTGCTATGTTGAAACAGCAGGCACAGGGAGGAGGAAGACAAAGTGAAGGCACACAGCAAACCTTTTTGCTAAATTTTGACTTGTTTTCACATACACACACACACTTTTCCACACTTGTATTACCCTCGGGGCCTGTGGACCCGAACAGCACATATGTAATATAAATATGTAGGGAGGTGCACAGTGTGCGCTCAATGAAAATGTGTTATTTTACATGGTCTTCACAGAAAATGAGCCAAGGCCAATGAGTCTCAGGTTGAAATAATAATTAATTCTGTCATTTTTATTTGAGTAAACATTGAAAATGGGTCCCACAGACCCGAACACCACACAAGGGTTAAGAATTGTAAGTTTTTGCAACAACTTGCCATGTGGCTCAGTTGTTAGAGGATTGTGGGTAATTCAACATTTTAAGATGTTATGATACCTTTACACAATGTTGTATGCATGTTTGAAGAAAGTACATTTCTATATTAGTATTAAGCAGTTTGTTGTGCTATGAGGTGTAATGGACCAGGATGAACGGATATCAGAACTGTCAGGCAAACTGACATTCTGATCTGATCAGCCATTCCCACCATCAGATAGTCCGCATGCATCACCATTAATATCAGAGGCAAATGCAGCATCCTACAAGGCTTGCAGCTCTACCTCCACTTACTGCAAGGGGAATGAGCACTGTGTTCAGCAATGCCTGCTAAAGTGGCTTAAAATGACTAATAATTAGAAACATAAAAGAATGCTAAACAAATGTATGTGCACATGTTTTTATGCAAAGTTTTGTGTACATTAGCGTGTGTGCATGTGAGCTTGCATGTTCATGTGTACGAGTGTGTATATTTATTTGTGTGTGTGTGTGTGTGTGTGGGGGGGTGCAGTAGGTTCATCCTGTAGGCTGTGAATGTTCATGACACACAGCACTCATGGGATGGGCTGTCAAGCATGACAGCACAGACTAAGCACATTCTGTGTGTGTGTGCTTGATCTGTGTGTGTGTGTGTTTTGAGCGTGTGTGTGTGTGCTGTGTATGCGTGAGTGTGTGTGTGTGTGTGTGTGTGTGCTGTGATCTGTGTGTGTGTGTTTTGAGCGTGTGTGTGTTTTGAGCGTGAGTGTGTGTGTGTGTGTGTGTGCTTGATCTGTGTGTGTGTGTTTTGAGCGTGTGTGTGTGTGCTGTGTGTGCGTGTGTGTGTGTGCTGTGTATGCGTGTGTGCTGTGTATGCGTGAGTGTGTGTGTGTGTGTGCTTGATCTGTGTGTGTGTGTGTTTTGAGTGTGTGTGTGTGTGCTGTGTGTGTGTGTGTGTGTGTGTGTGAGTGTGTGTGTGTGTGTGAATATCAGCCTGAGACCTCCACATCCATGACTTTACCACAGTGACTGGATAAAAGATGATGATCATCATTGAACTGTCAAGGCTGCTTATTCAGTGGCGTTCAATCATATCACTGCAGATAGAAATGCAATATATAGAGTTGACACTGTTTTCTATTTTCCATCACAGAGAAGCATGTCTGGTCTACAAACAAACATCTCAATCTGAACTTACTCTCTCTCCTGTATACACCTCTAATGAGGATGTTTTCAGCTGTACTTCTGTAACAGAATGTATTGACTGCTGATTCCTTACACTCCTTTCTCATCTTTCTTTGTTTTCCAGAGAGAGGTAGGTTGCAACCCAAATGGCCCCCTATTCCAGAGGTCAAAAGTCACGCACTATTTTTTAAACCACATCTCTCTACCATCACTCCATGGTGTATACAGAGAATGAGTAATAACAGACTCAACAAAACAACAAAATATTCCACGCAGGGAAAATGTACCAGCTCACAAATAAAAGCGACCGCTTAACACAGAACAAACACGCACAAAACCATGGTGGAACCAGAGGGTTGAATAAGGAACATAATGATGGGAATGGAAACCAGGTGTGTACAATGAAGACAAAACAAATGGAAAATGAAAAGTGGATCGGTGACGGCTAGAAAACCGGTGACGTCGACCGCCGAACACCGAACAAGGAGAGGGACCGACTTCGGCGCAAGTCGTGACACCCACTCTTCATCTTTCTCTGCATCTCTAAGAAATGATTACAATTGCACCATTCATGGTCGTATTCACACATAACAGTAAATACACATTATCTCTCACATACAGTTCAGCTACCTCTATTACTGCAGCTCACCTATTTATAGGCCCCAACTGGTAGAATGTACTGTATGTCTCAATCTCTCTCTGTTAGATGTAAGCTTATTAAATTAGAGAACATTACTACTAAAGACGAGATGGTCACAAATGGAACCACTGATGGGATTTCAACATAGGATCTCCTGTTTACTATTCTAAGCAGATGGTAATATATTCCACTAATGTCTTATCAGAATCATGTTAGAGGAATAAATGATATCTTTCAATCGGACTTCAGGGCTGATTATGCTGCTTCTATAATCCCTTTCATATCCTCTTGTCCTCAACTCATCTTTTTCAACACATTCTTCACTTACAGAATCAAAGTTGACTAAAACCATCGCTCTGTATAGACTGAGTTGAGAAATCCCTCTTAACCTCTCGCTATGGGAGATGGTTATATTGTCGTCACATCTCACATGGGCGGTATAGATCTGATATAATGCCTGCCTTACCTGAAGCATATCTAATTTATACATTTCACATTTGTCACGTTCTGACCTTTATTTCCTGTGTTTTGTATTTAGTTAGTATGGTCAGGGCGTGAGTTGGATGGGCAGTCTATGTTTGTTTTTCTAGGTTTTGGGTATTTCTATGTTTTCGGCCTAGTATGGTTCTCAATCAGAGGCAGGTGTCATTAGTTGTCTCTGATTGAGAATCATACTTAGGTAGCCTGGGTTTCACTGTGTGTTTGTGGGTGATTGTTCCTGTCTTTGTGTTTGCACCAGATAGGACTGGTTTAGGTTTTCTCACGTTTGTTGTTTTTGTTAGTTATCTCATGTGTAGTTTCTTTATAAATTAAAGAACATGAATAACCACCATGCTGCTTTTTGGTCCGCTTCTCTTTCACCAGAAAACCCTTACAACATTACTACAGTAGAAATTGAGATTGGTTAACAGAGTAAATCAATTTAAACATTTAGGACCACCATTAATATTTGATGAGCTTTAATTGCTCAAGACAAATTCACAGACAATTCCTCTTTTTCTAGAGGGAGAGTTAAAAGTGAAATATTTACATTACTTATTTTACCAGTGCCTGTAAAAGACACACAAAAAGGGAAGATTAGTTCTGGCTACTTCATTCTTTGGAACTGTGTCCCACTGAGACTATCCTAATGTAACGTGGCGTTACTGTGTCCTACTGAGACTATCCTAATGTAACGTGGCATTACTGTGTCCTACTGAGACTATCCTAATGTAACGTGGCATTACTGTGTCCCACTGAGACTATCCTAATGTAATGTGGCATTACTGTGTCCTACTGAGACTATCCTAATGTAACGTGGCGTTACTGTGTCCTACTGAGACTATCCTAATGTAACGTGGCGTTACTGTGTCCCACTGAGACTATCCTAATGTAACGTGGCGTTACTGTGTCCTACTGAGACTATCCTAATGTAACGTGGCGTTACTGTGTCCCACTGAGACTATCCTAATGTAACGTGGCGTTACTGTGTCCTACTGAGACTATCCTAATGTAACGTGGCGTTACTGTGTCCCACTGAGACTATCCTAATGTAACGTGGCGTTACTGTGTCCTACTGAGACTATCCTAATGTAACGTGGCGTTACTGTGTCCTACTGAGACTATCCTAATGTAACGTGGCATTACTGTGTCCTACTGAGACTATCCTAATGTAACGTGGCGTTACTGTGTCCTACTGAGACTATCCTAATGTAACGTGGCATTACTGTGTCCTACTGAGACTATCCTAATGTAACGTGGCGTTACTGTGTCCTACTGAGACTATCCTAATGTAACGTGGCGTTACTGTGTCCCACTGAGATTATTCCAATGTAACGTGGCGTTACTGTGTCCTACTGAGACTATCCTAATGTAACGTGGCGTTACTGTGTCCTACTGAGACTATCCTAATGTAACGTGGCGTTACTGTGTCCTACTGAGACGATCCTAATGTAACATGGCTTTACTGTGTCCTACTGAGATTATTCCAATGTAACGTGGCGTTACTGTGTCCTACGGAGACTATCCTAATGTAACGCGGCATTTGGAGGGTTCCCGAAAGTGGAACATCTATCAGAAAGTTAACCAGACAGAGGCAGCATACACCAGTTTTACCCAGCATACAACAGCTCTACCCAGCTTACACCAGCTCTACCCTTCCATACACCAGCTCTACCCTGCATACAGGCAGCATACACCAGCTCTGCCCTGCTTACACCAGCTCTACCCAGCATACACCAGCTCTGCCCTGCATGCAGGCAGCATACACCAGTTCTACCCAGAATACACCAGCTCTACCCAGTATACAGACAACATACACCAGCTCTACCCTGCATACAGGCAGCATACACCAGCTCTACCCTGCATACAGACAACATACACCAGCTCTATCCTGCGTACATGCAGCATACACCAGCTCTACCCTGCGTACATGCAGCATACACCAGCTCTACCCTGCATACAGACAACATACACCAGCTCTATCCTGCGTACATGCAGCATACACCAGCTCTACCCTGCGTACATGCAGCATACACCAGCTCTACCCTGCATACAGACAACATACACCAGCTCTACCCTGCATACAGACAACATACACCAGCTCTACCCTGCATACAGACAACATACACCAGCTCTACCCTGCGTACATGCAGCATACACCAACTCTACCCTGCATACAGACAACATACACCAGCTCTATCCTGCGTACATGCAGCATACACCAGCTCTACCCTGCATACAGACAACATACACCAGCTCTACCCTGCATACAGGCAGCATACACCAGCTCTACCCTGCATACAGACAACATACACCAGCTCTATCCTGCGTACATGCAGCATACACCAGCTCTACCCTGCGTACATGCAGCATACACCAACTCTACCCTGCATACAGACAACATACTCCAGCTCTACACAGCATACACCAACTCAACCCAGCATACATCAGCTCTACCCAACATACACCAGCTCTACCCAGTATACACCAGCTCTATCCTGCATACAGGCAGCATACACCAGCTCTAACCAAAATACACCAGCTCTACCCTGCATACAGGCAGCATACACCAGCTCTAACCTGCATACAGGCAGCATACACCAGCTCTACCCTGCATACAGGCAGCATACACCAGCTCTACCCAGCATACACCAGCTCTACCCTGCATACAGGCAGCATACACCATCTCTACCCTGCATACAGGCAGCATACACCAGCTCTACCCAGCATACACCAGCTCTACCCAGCATACAGGCAGCATACACCAGCATACACCAGCTCTACCCTGCATACAGGCAGCATACACCAGCTCTACCCAGCATACACCAGCTCTACCCTGCATACAGGCAGCATACACCAGCTCTACCCAACATACACCAGCTCTACCCTGCATACAGGCAGCATACACCAGCTCTACCCTGCATACAGGCAGCATACACCAGCTCTACCCAGCATACACCATGGGACGGACAATCCGGCTGGCCAAACCCTCCCCTAACCCGGATGACGATGGGCTAATTGTGCGCCACCTCATGGGTATCCCAGTCACGACCAGCTGCAACACAGCCTGGGATCGAGCCAGGATCTGTAGTGACACAGCTATCACTGCAATGCAGTGCCTTAGAATGCTGTGCCACTTGGGAGGCCGTTGAAGTTAAAGTTATTATGTTGAGAGAGTCCACTGCCTTTGGACAGATTTGTGCCTGATAAGCCAAAGTAGCTAGAAACAGGCGTTCACGTAGAAGACGGCGTTCACTGCTTGGAGAAGGGTTCTACGGGTACAGCAGTCGGACCTTAAACAAGACTCTTCTCATGCTAGCCAAGAGGCTAACATTTGTATTGAAAAGAGCTCTTTTTTCCCATAAAGCCAGACAAAAATCTAACATTGTGATTCACTCCCAAACGCTCCAATTCAAGAATTGAAAATCTAATTCCATCCTACTCCGAAAATATTGTGACCAGAAAATATGAAAGCAACAACATTCCCAGTTCTATTTGTTTTGTTCTGCTGTTGTCAGCAGCTGTTTGCGGCTTGCTCTATTTAATGCATGGCTGAATACATTCTCCCAGACAGGGCAGTCTATAAAGTCAGCGACGGGAGGAGAGCCAATTGCAGGGCCGGCTGACAGCGCTATCAGTCACATGTCCAATACCAGAAACACAGACATGGGGAGAGAGAGACAGAGTTACACTTTGGCTGGAAACAGATTCCAATCCTCACATGACTCAAGGAACGTTTGGTGCAATTCCACGAACACAAGAAATACTGTGCCATAGTGCAGTGTCCCTCATTTGTTGAACTGTTCACCTCTTGACTGACATGTGCAGAGTTTTAGGAAAGCCTCGGAGCTTACGTGTAGCGTTACTTCTCTCCACTTCTCTACACGAACATCCCAGCTGCACAAAGAGAAACAATTAAAAAATCAATACTTTGTGCATGAAGGAAAGGCATTTGTGAAACAAAGCACTTAGCTGTTGTACGAGTTCCGTGGTTTTGGCCTGGGTCATCCAGTAAACATCCATGCTAGATACACAGGTTTAGAGATGACCCAGGTTTTGTCCTGGGTCATCCAGTAAACATCCATGTTAGATACACAGGTTTAGAGATGACCCAGGTTTTGTCCTGGGTCATCCAGTAAACATCCATGTTAGATACACAGGTTTAGAGATGACCCAGGTTTTGTCCTGGGCTATCCAGTAAACATCCATGTGATATACACAGGTTTAGGGATGACCCAGGTTTTGTCCTGGGTCATCCAGAAAACATCCATGTTAGATACACAGGTTTAGAGATGACCCAGGTTTTGTCCTGGGTTATCCAGTAAACATCCATGTTAGATACACAGGTTTAGAGATGACCCAGGTTTTGTCCTGGGTCATCCAGTAAACATCCATGTTAGATACACAGGTTTAGAGATGACCCAGGTTTTGTCCTGGGATATCCAGAAAACATCCATGTTAGATACACTGGTTTAGAGATGACCCAGGTTTTGTCCTGGGTTATCCAGTAAACATCCATGTTAGATACACAGGTTTAGAGATGACTCAGGTTTTGTCCTGGGTTATCCAGTAAACATCCATGTTAGATACACAGGTTTAGAGATGACCCAGGTTTTGTCCTGGGTTATCCAGTAAACATCCATGTTAGATACACAGGTTTAGAGATGACACAGGTTTTGTCCTGGGTCATCCAGAAAACATCCATGTTAGATACACAGGTTTAGAGATGACCCAGGTTTTGTCCTGGGTTATCCAGTAAACATCCATGTTAGATACACAGGTTTAGGGATGACCCAGGTTTTGTCCTGGGTCATCCAGAAAACATCCATTTTAGATACACAGGTTTAGGGATGACCCAGGTTTTGTCCTGGGTTATCCAGTAAACATCCATGTTAGATATACAGGTTTAGGGATGACCCAGGTTTTGTCCTGGGTTATCCAGTAAACATCCATGTTAGATACACAGGTTTAGAGATGACCCAGGTTTTGTCCTGGGATATCCAGTAAACATCCATGTTAGATACACAGGTTTAGGGATGACCCAGGTTTTGTCCTGGGTCATCCAGTAAACATCCATGTTAGATACACAGGTTTAGGGATGACCCAGGTTTTGTCCTGGGTTATCCAGTAAACATCCATGTTAGATACACAGGTTTAGAGATGACCCAGGTTTTGTCCTGGGATATCCAGTAAACATCCATGTTAGATACACAGGTTTAGGGATGACCCAGGTTTTGTCCTGGGTTATCCAGTAAACATCCATGTTAGATACACAGGTTTAGGGATGACCCAGGTTTTGTCCTGGGATATCCAGTAAACATCCATGTTAGATACACAGGTTTAGAGATGACCCAGGTTTTGTCCTGGGTTATCCAGTAAACATCCATGTTAGATACACAGGTTTAGAGATGACCCAGGTTTTGTCCTGGGTTATCCAGTAAACATCCATGTTAGATACACAGGTTTAGAGATGACCCAGGTTTTGTCCTGGGTTATCCAGTAAACATCCATGTTAGATACACAGGTTTAGAGATGACCCAGGGTTTGACCTGGGTTATCCAGTAAACATCCATGTTAGATACACAGGTTTAGAGATGACCCAGGTTTTGTCCTGGGTTATCCAGTAAACATCCATGTTAGATACACAGGTTTAGGGAAACTCAGGTCATTATCGGATACAAGTGTTTTCAATGACTCCCTCACTAGATAAAGCAAAAATAGTTCAAACAAAGAAATATCATTATTTAATCTTTCTAACAAGGTAGATTTCGCGAACACGTTCTCTACTGTATGTCTAGAGTGACAGAACAGGAGAATGGCAGTGATGGGGAGAGATATGGTTGAATATAAATGTCACAATGTAATTTTCTTACAGTATATGCCTGACCGCACTCAGCACAGATAAAGCTGAAGGTTGGTGGGGGTTTCTGTTTAAATGGGGGCCCAGAACCACAGTCTGCTTCAATATAACCTGCCACCAGCTTGTCTCACATCTTGTCTCATATCTTTCTTCGTGTCCTGCCTGATCACTTTCTCTGGTCAAGTTGACCCTGAAATAGAAATCTGTTTTATTCTTCTTAATATCATGACTCATATAGCTTGTTCAGGCTACATCATCAGAGAACTGAAACACAGCCGTATTGACAGGGGCGATGAAGGGAAGAGTACAGTGTGTTCGACCAATGTGGAATCGATGTGAAGGTGACAGGGAAGCAGTGGCAACAGAGAGAAATGGCAGTACGGAGGAGAGTTAATGGCAGTACGGAGGGCAATGACAGTAAGGAGGAGAGTTAATGGCAGTACGGAGAGCAATGGCAGTAAGGAGGAGAGTCAATGGCAGTACGGAGAGCAATGGCAGTACGAAGGAGATGCAATGGCAGTATGGAGAGCAATGGCAGTAAGGAGGAGAGCTACTGGCAGTATGGAGAGCAATGGCAGTAAGGAGGAGAGTTAATGGCAGTACGGAGAGCAATGGCAGTACGAAGGAGAGCAATGGCAGTACGGAGAGCAATGGCAGTACGAAGGAGAGCAATGGCAGTATGGAGAGCAATGGCAGTAAGGAGGAGAGTTAATGGCAGTACGGAGAGCAATGGCAGTACGAAGGAGAGCAATGGCAGTACGGAGAGCAATGGCAGTACGAAGGAGAGCAATGGCAGTACGGAGAGCAATGGCAGTACGGAGAGCAATGGCAGCAATGGCAGTAGGAGAGCAATGGCAGTAAGGAGGAGAGCAATGGCAGTACGAAGGAGAGCAATGGCAGTACGGAGAGCAATGGCAGTACGGAGAGCAATGGCAGTACGGAGGAGAGTCAATGGCAGTACGGAGAGCAATGGGAGTACGGAGGAGGGCAATGGCAGTACGGAGAGCAATGGCAGTAGGAGAGCAATGGCAACGGAGGCAGTACGAAGGAGAGCAATGGCAGTACGGAGAGCAATGGCAGTACGGAGGGCAATGGCAGTACGAAGGAGAGCTAATGGCAGTACGAAGGAGAGCTACTGGCAGTATGGAGAGCAATGGCAGTACGGAGAGCAATGGCAGTACGGAGGGCAATGGCAGTAAGGAGGAGAGTTAATGGCAGTACGGAGAGCAATGGCAGTACGAAGGAGAGCAATGGCAGTACGGAGAGCAATGGCAGTACGGAGGGCAATGGCAGTACGAAGGAGAGCTAATGGCAGTACGAAGGAGAGCTACTGGCAGTATGGAGAGCAATGGCAGTACGAAGGAGAGCTAATGGCAGTACGGAGAGCAATGACAGTACGAAGGAGAGCTAATGGCAGTACGGAGGGCAATGACAGTATGGAGGAGAGCTAATGGCAGTACGGAGGGCAATGGCAGTAAGGAGGAGAGTTAATGGCAGTACGGAGAGCAATGGCAGTACGAAGGAGAGCAATGGCAGTACGGAGAGCAATGGCAGTACGGAGGGCAATGGCAGTACGAAGGAGAGCTAATGGCAGTACGAAGGAGAGCTACTGGCAGTATGGAGAGCAATGGCAGTACGAAGGAGAGCTAATGGCAGTACGGAGAGCAATGACAGTACGAAGGAGAGCTAATGGCAGTACGGAGAGCAATGACAGTACGAAGGAGAGCTAATGGCAGTACGGAGGGCAATGACAGTATGGAGGAGAGCTAATGGCAGTACGGAGAGCAATGACAGTATGGAGGAGAGCTAATGGCAGTACGGAGGGCAATGGCAGTACGAAGGAGAGCTAATTGCAGTACGAAGGAGAGCTAATGGCAGTACGGAGAGCAATGACAGTATGGAGGAGAGCTAATGGCAGTACGGAGGGCAATGGCAGTATGAAGGAGAGCTAATGGCAGTAAGAAGGAGAGCTAATGGCAGTAAGAAGGAGAGCTAATGGCAGTATGAAGGAGAGCTAATGTCAGTATGGAGAGCAATGTCAGTATGAAGGAGAGCTAATGGCAGTACGAGAGCAATGGCAGTACGAAGGAGAGCTAATGGCAGTACGAGAGCAATGGCAGTACGAAGGAGAGCCAATGGGCTCCCGAGTGGTGCAGCGATCTAAGGCACTGCATCATCTCAGTGCAAGAGGCGTCACTACAGTCCCTGGTTTGAATCCAGGCTGTATCACATCTGGCCATGATTGGGAGTCGCATAGGGCGGTGCACAATTGCCCCAGTGTCGCCCGGGTTTGGCTGGGGAAGGCTATCATTGTACAGTTGAAGTCGGAAGTTTACATACACAGGTTGGAGTCATTAAAACTCGTTTTTCAACCACTCCACAAATTTCTTGTTAACAAACTATAGTTTTGCAAGTCGGTTTGGACATCTACTTTGTGCATAACACAAGTAATTTTTCCAACAATTGTTTACAGACAGATTATTTCACTTATAATTCACTGTATCACAATTCCAGTGGGTCAGAAGTTTACATACACTAAGTTGACTGTGCCTTTAAACAGCTTGGAAAATTCCAGAAAATTATGTCATGGCTTTAGAAGCTTCCGATAGGCTAATTGACATCATTTGAGTCAATTGGAGGTGTACCTGTGGATGTATTTCAAGGCATACCTTCAAACTCAGTGCCACTTTGCTTGACATCATGGGAAAATCAATAGAAATCAGCCAAGAACTCAGAAAGAAAATTGTAGACCTCCACAAGTCTGGTTCATCCTTGGGAGCAATTTCCAAACGCCTGAAGGTACCACGTTCATCTGTACAAACAATAGTACGCAAGTATAAACACCATGTGACACGCAGCCGTCATACGGCTCAGGTAGGAGACGCGTTCTGTCTCCTAGAGATTAATGTACTTTGGTGTGAAACGTGCAAATCAATCCCAGAACAACAGCAAAGGACCTTGTGAAGATGCTGGAGGAAACAGGTACAAAAGTATCTATGTCCACAGTAAAACGAGTCCCTATATCGAAATAACCTGAAAGGCCGCTCAGCAAGGAAGAAGCCACTGCTCCAAAACCGCCATAAAGAAGCCAGACTACGGTTTGCAACTGCACATGGGGCCAAAGATTGTACTTTTTTGAGAAATGTAGCCAAACAGAAACTGTTTGGCCATAATGACATCGTTGTGTTTGGAGGAAAAAGGGGAGGCTTGCAAGCCGAAGAAAACCATCCCAACTGTGAAGCATAGGGGTGGCAGCATCATGTTGTGGGGGTGCTTTGCTGCAGGAGGGACTGGTGCACTTCACAAAATAGATGGCATCATGAGGTAGGAAAATTATGTGGATATATTGAGGCAACATCTCAAGACATCAGTCAGGAAGTTAAAGCTTGGTAGCAAATGGGTCTTCAAATGGACAATGACCCCAAGCATACTTCCAAAGTTGTGGCAAAATGGACAATGACCCAAGCATACTTCCAAAGTTGTGGCAAAATGGACAATGACCCAAGCATACTTCCAAAGTTGTGGCAAAATGGACAATGACCCCAAGCATACTTCCAAAGTTGTAGCAAAATGGACAATGACCCAAGCATACTTCCAAAGTTGTGGCAAAATGGATAATGACCCCAAGCATACTTCTAAAGTTGTGGCAAAATGGCTTAAGGACAACAAAGTCAAGGTATTGGATTGGCCATCACAAAGCCCTGACCTCAATCCCATAGAAAATTTGTTCGCAGAACTGAAAAAGCTTGTGCGAGCAAGGAGGCCTACAAACCTGACTCAGTTACACCAGCTCTGTCAGGAGGAATGGTCCAAAATTCACCCAATTTATTGTGGGAAGCTGGTGGAAGGCTACCCAAAACATTTGACCCAAGTTAAACTATTTAAAGGCAATTCTACCAAATATTATTGAGTGTATGTAAACTTCTGACCCACTGGGAATGTGATTACTATTATTCTGACATTTCACATTCTTAAAATAAAGTGGTAATCATAACTGACCTAAGACAGGGAATTTTTATTAGGATTAAATGTCAGAAATTGTGAAAAACTGAGTTTAAATGTATTTGGCTAAGGTGTATGTAAATGTCAGGCTTCAAATGTAAATAAGAATTTGTTCTTAACTGACTTGTCTAGTTAAATATAAAATACAAATATAATAAGGGCAGTACGAAGGAGGGCTATGACAGTACAGAGGGCAATGACAGTATGGAGGAGGGCTAATGGCAGTACGGAGGGCAATGACAGTATGGAGGAGAGCTAATGGCAGTATGGAGGGCAATGACAGTATGGAAGAGAGCTAATGGCAGTACGGAGGGCAATGACAGTATGGAGGAGAGCTAATGGCAGTATGGAGGGCAATGACAGTATGGAGGAGAGCTAATGGCAGTACGGAGGGCAATGACAGTATGGAGGAGAGCTAATGGCAGTACGGAGGGCAATGACAGTATGGAGGAGAGCTAATGGCAGTACGGAGGGCAATGGCAGTACGAAGGAGAGCTAATTGCAGTACGGAGGGCAATGACAGTATGGAGGAGAGCTAATGGCAGTACGGAGAGCAATGACAGTATGGAGGAGAGCTAATGGCAGTACGGAGGGCAATGACAGTATGGAGGAGAGCTAATGGCAGTATGGAGAGCAATGACAGTATGGAGGAGAGCTAATGGCAGTACGGAGGGCAATGACAGTATGGAAGAGAGCTAATGGCAGTACGGAGAGCAATGACAGTATGGAGGAGAGCTAATGGCAGTACGGAGGGCAATGACAGTATGGAGGAGAGCTAATGGCAGTACGGAGAGCAATGACAGTACGGAGAGCAATGACAGTATGGAGGGCAATGACAGTATGGAAGAGAGCTAATGGCAGTACGGAGGGCAATGACAGTATGGAGGAGAGCTAATGGCAGTATGGAGGGCAATGACAGTATGGAGGAGAGCTAATGGCAGTACGGAGAGCAATGACAGTACGGAGGGCAATGACAGTATGGAGGAGAGCTAATGGCTGAGTACCAAATGGTCCCATAATTCCCTATATAGAGGACTACCTTTGACCAGAGTCCATAGAGCCCTAATGGTGATGGAATGGCTGTATGGCTTGTGAACGCATTTTCAATCTGGGTTTTAACAACCGTCCAATCTCTGGTCTGTTCATTCATCCTCAAACACATGCACTGAAAAATGTGTCACAGACACACGTGTGCAGTCACACACACACACACACACACACACACACACACACACACACACACACACACACACACACACACACACACACACATGCTACACACATCAGAACTGCTGCTCCCAGACTCTTATTATATTCCTGTTTATACACTGCCCCCGCATGCCCCCTTCCCAAATACACATGTAAATATTGTACTATCAGTTGTGCCTTCCTGTATTATACTGATGTTAAAATGTTTATTCTATTCTACTGAGCCATTTACTTTATGTTATATTGTATTGTTTCTTATTGTTGTTGCATTGTGGAGAAGGAACCAGCAAGTAAAGCATTCAGTTGAACGATGTATACCATGTGTATCCTGTACATACCACTAATACAACATGAAACACACTCACACACACTTTCCCACATTCCTCCTCTCTGGTCTGCGGGCCTCGTAAATCAGTGGACAGAGAACGTAGATAAATTGGATGCATTTATTTCATTTAGAGGTGAACACTGACCCAATAAAGTCACACAGCATGAGCACAACATCGATTAACGTGAATGGAAGAAATGGAGGACAAGAGGGGGGGAATTAATACACACACACACAAATCCCTCCTTTCCTTTTGCTGATAATCTCATGTCAGAATACTTGGTGCATGCAGTACAGTAGGTAATTGTGTGCGTGGGGGAGGCATTATTGTATGGGGAAATCATTTTTACGTCCAGCTTTAAACAACTGAAAAGAGATAGACTCCCTACAAGGTTCATGAAGGTATTAGAAGATGGCCTCCAGGAAGACCCCAGGAAGAGTGTGGACCACAGGAAGAGTACATGTGTAGGATCTTAATTTGAGCCAGTTTTCTACAGCAGGAAATCAAAAGGAAATGTGAGTTATTATGTTGATTATAATTAATGTACATTTCTGTAGGGGTTGAAATTTCAAAGTGGAAATTACAAGCTTCTGAAGCATTTTAAAAAGTCAAATACATTTTGTTGTGTAACTGCATGAATTTAAAATTGATTACATTTAGATGTTGTGTCACTGGCCTACACACAATACCCCATAACGTCAAAGTGGAAATGTTTACAAAAAATGTATTGAGTCAATAAAGTACTCAACCCCTTTGTTGTGGCAAGCCTAAATAAGTTCAGAAGTAAAGATTTGCTTAACAAGTCACATAATAAGTTGCATAGACTGATTCTGTGTGCAATAATAAAAAATGTAACATCTCTGTACCCCACACATTCAATTATCTGCAAGGTCCCTCAGTCGAGCAGTGAATTTCGGACGCAGATTCATCCATAAAGACCAGGGATGTTTTCTAATGCCTCGCAAAGAAGAGCACATATTGGTAATTCAGTAAAAACATAAAAGGACATTGAATATCTATTTGAGCATGGTGAAGTTATTAAATAAACTTTGGCTGGTGTATTAATACACCCAGCCACTACAAAGATACAGGCATCCTTCCTAACTCAGTTGCCGGAGAGGAAGGAAACCGCTCAGGGATTTCACCATGAGGCCAATGATGACTGAGGATGGATCAACAACAGTATGGAGGAGAGCTAATGGCAGTATGGAGGGCAATGACAGTATGGAAGAGAGCTAATGGCAGTATGGAGGGCAATGACAGTATGGAGGAGAGCTAAAGGCAGTATGGAGGGCAATGACAGTATGGAGGAGAGCTAATGGCAGTACGGAGGGCAATGACAGTATGGAAGAGAGCTAATGGCAGTACGGAGGGCAATGGCAGTACGGAGGGCAATGACAGTATGGAGGAGAGCTAATGGCAGTACGGAGGGCAATGACAGTATGGAAGAGAGCTAATGGCAGTACGGAGGGCAATGACAGTATGGAGGAGAGCTAATGACAGTACGGAGGGCAATGACAGTATGGAAGAGAGCTAATGGCAGTACGGAGGGCAATGACAGTATGGAAGAGAGCTAATGGCAGTACGGAGGGCAATGACAGTATGGAGGAGAGCTAATGGCAGTACGGAGGGCAATGACAGTATGGAGGAGAGCTAATGGCAGTACGGAGGGCAATGACAGTATGGAGGAGAGCTAATGGCAGTATGGAGGGCAATGACAGTATGGAGGAGAGCTAATGGCATTACGGAGGGCAATGACAGTATGGAAGAGAGCTAATGGCAGTACGGAGGGCAATGACAGTATGGAGGAGAGCTAATGGCAGTACGGAGGGCAATGACAGTATGGAGGAGAGCTAATGGCAGTATGGAGGGCAATGACAGTATGGAAGAGAGCTAATGGCAGTATGGAGGGCAATGACAGTATGGAAGAGAGCTAATGGCAGTACGGAGGGCAATGACAGTATGGAAGAGAGCTAATGGCAGTACGGAGGGCAATGACAGTATGGAGGAGAGCTAATGGCAGTACGGAGGGCAATGACAGTATGGAGGAGAGCTAATGGCAGTACGGAGGGCAATGACATTTACATTTACATTTAAGTCATTTAGCAGACGCTCTTATCCAGAGCGACTTACAAATTGGTGCATTCACCTTATGACATCCAGTGGAGCAGCCACTTTACAATAGTGCATCTTTTAAGGGGGGGTGAGAAGGATTACTTTATCCTATCCTAGGTATTCCTTAAATGACAGTATGGAAGAGAGCTAATGGCAGTACGGAGGGCAATGACAGTATGGAGGAGAGCTAATGGCAGTACGGAGGGCAATGACAGTATGGAGGAGAGCTAATGGCAGTACGGAGGGCAATGACAGTATGGAGGAGAGCTAATGGCAGTACGGAGGGCAATGACAGTATGGAAGAGAGCTAATGGCAGTACGGAGGGCAATGACAGTATGGAGGAGAGCTAATGGCAGTACGGATGTCAATGACAGTATGGAGGAGAGCTAATGGCAGTACGGAGGGCAATGACAGTATGGAGGAGAGCTAATGGCAGTACGGAGGGCAATGACAGTATGGAAGAGAGCTAATGGCAGTACGGAGAGCAATGACAGTATGGAGGAGAGCTAATGGCAGTACGGAGGGCAATGGCAGTACGAAGGAGAGCTAAAGGCAGTACGGAGGGCAATGACAGTATGGAAGAGAGCTAATGGCAGTACGGAGGGCAATGACAGTATGGAAGAGAGCTAATGGCAGTACGGAGGGCAATGACAGTATGGAGGAGAGCTAATGGCAGTACGGAGGTGTAGGGCAGCAGATAGCCTAGTGGTTAAGAGCGTTGGGCCTGTCTCCCGAGTGGCACAGCAGTCTAAGGCACTGCATCGCACTGCATCGCAGACCCAGGTTCAATCCCAGGCTGTGTCGCAGCCGGCTGCGACTGGGAGACCAATGAGGCGGCTCACAATTGGCCCAGTGTCGTCTGGGTTAAGGGAGGGTTTGTCCCATTGCGCTCTAGCGACTCCTTGTGGCGGTCAGGGCGCATGCATGCTGACTTCGGTCGCTAGTTGTACAATGTTTCCTCTGACACATTGGTGCAGCTGGCTTCCGGGTTAAGCAAGCAGTTTGTCAAGAAGCAGTGCAGCTTGGCAGGGTAGTGTTTCGTAGGATGCATGGCTCTCAACCTTTGCCTCTACCAAGTCCGTACCGGAGTTGTAGCGAGGGGACAAGACGATAACTACCAATTGGTAGAAAAAAGGGGGTAAAAAGTACAACAAAAAAGAGAGTTTGGTCAATAACTGGAGGGTTGCTGGTTCAAATCCACGAGCAGACTAGGTGAAAAATCTGCAGAGGCAAAGAAATTAACTTCATGTCCTGAATACAAAGTGTTATGTTTGGGGCAAATCCACACATCACTGAGTACCACTCTTCATATTTTCAAACATGGTTGTGGGTGCATCATGTTATGGGTATGCTTGTCATCGGCAAAGACAATGAAGTTTTTTAGGATCAAAATAATGGAATAGAGCTAAGCCCATGCAAAATCCTAGAGGAAAACCTGCTTCAGTCTGCTTTCCAACAGACACTGGGAGACAAATGCACCTTTCAGCAGGACAATAACCTAAAACAGGCCAAATATACACTAGAGTTGCTTACCAAGATAACATTGAATGTTCCTGCATGGCCTAGTTACAGTTTTGACATAAACTGGCTTGAAAATCTATGGCAAAACTTGAAAATTGCTGTCTAGCAATGATCAACAACCAACTTTATTTTATTTAACCATTATTTAGCTAGGCAAGTCAGTTAATAACAAATTCTTATTTACAATGACGGCCTAGGAACAGTGGGTTAACTGCCTTGTTCAGGGGCAGAACAGCAGACTTTTACCTTGTCAGCTCGGGGATTCATTCTAGCAACCTTTCGGTTACCGGCCCAACGCTCTAACCACTAGGCTACCTGCTGGTTACCGGCCCAACGCTCTAACCACTAGGCTACCCGAGCTTGAAGATTTGAAAAATAATAATGTGCAAATATTGTACAATCCAGGTGTGTAAAGCTCTTAGAGACTTACTCAGAAAGGCTCACAGCTGTAATCGCTGCCAAAGTTGATTCTAACATGTACTGACTCAGTGGTGTAAATACTTATGTAAATTAGATTTTTCTTCACCATAAATAAAAAAAAACATGTTTTCACTTGTCATTATGTGATATTGTGTGTAGATGGGTGAGAAAAAAAATATTTAATACATTTAGAATTCATGCTGTAACACAACAAAATGTGGAATAAGTCAAGGGGTATGAATACTTTCTGAAGACCCTGTATATGGATAGTTGTAAATATTTTAGTAGGGATGCATCAGAGGCCTCCCAGAGAGAATGTGCTGGGACTCAATATGAGGTGGTAACCATGGCAATAACCAGGAAGTGAGAGAGGGGCTTGCATGAGTCACTTGACACTAAAGGTCAACTAAAGGGGGAGAAATATTGAAGGATGATGTCTCAATAATAAACTCAGCAAAGAAAGAAACGTCCCTTTTTCAGGACCCTGTCTTTCAAAGATAATAGGTAATAATCCAAATAACTTCACAGATCTTCATTGTAAAGAGTTTATACACTGTTTCCCATTCTTGTTCAATGAACCATAAACAATTAATGAACATGCACCTATGGAACGGTCATTAAGACACTAACAGCTTACAGACTGTAGGCAATTAAGGTCACAGTCATGAAAACTTAGGACACTAAAGAGGCCTTTCTACTGACTTTGAAAAATACCAAAATAAAGATGCCCATGGTCCCTGCTTATCTGCGTGAATGTGCCTTAGGCATGCTGCAAGGAGGCATGAGGACTGCAGATGTGGCCAGGGCAATAAATTGCAATGTCTGTACTGTGTGGCAGAACGTGTAACAACACCTGCACAGGATCGGTACATTCGAACATCGTTGCCTATGGGCACAAACCCACCGTCGCTGGACCAGACTGGACTGGCAAAAAGTGCTCTTCACTGATGAGTTGCGGTTTTGTCTCACCAGGGGTGATGCTCGTTTTCGCGTTTATCGTCTTAGGAATGAGTGTTACACCGAGGCCTGTACTCTGTAGTGGGATTGATTTGGAGGTGGATGGTCCGTCATGGTCTGGGGTGATGTGTCACAGCATCATCGGACTGAGCGTTACACCGAGGCCTGTACTCTGTAGTGGGATTGATTTGGAGGTGGATGGTCCGTCATGGTCTGGGGTGATGTGTCACAGCATCATCAGACTGAGCTTGTTGTCATTGCAGGCAATCTCAACACTGTGAGTTACAGGGGAGGTATCCTCCTCCCTCATGTAGTACCCTTCCTGCAGGCTCATCCTGACATGACCCTCCAGCATGATGCCACCAGAACATACTGCTTGTTCTGTGCATGATTTCCTGCAAGACAGGAATGTCAGTGTTCTGCCATGGCCAGTGCGAAGAGCCCGGATCTCAATCCCATTGAGCACGTCTGGGACCTGTTGAATCGGAGGGGGAGGGCTAGGGCCATTCCCCCCAGAAATGTCTGGGAACATGCAGGTGGCTTGGTGGAAGTGTCACAGCTCTCACATACTGACTGTTACTTTTGATTTTGACCCCCCCTTTGTTCAGGGACACATTATTCCATTTCTGTTAGTCACATGGCTGTGGAACTTGTTCAGTTTATGTCTCAGTTGTTGAATCTTGTTATGTTCATACAAATATTTACATATGTTAAGTTTGCTGAAAATAAACACAGTTGACAGTGAGAGGACGTTTCTATTTTTGCTGAGTTTATGTTCTTTCTCTTCAAGTGTGCACTTGTTAACTAATTACCATACATCTAGAAGCATTGGATTGGTGGAGGCATGTGTTACGACTTCCGCCGAAGTGGGCTCCTCTCCTTGTCCAGGCGGCGTTCGGGGATCTACGTCTCGGCTTTCTAGCCATCGCCGCTCCATTTTTCATATATCCATTTGTCTGGTCTTGTTTCCATACACACCTGGTTTTCATATATCCATTTGTCTGGTCTTGTTTCCATACACACCTGGTTTTCAGATATCCATTTGTCTGTCTTGTTTCCATACACACCTGGTTTTCATATATCCATTTGTCTGGTCTTGTTTCCATACACACCTGGTTTTCATATATCCATTTGTCTTGTCTTGTTTCCATACACACCTGGTTTTCATATATCCATTTGTCTGGTCTTGTTTCCATACACACCTGGTTTTCATATATCCACTTGTCTTGTCTTGTTTCCATACACACCTGGTTTTCAGATATCCATTTGTCTGGTCTTGTTTCCATACACACCTGGTTTTCATATATCCATTTGTCTGGTCTTGTTTCCATACACACCTGGTTTTCATATATCCATTTGTCTTGTCTTGTTTCCATACACACCTGGTTTTCATATATCCATTTGTCTTGTCTTGTTTCCATACACACCTGGTTTTCATTTCCCCAATCAATCTACTTGTATTTAACCCTCTGGTTGCCATCAGGTTTTGTGTGTAATTGTTTCATGTTATGTGGTGTTAGTTTAGGCGCTTTTATGTTTCATTTTTTGAGCGAGTTTGATTTATGTAGTGCTCTCGTTTTTGGAACAATAATAAAAGTGTGCCTGTTCATTATACTCTGCTCTCCTGCACCTGACTTCGCCTCCAATACACCATATATATTGACAGCATGGTCTTGTTTCCACCATATATATTGACAGCATGGTCTTGTTTCCACCATATATATTGACAGCATGGTCTTGTTTCCACCATATATATTGACAGCATGGTCTTGTTTCCACCATATATCTTTTACCTGCCATCTCCTTTAAAGTCAGTGAAGAGAAATGAACAAGTGCACACTTCCGGAGGCAGGATGGGTAATTGGGACCCCCAGACACTGACCTGAGCTCAATTACTAATTTTCCCCACTAAAAAGTAACAAAGTTTAGGATTTAGGAAGAATAATCTGATCATAGATCTGTGTCTAAATAAATCTCCTACCTCCAGCAGAAAAATCCAACTGTATAATCTGATTTGATACAGTGTTATGGTAGCTCATCATTATGCAGAGGCACACAGACTTGGTTTTATGTTACAGAAATGTTCTTGGAGGACGTCCAAGAGATTTGCATGAAGATTTCTCACTGTCAGTTACAAGCCGTCACAAAGTGCATCTCATCAAAGTTGCTTTGAGTAACCACCAGAGACAGCGACAATGACTGTCCCAGAAACACTTCTCTGAATGAGACGCCACAAATAGTTCAAGGGGAGCTGAAACAAGATATGTTGTATTGTATCTGACACAACATCACTCCACGCCAGACTGTCTTCACACTCCTGATCCCAGCCATGTGTCAAACTGAGGAAGTGGGAACCCTTGTTGTGGAACTATCAGCTTCAACCCTTGTGTCTGTCTTTCTAATTATATCTGTGCGCGCAACATGTGCCTTTATTTACAAATCCCTTGACAAAACCAAACCGCTTGAATGAGATATTATTAGGACGCACCCATGTCTTTGCTCACAGGAAACTCACCTATGGGTGCTGCCCAAAGACGCTGAACTTGAGTCAGTTTATCATTTTCCGCAGTAATGGTTGAAGTTAGGATTGGAAAAGGGGAAGCTGATCCTAGATCTGTACCTCAGGGACACTTCACCCTGGTGCATGGTGTTGTCAGAATGACTAGTGGGAGGGCTTTAAGCCGCAGCAGCAGCAGGGAACGTCTTTATGGTTCTGAAAGATCATGACCTTTTGGATTCATACCCATAATTCTGGACATATTGGAGAGAGAGAGAATAGGGTGGGGGTGTATGATATAGTGTGTGTGTGTGTGTGTGTGTGTGTGTGTGTGTGTGTGTGTGTGTGTGTGTGTGTGTGTGTGTGTGTGTGTGTGTGTGTGACACAGACAGCGAGAGAAACATAAGCAGAATGAGCCAATGTTCACATAACTCTCCCCCTGTCACAATGTTAAACTAGGAGGATTATCAGAGAACATTAAAACACAACTGGATGAGATCTCTGGAGGGGGAATGGTTTAAAGCAATGCTAATCTAGTCTACCCTATAACGGATCAGGATGAGATCTCTGGTTTAAAGCAATGCTAATCTAGTCTACCCTATAACGGATCAGAATGAGATCTCTGGTTTAAAGCAATGCTAATCTAGTCTACCCTATAACGGATCAGGATGAGATCTCTGGTTTAAAGCAATGCTAATCTAGTCTACCCTATAACGGATCAGGATGAGAGGAGATGCTTCAAAGCAATACTGTGTGAACGTTCTATTCCATTCGTCATCTGAAGGGGATCAGTAGTGCTGGTGCTGGTGGTGATGGTGGTGGTGGTGGTGATGGTGGTGATGATGGTGATGATGATGGTGATGGTGGTGGTGGTGGTGGTGATGGTGGTGGTGATGATGGTGGTGGTGATGGTGGTGGTGGTGGTGATGGTGGTGGTGATGATGGTGGTGGTGATGATGGTGGTGGTGGTGATGATGGTGGTGGTGGTGGTGATGATGGTGGTGGTGATGGTGGTGGTGATGATGGTGGTGGTGATGATGATGGTGATGATGGTGGTGGTGATGGTGCTGGTGGTGATGGTGATGGTGGTGATGGTGGTGGTGGTGATGGTGATGATGGTGGTGGTGATGGTGGTGGTGATGGTGGTGGTGGTGATGATGGTGGTGGTGATGGTGGTGATGGTGGTGGTGGTGGTGATGGTGGTGGTGATGGTGATGATGGTGGTGATGATGGTGGTGGTGATGATGGTGGTGGTGATGGCGGTGGTGGTGGTGATGGTGGTGGTGGTGGTGGTGATGGTGGTGGTGATGATGGTGGTGGTGATGATGGTGGTGGTGGTGGTGATGATGGTGGTGGTGATGATGGTGGTGGTGATGATGATGGTGATGATGGTGGTGGTGATGGTGCTGGTGGTGATGGTGATGGTGGTGATGGTGGTGGTGGTGATGGTGATGATGGTGGTGGTGATGGTGGTGGTGATGATGGTGGTGGTGATGGTGGTGATGGTGGTGGTGGTGATGATGGTGGTGGTGATGGTGATGATGGTGGTGGTGATGGTGGTGGTGATGGTGGTGGTGATGATGGTGATGATGGTGGTTGTGATGATGGTGGTGGTGATGGTGGTGGTGATGGTGATGATGGTGGTGGTGATGGTGGTGGTGGTGATGGTGGTGATGGTGATGATGGTGGTGATGGTGGTGGTGATGGTGGTGGTGGTGGTGATGATGGTGATAGTGGTGGTGGTGGTGGTGGTGGTGATGGTGGTGGTGATGGTGATGGTGGTGATGGTGATGGTGGTGATGGTGGTGGTGGTGGTGGTGATGGTGGTGGTGATGGTGGTGGTGATGGTGATGGTGGTGGTGGTGGTAATGGTGGTTTGGGATGATACTTAGAAAAAAAGGTGCTATCTGGAAACAGAAAGTGTTCTTCGGGTGTCCCCATAGGAGAAACCTTTGAAGAGCCTTTTGGTTGCAGGTAAAACTAGTTTGGGTTCCATGTATGACCCTTTCCACAGAGGGTTCTACATGAAACCCAAAAGGGTTCTACCTGGAACCAAAAAGGGTTCTACCTGGAACCAAAAAGGGTTATACCTGGAACCAAAAAGGGTTCTACCTGGAACCCAAAAGAGTTCTACCTGGAAACAAAAAGGGTGCTCCTATGGGGACAGCAGAAGAACCCTATTGGAACCCTTTTTTCTAAGGGTGTACACTCTGTCTTCCAGCATGACCACTATTCACTATAATACTCTGTCTTCCTGCATCACCACTATTCCCTAAAACACTCTGTCTTCCTGCATCACCACTGTTCACTATAACACTCTGTCTTCCTGCATCATCACTGTTCACTATAACACTCTGTCTTCCTGCATTACCACTGTTCACTATAACACTCTGTCTTCCTGCATCACCACTGTTCACTATAACACTCTGTCTTCCTGCATCACCACTATTCACTATAACACTCTGTCTTCCTGCATCACCACTGTTCACTATAACACTCTGTCTTCCTGCATCACCACTGTTCACTAAAACACTCTGTCTTCCAGCATCACCACTGTTCACTAAAACACTGTCTTCCAGCATCACCACTGTTCACTATAACACTGTATTCCTGCATCACCACTGTTCACTATAACACTGTATTCCTGCATCACCACTGTTCACTAAAACACTATGTCTTCCAGCATCACCACTGTTCACTATAACACTGTCTTCCTGCATCACCACTGTTCACTATAACACTCTGTCTTCCTGCATCCCCACTGTTCACTATAACACTCTGTCTTCCTGCATCACCACTATTCACTTTAACACTCTGTCTTCCTGCATCACCACTATTCACTTTAACACTCTGTCTTCCTGCATCATCACTGTTCACTATAACACTCTGTCTTCCTGCATCACCACTGTTCACTATAACACTCTGTCTTCCTGCATCCCACTGTTCACTTTAACACTCTGTCTTCCTGCATCATCACTGTTCACTATAACACTCTGTCTTCCTGCATCACCACTATTCACTATAACACTCTGTCTTCCTGCATCCCCACTGTTCACTATAACACTGTATTCCTGCATCACCACTGTTCACTATAACACTGTATTCCTGCATCACCACTGTTCACTAAAACACTATGTCTTCCAGCATCACCACTGTTCACTATAACACTGTCTTCCTGCATCACCACTGTTCACTATAACACTCTGTCTTCCTGCATCACCACTGTTCACTATAACACTGTCTTCCTGCATCCCCACTGTTCACTTTAACACTCTGTCTTCCTGCATCCCCACTGTTCACTATAACACTCTGTCTTCCTGCATCACCACTGTTCACTATAACACTCTGTCTTCCTGCATCCCCACTGTTCACTATAACACTCTGTCTTCCTGCATCACCACTGTTCACTATAACACTCTGTCTTCCAGCATCACCACTGTTCACTATAACACTCTGTCTTCCTGCATCCCCACTGTTCACTATAACACTCTGTCTTCCTGCATCACCACTGTTCACTAAAACACTCTGTCTTCCTGCATCACCACTGTTCACTATAACACTCTGTCTTCCTGCATCACCACTGTTCACTATAACACTCTGTCTTCCTGCATCACCACTGTTCCCTAAAACACTCTGTCTTCCTGCATCCCCACTGTTCACTATAACACTCTGTCTTCCTGCATCACCACTATTCACTATAACACTCTGTTTTCCTGCATCACCACTATTCACTATAACACTCTAAGCCTGGAAGTTAAATCGATCATCCTTTGTTCCTAAGCCAAAGGATGACAGGGGGAGAGGAGAAGATCAGCAGAGGGTGTTCTGGAGCTCACTGCACAAGTCTGCCATGAACAAAATAAATGATAAAGAAAATGTGAAAAGACTGACATGGCCCGGTCTGATATGAGAAGAACAGAGAGGCAGGAGAAAGATGACTGACATGGCCCGGTCTGATATGAGAAGAACAGAGAGGCAGGAGAAAGATGACTGACATGGCCCGGTCTGATATGAGAAGAACAGAGAGGCAGGACAAAGATGACTGACATGGCCCGGTCTGATATGAGAAGAACAGAGAGGCAGGAGAAAGATGACTGACATGGCCCGTTCTGATATGAGAAGGAACAGAGGCAGGAGAAAGATGACTGACATGGCCCGGTCTGATATGAGATGAACAGAGAGGCAGGAGAAAGATGACTGACATGGCCCGGTCTGATATGAGAAGAACAGAGAGGCAGGAGAAAGATGACTGACATGGCCCGGTCTGATGTGGGAAGAACAGAGAGACAGGAGAAAGATGACTGACATGGCCCGTTCTGATATGAGAAGAACAGAGAGGCAGGAGAAAGATGACTGACAAGGCCCGGTCCGATATGAGAAGAACAGAGAGGCAGGAGAAAGATGACTGACATGGCCCGGTCCGATATGAGAAGAACAGAGAGGCAGGAGAAAGATGACTGACATGGCCCGGTCCGATATGAGAAGAACAGAGAGGCAGGACAAAGATGACTGACATGACCTGGTCTGATATGGGAAGAACAGAGAGACAGGAGAAAGATGACTGACATGGCCCGGTCCGATATGAGAAGAACAGAGAGGCAGGAGAAAGATGATTGACATGGCCCGGTCCGATATGAGAAGAACAGTGAGGCAGGAGAAAGATGACTGGCATGGCCCGGTCTGTTATGAGAAGAACAGAGAGGCAGGAGAAAGATGACTGACATGGCCCGGTCTGATGTGGGAAGAACAGTGAGGCAGGAGAAAGATGACTGACATGGCCTGGTCTGATATGAGAAGAACAGAGAGGCAGGAGAAAGATGACTGGCATGGCCCGGTCTGATATGAGAAGAACAGAGATGCAGGAGAAAGATGACTGACATGGCCCGGTCTGATATGAGAAGAACAGAGAGGCAGGAGAAAGATGACTGACATGGCCCGGTCTGATGTGGGAAGAACAGAGAGGCAGGACAAAGGCAACAGAGCCACACAGAGTTCATGTGGAGAAGGCTTGTCTTTGTCTTTGTTGTTTGACCATCAAAGGGGGAAGAGTTGCCAGACACAACCTCAGGTCTCACGAGATGAAACACTGAATGTGTCCCAAATGGCACCCTATTCCCTACATAGTGCACTACATTTCTACCTAATTTGAATAGTGCACTACTTTTTTTTTATAGCCCTGGTCAAGAACACTGCACTAAATAGGGAATAGTGTGCCATTTGGGATGCAACCTCTGCTATTATTGCAAAGTATGTCCCTGACGTTGCAGTTCATCGGCAACTGGATCTGTGTGTTGCCTTTTGTACTGAGGAGCTGAACTGTGATGAACAGCTGTGAGTCTGGTGCTATCATGAACAGAAGAGAGGGGATACACTGGGGGATGGAATCAATGAACAGAAGAGAGGATACAGATGTAGGATCTTAATTTGAGCCAATTTGATACAGCAGAACAATTATCCTGCAGCAACAGGAAATTATGATGTGAATTATTATGTGGATTATAACGAATAGACATATTTACATTTTTCGTAATGGTTAATCAAGTCGGAAATTTCTATGTAGAAATGACAAACTTCAGAAGCCTTTGTAAACCTCAAATACACTACACATTTAAAATGTCCTGTATTTCAGGAAAGCTCCAACAACAGGTTGATCAAATTAAGATCCTACATCTGGGGGATGGAATCAATGAAGAGGAGAGAGGGGATACACTGGAGGATGGAGTCAATGAAGAGGAGAGAGGGGATACACTGGAGGATGGAATCAATGAAGAGGAGAGAGGGGATACACTAGAGGATGGAATCAATGAAGAGGAGAGAGGGGATACACTAGAGGATGGAAACAATGAAGAGGAGAGAGGGGATACACTAGAGGATGGAATCAATGAAGAGGAGAGAGGGGATACACTGGAGGATGGAATCAATGAAGAGGATAGAGGGGATACACTGGGGGATGGAATCAATGAAGAGGAGAGAGGGGATACACTGGAGGATGGAATCAATGAAGAGGATAGAGGGGATACACTGGAGGATGGAATCAATACACTGGAGGATGGAATCAATGAAGAGGAGGGGATACACTGGAGGATGGAATCAATGAAGAGGAGAGAGGGGGATACACTGGAGGATGGAATCAATGAAGAGGAGAGAGGGGATACACTGGAGGATGGAATCAATGAAGAGGATAGAGGGGATACACTGGAGGATGGAGGGGATACACTGGAGGATGGAATCAATGAAGAGGAGAGAGGGGATAGGGGATACACTGGAGGATGGAATCAATGAAGAGGAGATACACTGGGGGATACACTGAAGAGGATGGAATCAATGAAACAATGAGGAGAGGGGATACACTGGAGGATGGAATCAATGAAGAGGAGAGAGGGGATACACTGGGGGATGGAATCAATGAAGAGGAGAGAGGGGATACACTGGAGGATGGAATCAATGAAGAGGAGAGAGGGGATACACTAGAGGATGGAATCAATGAAGAGGAGAGAGGGGATACACTAGAGGATGGAAACAATGAAGAGGAGAGAGGGGATACACTGGGATGGATGGAATCAATGAAGAGGAGAGAGGGGACTGGAGGATGGAATCAATGAAGAGGAGAGAGGGGATACACTGGAGGATGGAATCAATGAAGAGGAGAGAGGGGATACACTAGAGGATGGAACAATGAAGAGGAGAGAGGGGGAGGATGGAATCAATGAAGAGGAGAGAGGGGATACACTGGAGGATGGAATCAATGAATGGAAATCAAGGACTGGAGGATGGAATCAAGAGGGGATACACTGGAGGATGGAATCAATGAAGAGGAGAGAGGGGATACACTGGAGGATGGAGGAGGGGATACACTGGAGGATGGAATCAAGAGGGAGGGGATACACTGGAGGATGGAATCAATGGAGGACTGGAAACAATGAAGAGGAGAGAGGGGATACACTGGAGGATGGAATCAGAGGGGATACAAGAGGATGGAATCAATGAAGAGGAGAGGGGATACACTGGAGGATGGAATCAATGAAGAGGAGAGAGGGGATACACTGGAGGATGGAATCAATGAAGAGGAGAGAGGGGATACACTGGAGGATGGAATCAATGAAGAGGAGGATACACTGGAGGATGGAACACACTGGAGGATGGAATCAATGAAGAGGAGAGAGGGGATACACTGGAGGATGGAATCAATGAAGAGGAGAGAGGGGATACACTGGAGGATGGAATCAATGAAGAGGAGAGAGGATGGATGAAGAGGAGAGAGGGGATACACACTGGAGGATGGAAGAGAGAGAGGGGATACACTGGGGGATGGAATCAATGAAGAGGAGAGAGGGGATACACTGGGGGATAGAATCAATGAAGAGGAGAGAGGGGATACACTGGGGGATGGAATCAATGAAGAGGAGAGAGGGGATACACTGGGGGATAGAATCAATGAAGAGGAGAGAGGGGATACACTGGGGGATAGAATCAATGAAGAGGAGAGAGGGGATACACTGGGGGATGGAATCAATGAAGAGGAGAGAGGGGATACACTGGAGGATGGAATCAATGAAGAGGAGAGAGGGGATACACATACATATACGCAATACACACATTAAAAAGACCCAATAGAACCACTACTGTTCTATAACGGAACATTTAGAATATTGGATGATCTACAATGGAATCTTTAGAAACACTACTGTTCTATAACTGAACATTTAGAACAACAGGTGTTCTACAATGGAACCTTAAGAACCTCTGATATTCTCTCCCCTCTCTCCATTTCTCTCTAGCTTTCCCCTCACTGTTGTCTCTTCTCCTCTCGTTTTTCCCCTTCTATCCTTGAAACCGGTAAAATATCAAGAAAACTAAATGGAAAGTTCATTGGCCCACTTTGTCTCTCTGAAACTATAGCAGGGATTGATGTAAAATGACAGGCATGTGTGCGTGCTCGCGTACGTGCATGTGTGTGTTCCCCTGAATCCTAAGTATGACAGGCAGACAGGTTGTTGTTTGTTATTTTATCATTGTTTTTGGCAGATTGCTGTTTGACGGAGTGCTGTCTGGCAGAAATGCAGAGTTGGGGCTGATTCCACATGCCCTGTGAGAAAGGGAGTTGGTGCCTTGGCTGCACACACACACACACACACACACACACACACACACACACACACACACACACACACACACACACACACACACACACACACACACACACACACACACGATCCCACAAGTCCTTGGCTGGTTAAACTGTTGTCTCCTTCACAGTCCCACAAATTGGTTTATGATGCTCGAAAAGGTCATGCAGTACTTGAAGATAAACTTGACACTTCCCTAAATAATATTCTAAGATTCTGAGAAGGTCTCTGAGTAGGTCACAGGAAGGCTCAACTGAACATCTATTGACATATAATTGCTAAATGCTAACGATGCTTGGAAAGTGGAGAAGTCATCGAATTTCAAAAAGCACACACTCCTGGAGACACCTTTATATTTTGGAGACAGCGTTACGTTGGCTAGAAATGAGATTTACAGTGGCTGATTAAGGATAAATAAGTTAACTATTTAGCCGCCAGTTAGCCAAGATAATACACTAGCCAGCTAAGTTTTTAAAAAGTTGGTTAGAAATTGCTTCTACACTATTTTGCCAGCTACAGTAGGCTGACATATTACTTGTCTTTGTGACCATTTTTTGTGATGCTCATCCATGCATATCCACTTTCTATGTGTAAGCAGACCCAGAAGAAACTCAGGGCCCTAGATGAAGCCTATCCTAGAACTAAGACCCAGAGTTTGTCCTATGAATAAGCCGGTGTGTGAAAGTGGAGTCTGCCATATTTCAATGGTTGGGATTTCTGCACTATGCAGACCCAGAGAAAATGAAGGGACAGGAGGATTTGGAATGAATCCAGCCTTATGGAGATAGCAGAGGTAGTGGTACATTGCACGCACAGACACACACAGACACACACACACACACAGACACACACAGACACACACACACACACACACAGACAGACAGACACACACGCACACACACACGCACACGCACACACACACACACACACACACTCTCTCTCTCTCACACACTCACATGCACACACACACTCTCTCTCTCTCACACACACACATGCACACACACACTCTCTCTCTCACACACACACACACACATGCACACACACACTCTCTCTCTCACACACACACACACACATGCACACACACACTCTCTCACACACACACACACACACACACACACACACACACACACACACACACACACACACACACACACACACACACACACACAGAGCGCTTTTCTGACCTTATTAAGTGAGTCTGCTACAGCCAAGGTTAGTGGTTCTGTCTCAGTTGGCTGGGGAGGGTCGAGAGAGGCTCAGAGAGGGTGGTAGTGTGAGTGATGGAACAGTCTGAAGATGTTTAAATTCATCCTACATTCACAGAGGATTACGTTCCGCTCAGTTAGAGCGCTCAACATATTCTAATACAGCTTTATTTGACCTTCTGAAGCTAGATGGATAGACTGATACAATCACTTCAGAAATCCTTCCTCACCAAACTAGCTACATTACAGAATGTTTCCCCCAAAACATAATTACTGATACGTGACATGTCACCGTTTGTGATATGAATAAAGTGAACAGTTAGACAATGCTACATGTCATCAACACGCCTAATAGGCTACGGAAATGACTTGACAAGCAGACGCTCAATGATGGTGATAGAGATACGCCAGACATTTATCACAATGTTGCTATTTCCTTTCCCTGAAGCAGCAGTCTACAGATGTAATGGTCCCACAGTAATATCATTGCCATAGGCTATTGTGGACTAATTGTCATTTTAGCTCCCATTCAATTGGAACATTTGTGAAAGGTCTCCTCTAAACAGACTGGATATAGCTGAAATTGGTTGCAAACGAATACATTCAACTGCAGTTGCGGTCTTTCTGTATATTTTCCACCCAGTTGAAATGCTTTTATTTCTTGAACGTAACTTCAGGGAGTTGCGTTCGCCAGATTGCAGAGCTGCATGAGTCTGTTTTCCCCAGCTGCTATGAGTACAGCAGTGTGCTTTTTCCCTGCTTCAGAAAATCCCCGATTAGATTTGCTGTTCTGCAGCTGACTCCCGAAGAGGATGTCAAAAAAATGCTGCAATAGCGCAACGCTGCAACACAATTAGAGAGGTTTATCATTGTTTTGTAATGGCTTGTTTTTTAGGGGGGGAAGAGACTTTTCAGCCAGCCTTAGCATATACTTCATAATACACAGGTTTGGGAATAATCTCAACACAACTCAAGAAATGAATAGAAATTCTCACTTTGTCCTGTAAAGTGCTAATTCTTTAACAGTCAAGTCCAAAGCCCTAGATGTATAACCTGTATCTCATATGATCTGCCCAGTTAGCTTGACTGATATCTCTCTGCCTTATCCAGATACAGTGCGTTCAGAAAATATTCAGACCCATTTTCGACATTTTGTTACGTTAGTCTTATTCTAAAATGTTTTCCCCCCTCATCAGTCTACGCACAATACCCCATAATGATAAAGCCAAAACAGGCTTTGTTTGCACATTTATACAACATAAAAACGCAAATATCACATTTACATTAGTATTCAGATCCTTTACTGAGTACTTTGTTGAAGCACATTTGGCAGTGATTACAGCCTCCAGTCTTCTTGGGAGTGATGCTACAAACTTGACACACCTGTATTTGGCGAGTTTCTCCCGTTCTTCTCTGCAGATCCTCACAAGCTTTGTCAGGTTGGATGGGGAGCGTTGCTGCACAGCTATTTTCTGGTCACTCCAGAGGGTGTTAGATCGGGTTCAAGTCCAGGCTCTGGCTGGACCACTCAAGGACATTCAGAGACTTGTCCCAATGCCACTCCTGTGTTGTCTTGGCTGTGTGCTTAGGGTTGTTGTCCTGTTGGAAGGTGAACCTTTGCCCCAGTCTGTGGTCCTGAGCGCTCTGTAGCAGGTTTTTATCAAGGATCTTTCCCATTCATCTTTCCCTCGATCCTGACTAGTCTCCCAGTCCCTGCCGCTGAAAAACATCCCTACAGCATGATGCTGCCACAACCATGCTTCACTGTAGGGATGGTGCCAGGTTTCCTCCAGACGTGACACTTGGCATTCAGGTCAAAGAGTTCGATCTTGGTTTCATCAGACCAGAGCGTCTTGTTGCTCATGGTCTGAGAGTCCTTTAGGTACCTTTTGTCAAACTCCAAGCAGGCTGTCATGTGCCTTTTACTGATGAGTGGCTTCCGTCTAGCCACTCTACCGTAAAAACCTGATTAGTGGAGTGCTTCTGGAAGGTTCTTCCATCTCTACAGAGAAACTCTGGAGCTCTGTCAGAGTGACCATCGGGTTCTTGGTCTCCTCCCTGACCAAGGCCCTTCTCCCCTGATTGCTCAGTTTGGCCGGGCGGCCTGCTTAAGGAAGAGTATTGGTGGTTCCAAACCTCTTCCATTTAAGAATGATGGAGGCCACTGTGTTCTTGGGGACCTTCAATGCTGCAGACATTTTTTGGTACCCTTCCCCGGATCTGTGCCTCGACACAATCCTGTCTCGGAGCTCTACGGACAATTCCTTCGACCTTATGGCTTGGTTTTTGCTCTGACATGCAATGTCAACTGTGGGAGATTATATAGACAGGTGTTAGCCTTTCCAAATCATGTCCAATCAATTGAATTTGCCACAGGTGGACTCCAATCAAGTTGTAGAAATATCTCAAGGATGATCAATGGAAACAGGATGCACCTGAGCTCAATTTCGAGTCTCATAGCAAAGGGTCTGAATACTTTTGTAAATAAGGTATTTCTGATTTAAAAAATGTATAAATTAGCAACCATTTCTAAAAACCTGTTTTCACTTTGTCATTATTGGGTATTGTGTGTAGATTAATGGAGGAAAATAAAAATAAATTCCATTTTAGAATAAGGCTGTAATGTAACAAAATGTAGAAAAAGGGAAGGGGTCTGAATACTTTCCAAATGCACTGTAGCTCATAAGGTCACATGGCGTCAGAAGTGGCATCCGAACCCACATCTAAAGTAACAGCATTGGCTTCAAGTCTATGTTTTAATGAAGTCCAGTTATAGTACTATATTGCATGTAAAAAGCCACTGTTACAGCAAGGGCTAAATACAGTTGAAGTTGGAAGTTTACATACACTTAGGTTGGAGTCATTAAAACTCGTTTTTCAACCACTCCACACATTTCTTGTTAAAAACTATAGTTTTGGCAAGTCGGTTAGGACATCTACTTGGTGCATGACACAAGTATTTTTTTCCAACAATTGTTTACAGACAGATTATTTCACTTATATTTCACTGTATCACAATTCCAGTGGGTCAGAAGTTTACATACACTAAGTTGCCTGTGCATTTAAACAGCTTGGAAAATTCCAGAAAATTATGTCATGGCTTTAGAAGCTTCCGATAGGCTAATTGACATAATTTGAGTTGATTGGAGGTGTACCTGTGGATGTATTTCAAGGCCTACCTTCAAACTCAGTGCCTCTTTGCCTGACATAATGGGAAAATCAAAATAAATCAGCCAAGACCTCAAAAAAAAATTGTAGACCACAAATCTGGTTCATCCTTGGGAGCAATTTCCAAACGCCTGAAGGTACCACGTTCATCTGTACAAACAATAGTACACAAGTATAAATACAATGGGACCACGCAGTCGTCATACCGCTCAGGAAGGAGACGCGTTCTGTCTCCTAGAGATGAACGTACTTTGGTGCGAAAAGTGCAAATCAATCCCAGAACAACAGCAAAGGACCTTGTGACGACGCTGGAGGAAACTGGCACAAAAGTATCTATATCCACAGTAAAACCAATTCTATATCGACATAACCTGAAAGGCCGCTCCGCAAGGAAGATGCCACTGCTCCAAAACCACCATAAAGAAGCCAGACTACGGTTTACAACTGCACATGGAGACAAAGATCGTACTTTTTGGAGAATTGTCCTCTGGTCTGAAATATAACTGTTTGGCCATTGTTATGTTTGGAGGGAAAAGGGGGAGGCTTGAAACACGGGGGTGGCAGCATCATGATGTAGGGGTGCTTTGCTGCAGGAGGAACTGGTGCACTTCACAAAATAGATGGCATCATGAGGTAGGAAAATTATGTGGATATATTGAGGCAACATCTCAAGACATCAGTCAGGAAGTGAAAACTTGGTAGCAAATGGGTCTCCAAATGGACAATGACCCCAAGCATACTTCTAAAGTTGTGGCAAAATGGCTTAAGGACAACAAAGTCAAGGTATTGGAGTGGCCATCACAAAGCCCTGACCTCAATCCCATAGAACATTTGTGGGCAGAACTGAAAAAGCGTGTGCGAGCAAGGAGGTCTACAAACCTGAATCAGTTACACCAGCTCTGTCAGGAGGAATGGCCCAAAATTCACCCAACTTATATAAACTTTTGACCCACTGGCAATGTGATGAAAGAAATAAAAGCTGAAATAAATCATTCTCTCTATTATTATTCTGACATTTCACATTCTTAAAACAAAGTGATGATCCTAACTGACCTAAGACAGGATTAACTGTCAGGAATTGTGAAAAACTGAGTTTAAATGTATTTGGCTAAGGTGTATGTAAACTTCCGACTTCAACTGTAGTTCAGGTCTATGCTAACTATACTGTAAACCTCATAATAATATGTCAGTGTGGTTTCATTTGACACTTTTCTCCATCAATGTGTGCTATAAAAAGTTGATTATTGAACTAGAGTTTAGTCAACAGAGCGATGCATAATTACTGACCTTTTTATAAAGCACATTGCTGAAGAAGTGTCAAATTAAATCACACTGCAAGATTATAATGAGTTTTATTGTATTTGTCACCCCAAGTGTTATCAGTGCAGTTGTAGTCCAGTATTCTAGGTCAAATCCTGGACTCCAGTACCAACAATCCCCCTGGGCCAGTTTCCTTGTTGGCTGGCCCAGTTAGAGTTTTCTATGAGGAACATCAGACAGTTCTCACTGGGGATGTACAGTATAGCAGACTCAATGTGGACTTGGCTCAGTTAGAAACTCCTCTAAGGCCTAATTTATAACCTACATAGGTACGGACGCAAGAACTACGATTAGCTTAGCAAAATGGTAATCCTGCGTAGTCGCATAGCAAAAATACCCTAACGTGTGCAGCTCCGCAATTTGTAACTGACCCAAGTACGCAGGATCGTCATTTTGTGTAGCTAATTGTGTTCTTGTGCTGCATACGTATGTACGTAAGGTATAAATTATCTAATTGCTTTCTAAACCAGTGATCTGGACATGTTCATAAAGTTCCTCAGGGCTAGACCGGTTTTGCTTTTTAAATGATAATGAATAAGGAAGAAGACCTGATCTTAGATCAGCACTTTTACTCTGAGATGCTTGATTGATGTATACTGTACGGTCCCTGACCTTTTCACAAATCCTGCTGTATTAGTCTAACCGGAGTATTATGCAAACAATGAACTGAAGAACACTAAAAAGAATCTCATAAATGAATAATGAACAGCTAGATAAAAACATAATAAAACCCTCAGAAAACCACAGGCTCCACTGAACCTCTTCTTCGAACTGAAGACAAAAAAGTGAACGATAAAAAAGCATCACAAAACAATAAAGAGTAAGTATGACAACCACTTCACACAGCCAATATTCATTTCAAAGGACACCTAAAAACAAAAGTTGCTACTTTGCGAGAGAGAGGTCCAGTCACACAGACACAGTAACAGTCAGAACAGTTGTCCTTTATTGTGGTATATTCCAGTTTACACCTGTTGCCATGATGTGTGCATCTAACTATTTACAGACTACTACAGTGTGCTGCGGCTCACAGTTCCTGTGTTGAAGGCAAATCCACTGGGTAATCATTACACGGCTCAGGGGAGAAGTTTCCCCTAGGTACAGATCTAGGATCAGCTTCCCCTCCCCAATCCATCGGTGAGGAAAATGCTAAAGTGACCCAAGATCAGCATCTAGAGGCATCTTCGTAGGTCAGCGTTTTTCATCCTGAATCTTGTTCTGGAGGCAGCTCGGCAGAGTGGTCACTAGAGGGCGCAGCCACAAAGTAATAAAATCTGATTTTAAACCTAACCCTAATGTTAACCACACTGCTAACCCTAATGCCTAACCCTAATGTTAACCACACTGCTAACCCTAATGCCTAACCCTAACGTTAACCACACTGCTAACCCTAATGTTAACCACACTGCTAACCCTAATGTTAACCACACTGCTAACCCTAATGTTAACCACACTGCTAACCCTAATGCCTAACCCTAACGTTAACCACACTGCTAACCCTAATGTTAACCACACTGCTAACCCTAATGTTAACCACACTGCTAACCCTAATGCCTAACCCTAACGTTAACCACACTGCTAACCCTAATGTTAACCACACTGCTAACCCTAATGTTAACCACACTGCTAACCCTAATGCCTAACCCTAACGTTAACCACACTGCTAACCCTAATGTTAACCACACTGCTAACCCTAATGTTAACCACACTGCTAACCCTAATGCCTAACCCTAACGTTAACCACACTGCTAACCCTAATGTTAACCACACTGCTAACCCTAATGTTAACCACACTGCTAACCCTAATGCCTAACCCTAACGTTAACCACACTGCTAACCCTAATGTTAACCACACTGCTAACCCTAATGTTAACCACACTGCTAACCCTAATGTTAACCACACTGCTAACCCTAATGTTAACCACACTGCTAACCCTAATGCCTAACCCTAACGTTAACTACACTGCTAACCCTAATGTTAACCACACTGCTAACCCTAATGCCTAACCCTAACGTTAACCACACTGCTAACCCTAATGTTAACCACACTGCTAACCCTAATGCCTAACCCTAATGTTAACCACACTGCTAACCCTAATGTTAACCACACTGCTAACCCTAATGTTAACCACACTGCTAACCCTAATGCCTAACCCTAACGTTAACCACACTGCTAACCCTAATGTTAACCACACTGCTAACCCTAATGTTAACCACACTGCTAACCCTAATGCCTAACCCTAACGTTAACCACACTGCTAACCCTAATGTTAACCACACTGCTAACCCTAATGCCTAACCCTAACGTTAACCACACTGCTAACCCTAATGCCTAACCCTAACATTAAATAACATTTTTACAATATAGACCATTTTGACTTCGCATCTGACCCATCTAAGGAGGATTCGCCCAATTCTGCTCCAGAACAAGACTCATGACAATAAACGTCAACCGGCAGTAACTTCACCCTTCACCCATTAGGTGGGGGGCTCAACTCCAGTCCTCTCCTAACGGGCAAACCTGACATCAAACTGAGTGGTCCAGTGCTTCATTATCAGGTTATTGTGTCTACTTTTGAATGATTATATCAAACAAGAGAAATTGTTTACAACCTGAAGTGCGTACTTCCTCATGTTAATTTTTGCAGTAAGACAATGTTCTCTCCCATTTGTGCCAGGAACACCTGAAGTGGCACATAAATCACTAGCATAAAAGGTTGTGTTCCAAGCCAACTACATTGCAGACGTTGCATTGCATCAACCAACGGTTGCTTGCCACGTCATCGACTGCAGTCAGGCATCAGATTGCTACATCATAGGATGTGGTTTGCTGATATCTTAAACATCTATCCAGGCGTTTTGATATCTGCCAGGAGTCTGCAAAGTAGTCAGCCTGGAACACGGCCTAAATGAACTAACTTGAGAGGGAAACCAAGGAGGACTGGAGTAGAGCATCCCCTGATTTACTGTTAACTGGGTGACGTGTGTGTGATCGGCCATCTTGGTTTGCGTACTGTCTCTGAGCTCAGGTTCATGAGTGGAGATGTGAATCTCACGTTGTGTCCCAGAACTATGAAATAGCTTCCCCAACCTTTCATCACCACCGCTACAGTTGATGATGAGACAAGGACGTTCTTCAAAACTATTGGGACACAGCCTTAACGGCAGGCAGTTTGCATTCAGTGGTTTTAAGGCCTCTTAGGAGACTAGATGGGTAGGCAGGGCTTGAGTGGAGGGACTGTTTCTTTACTTGAATCAGATTCTTACGAAGTGTTACAATGCCTTATAAACATTCATAGCACATTCAAACCACATTGGAATGCAGTCATGGACCGTTACCAAACTGTAAAGTAAAGCAACGAGGCACAGGGCTACTAAGATGTCATACATCCACGATACATCATAACCTATTGTGTCGTATTGCGTAATTAATTCAACATGTCATAATGCTCTATAGAAGGTGCTATGAATGTTTATAAGGTGACACAGCACCTCATAAGAAGCTTCTGCAAGTGTTAGTGTTTCTGACAGCCTGGGAGATTGGTGCAGTCGATACCGCTGACTGAACTAATACAAGTGTCTCTCCCAGTGACTGAACTAATATGAGTGTCTCTCCCAGAGGTGCTCAGTTAGTCAACAGTAGAAACGTCAAGTATTTACTGTATTAAACACTGTCACAAGGCAGAGAATAACTCCCTACTTCAGAGCTCCCTACTGCAGAGCTCCCTACTGCAGAGCTCCCTACTTCAGAGCTCCCTACTGCAGCTATGTGCTTTTGGCTAGTAGTTAAACTATCTAAAGCAAGGAAAGGAGAGCAACATTCAACTTAATTCTGTTCAAGAGACGATGAGAAATGATATGTGTGTTTTGCTCTCTCTGTGAGTAATGCTACTTTCAATACATTCAGGCTCTGTAGTGTTTTATATTGTTTTTACAATCTACTGTATGTACTGTCTGTTATTCGTCTATTTCAACTACAGTACTTCAATATACTGTATATGTCTATTTAGAAAAGGCATTGCACAAAATCCCATGAATTAAAACTCTGGTTATTATTATAATAGATAAAGATAAATAATATCTGGTGCACCTCATCACATTCTACCAGATAATTCATCCAAAAATAACTCTCATTAAAATACATTATACAGCAATTATACTAAAATAAAAATATCAGAAGCTGTGTACAGAAACAAATCCAGCTGTCG
>NC_088422.1:88237355-88239855 GCF_034236695.1 Oncorhynchus nerka
CAACATACATCTGCAGTTCATGGGTATAGGGTTTATCCAAATCCCTCAATATTATGCCTCCCTCTCTGCCTCTCTCTCTCTCTGTGTCTCTATCTCTCTCTCTCTCTCTCTCTCTCTCTCTCTCTCGCTCTCTTGCTCTGTCTCTCTCTCTCTCTCTCTCGCTATCTTGCTCTCTCTCTCTCTCTCTCTCTCTCTCTCTCTCTCTCTCTCTCTCTCTCTCTCTCTCTCAATTCAATTCAATTTCAATTCAATTCAAGGGCTTTATTGGCATGGGAAACATGTGTTAACATTGCCAAAGCAAGTGAGGTAGATAATATATAAAGTGAATATATAAAGTGAAATAAACAATAAAAATTAACAGTAAACATTACACATACAGAAGTTTCAAAACAATAAAGACATTACAAATGTCATATTATATATATACAGTGTTTTAACAATGTACAAATGGTAAGGACACAAGATAAAATAAATAAGCATAAATATGGGTTGTATTTACAATGGTGTTTGTTCTTCACTGGTTGCCCTTTTCTCGTGGCAACAGGTCACAAATCTTGCTGCTGTGATGGCACACTGTGGAATTTCACCCAGTAGATATGGGAGTTTATCAAAATTGGATTTGTTTTCGAATTCTTTGTGGATCTGTGTAATCTGAGGGAAATATGTATCTCTAATATGGTCATACATTGGGCAGGAAGTTAGGAAGTGCTGCTCAGTTTCCACCTCATTTTGTGGGCAGTGAACACATAGCCTGTCTTCTCTTGAGAGCCAGGTCTGCCTATGGCGGCCTTTCTTAATAGCAAGGCTATGCTCACTGAGTCTGTACATAGTCAAAGCTTTCCTTAATTTTGGGTCAGTCACAGTGGCCAGGCATTCTAGTTTGCTCTTTTTTTTTGTTAATTCTTTCCAATGTGTCAAGTAATTATCTTTTTGTTTTCTCATGATTTGTTTGGGTCTAATTGTGCTGCTGTCCTGGGGCTCTGTAGGGTGTGTTTGTGTTTGTGAACAGAGCCCCAGGACCAGCTTGCTTAGGGGACTCTTCTCCAGGTTCATCTCTCTGTAGGTGATGGCTTTGTTATGGAAGGTTTGGAAATCGCTTCCTTTTAGGTGGTTATAGAATTTAACGGCTCTTTTTTGGATTTTGATAATTAGTGGGTATCGGCCTAATTCTGCTCTGCATGCATTATTTGGTGTTCTACGTTGTACACGGAGGATATTTTTGCAGAATTCTGCGTGCAGAGTCTCAATTTGGTGTTTGTCCCATTTTGTGAAGTCTTGGTTGGTGAGCGAACCCCAGACCTCACAACCATAAAGGGCAATGGGCTCTATGACTGATTCAAGTATTTTTAGCCAAATCCTAATGGTATGTTGAAATTTATGTTCCTTTTGATGGCATAGAATGCCCTTCTTGCCTTGTCTCTCAGATCGTTCACAGGTTTGTGGAAGTTACCTGTGGCGCTGATGTTTAGGCCAAGGTATGTATAGTTTTTTGTGTGCTCTAGGGCAACAGTGTCTAGATGGAATTTGTATTTGTGGTCCTGGTGACTGGACCTTTTTTGGAACACCATTATTTTGGTCTTACTGAGATTTACTGTCAGGGCCCAGGTCTGACAGAATCTGTGCATAAGATCTAGGTGCTGCTGTAGGCCCTCCTTGGTTGGTGACAGAAGCACCAGATCATCAGCAAACAGCAGACATTTGACTTCGGATTCTAGTAGGGTGAGGCTCATGCAGACTTTTCTAGTGCCCGCGCCAATTCGTTGATATATATGTTGAAGAGGGTTTAAGCTGCATCCCTGTCTCACCCCATGACCCTGTGTGAACAAATTGGTGTATTTCTTGCCAATTTTAACCACACACTTGTTGTTTGTGTACATGGATTTTATAATGTCGTATGTTTTACCCCCAACACCACTTTCCATCTGTTTGTATAGCAGACCCTCATGCCAAATTGAGTCGAAGGCTTTTTTGAAATCAACAAAGCATGAGAAGACTTTGCCTTTGTTTGGTTTGTCTGTCTGTCTGTCTGTCTGTCTGTCTGTCTGTCTGTCTGTCTGTCTGTCTGTCTGTCTGTCTGTCTGTCTGTCTGTCTGTCTGTCTGTCTGTCTGTCTGTCTGTCTGTCATTGAACCAATTCCAAACCAATAGGGATAGAGAGATGGATTTTTAGAGGCAATGAAGGCTAGGAGTCCTGTCATTCCTGATCAATGAGATACAAAAGTGGACTCTATAACTGACTTACCATTGCAAATTGTGTCGGGCTCCTCAACCCATTTGTTTTCGCTGAAACATAATCACTGGCTTACAGACTAATTATCCTCCATCAACAGACGCTTCAGTGTAAGTATACGGCCAATCACTGCAGATGTTCAGTCAGACACACCGATGCAGGTTTAGAAGAAAACACCTGCGTCCCAAATGACACTGTATTCCCTGCATGGTTCACTACTTTTGACCAGAGAAAAGTAGTGCACTGTATAAGGATTAGGGTGTGATTTGGG
>NC_088422.1:88242899-88360399 GCF_034236695.1 Oncorhynchus nerka
TGTAATATCCACCCTGTCTACTGTAATATCCATCCTGTCTACTGTAATGTCCACCCTGTCTACTGTAATGTCCACCCTGTCTACTGTAATATTCACCCTGTCTACTGTAATATCCACCCTGTCTGATCTACTAATATCCACCCTGTCTACTGTAATATCCACCCTGTCTACTGTAATGTAATATCCACCCTGTCTGTAATATCCACCCTGTCTGATGTAATATCCACCCTGTCTACTGTAATATCCACCCTGTCTATGTAATATCCACCCTGTCTGCTGTAATATCCACCCTGTCTACTGTAATATCCATGTCTGTAATATCCACCCTGTCTAAATATCCACCCTGTCTGACTGTAATATCCACTCTGTCTGATGTAATATCCACTCTGTCTACTGTAATATCCACCCTGTCCACTGTAATATCCACCCTGTCTACTGTAATATCCACCCTGTCTACTGTAATGTCCACCATGTCTACTGTAATATCCACCCTGTCTACTGTAATATCCACCTTGTCCACTGTAATATCCACCCTGTCTACTGTAATGTCAACCCTGTCTACTGTAATATCCACCCTGTCTACTGTAATATCCACCCTGTCTACTGTAATATCAACCCTGTCTACTGTAATATCCACCATGTCTACTGTAATATCCACCCTGTCTACTGTCTCCACCCTGTCTAAATATCCACCCTGTCTATCCACCCTGTCTACTGTAATATCCACCCTGTCTCCACCATGTCTAATGTCCACCCTGTCTAAATATCCACCCCACCCTGTCTACTGTAATATCCACCCTGTCTACTGTAATGTCCACCCTGTCTACTGTAATATCCACCCTGTCTACTGTAATATCCACCCTGTCTGATGTAATATCCACCCTGTCTACTGTAATATCCACCCTGTTTACTGTAATATCCACCCTGTCTACTGTAATATCCACCCTGTCTACTGTAATATCCACCCTGTCTACTGTAATATCCACCCTGTCTACTGTAATATCCACCCTGTCCACTGTAATATCCATCCTGTCTACTGTAATATCCACCCTGTCTACTGTAATATCCACCCTGTCTACTGTAATATCCACCCTGTCTACTGTAATATCCACCCTGTCTACTGTAATATCCACCCTGTCTACTGTAATATCCACCCTGTCTACTGTAATATCCACCCTGTCTACTGTAATGTCCACCATGTCTACTGTAATATCCACCCTGTCTACTGTAATGTCCACCCTGTCTACTGTAATATTCACCCTGTCTACTGTAATATCCACCCTGTCTGCTGTAATATCCACCCTGTCTACTGTAATATCCACCCTGTCTACTGTAATATCCACCCTGTCCACTGTAATATCCACCCTGTCTACTGTAATATCCACCCTGTCTACTGTAATATCCACCCTGTCTACTGTAATATCCACCCTGTCTACTGTAATATCCACCCTGTCTACTGTAATATCCACCCTGTCTACTGTAATATCCACCCTGTAATATCCACCCTGTCTACTGTAATATCCACCCTGTCTACTGTAATGTCCACCCTGTCTACTGTAATATTCACCCTGTCTACTGTAATATCCACCCTGTCTGCTGTAATATCCACCCTGTCTACTGTAATGTCCACCCTGTCTACTGTAATATTCACCCTGTCTACTGTAATATCCACCCTGTCTGATGTAATATCCACCCTGTCTACTGTAATATCCACCCTGTCTGATGTAATATCCACTCTGTCTACTGTAATATCCACCCTGTCTACTGTAATATCCACCCTGTCTACTGTAATATCCACCCTGTCTACTGTAATATCCACCCTGTCTACTGTAATATCCACCATGTCCACTGTAATATCCACCCTGTCTGCTGTAATATCCACCCTATCTACTGTAATATCCACCCTGTCTACTGTAATATCCACCCTGTCTACTGTAATATCCACCCTGTCTGCTGTAATATCCACCCTGTCTACTGTAATATCCACCCTGTCTGATGTAATATCCACTCTGTCTACTGTAATATCCACCCTGTCTACTGTCGGTAATATTAACAGCAATGGAAGGAGGAAAATAGAGAAAAAGCCTGTAGTCAGCAGTCCTTACCTGCAGGTCCAGGGCGGTCAGCTGCTTGCCTTTCTCGCCACCCGCATTGCGCTTGTACTCCTCCATGGTCCAGGAGGGCTGACCCCGTTTGCCGTCAACCGACAGGCCTGTGAGCCTGAGGTCTGTGTACAGGGGGCTGCCCTTCATGTGGGACTTGGCGGAGGGGGGGAAGGGGTGCGGTGAGAACACCTGCTCCACCAGGTAGGAGTCCTTGGGGGGCTTTGAGGAGCGGTGGACCTGGGGGGCCATCTCATACTGGCGCTCCCGCTCTGACTGTAGTCGGGAGGGATGGAGGGGGGTCAGAGGTTAAAGTTAAAAAGTGGGGTAAACGGACGGTGAGAAAGAGAGAGAGAGAGGAGGGAGAGAGAGACAGAAAGAGAGAGAGAGAGAGAGACAGATAGAGAGAGAGGGAGGGAGAGAGAGGGAGGGAGGGAGAGAGAGAAAGAGAGAGAGAGAGGGGGAGAGAGAGAGAGGGGGAAAGAGAGAAGGGGAAAGAGAGAGAGAGAGAGTGTTATCATATAAAAACTGTCACGCGCACATTGCTGAGGTAAGACCAATGTTTTCATTGAGTGACTGTGTGACCCAATAAAGAGACTATACCAATGTATCAGTGTATAGAAAACACACTGTCCTGCAGCTTGGGAAGTGTGCTGTTTTGCTTTACCCAGGAAACCCAGAAACGAGTTTGGTTGAATAGTCCAGTTCTCAGAGTCATAAGAGAAAGATAATGCTACTGTAGATATAGACAGCTAGAACCCTGAACACAACACTGTGTTATAGACAGCTAGAACCCTGAACACAGCACTGTGTTATAGACAGCTAGAACCCTGAACACAGCACTGTGCTATAGATAGCTAAGAGCCCTGAACACAACACTGTGTTATAGACAGCTAAGAGCCCTGAACACAGTACTGTGTTATAGAAAGCTAAGAGCCCCGAACACAACACTGTGTTATAGACAGCTAAGAGCCCTGAACACAGTACTGTGTTATAGACAGCTAAGAGCCCTGAACACAGTACTGTGTTATAGACAGCTAAGAGCCCTGAACACAGCACTGTGTTATAGACAGCTAAGAGCCCTGAACACAGCACTGTGCTATAGACAGCTAAGAGCCCTGACCACAGTACTGTGCTATAGACAGCTAAGAGCCCTGACCACAGTACTGTGTTATAGACAGCTAAGAGCCCTGAACACAGCACTGTGTTATAGACAGCTAAGAGCCCTGAACACAGCACTGTGTTATAGACAGCTAAGAGCCCTGAACACAGCACTGTGTTATAGACAGCTAAGAGCCCTGAACACAGCACTGTGCTATAGACAGCTAAGAGCCCTGAACACAGCACTGTGTTATAGACAGCTAAGAGCCCTGAACACAGTACTGTGCTATAGACAGCTAAGAGCCCTGAACACAGCACTGTGCTATAGACAGCTATTATACTACCAGTACTGCAGTACCAGGAATCCTTCTCTCCATGAGTTCACTGCATTAAATAAGAAACACACTCATGTATCCACTCTCTTTTCAAGTTAATAAAAAAAGTTATCCACAAAGTGCCGAATTATGAAGCACAACATTTGTTTTTAATATCTGCGAGCCTCTGATTTCTGCCCTGGGGGAAGAAAAGAAATGCTCCTGTTCAGAGTTGGAGAGTTGGCCATTTTTACAAAAGGAACTAAATCAAATTTCTCTCTGCCAGTTGAAGTGCATATTGGACTATCACAGGATAACCTTAGAAATCAGTGTTCACTAACACAATGAAATCTATCATTGGGAAATTCATTAAGTAGTTTAAGCCTTTAAGTTCATTCAAGTCTACAGTCAATATGAACCCTTACGGCCAAACCAGTCAATCAAAACAAGAACAGCATGTACAGCACGTTTCTATTGGCCAGATGAACATCCATTAATGTTATTGATCAATGGAAGACCTTCTCTCTTCATTCTTAAACACACTTCTATGACAACAAAACACATTTCCCCAAATGACCTCCTTTCATTTTTATGTCTTCCATTGTTATGTTCTGGTTATCTCCACTGACCAAGATAAACAAGGTGAAGAACACATCCCTCTACTGTGCAATCTATCGATTACATGTCTGGGCCAGTAAAAGCACCCCATTTAGCACAAATACTCAATTCCTCATGAGTGTTTTTAGGCTCTTTACACCCCTCAATGCAGGGACGCATCGGGACGAGACATTTCTAAAATACCGGACCATTTTTTCCCTCAACACCACCATTATTAGTCAAATAATGAGCATTTAGCGCAAAACCCCAGACCAGCCCATCTGACATTTGCATGAGTTGACCTATGACCCGTCGGTCTGCATCAACATTAACAGCAATGGGTAACGCCAACTATCAGAGTCATAGAAGTGACTCAAATCTATTCCTGTCTGGTTAATTGCTCATATATACGTTGACAATGTGCCTCTGTCTCTGAGGCTGTGACTGTACGTTTCTCCAGCCATCTGGAGGGCTGCATTCAATGTTCATTGGATGTTGATGAATACCGAGCTGTAGGGGGGGAACAGCACAATGCACGTCTTGATTCAGGAATGCTCCTTCGCAGACAAATCCATGTGTGTATGTGTGTGTGTAGTTTGTCTTGCCAAGTAAATCTGCTCTCAGCTCCTGATCACCCAGGCTCCTTGTCAATCAGGCTTATCTATCTGTGTGGTAGGTCTACTTAGAGGATGTCTCTCAGCTGAGGTTAGTAGCTAGCTGTATCATCTCGGCAGTTGGAGATGATGGCCATGTTTATGGAATCATTCCAGGGGGTGGAGAATGTTGTGCCTGCCTGCCTGCCTACCTGCCTGCCTGTCTGTCTGTCTGCCTGCCTGCCTGCCTGCCTACCTAACTACCTACCTGCCTGCCTGCCTGCCTGCCTGCCTGCCTGCCTGCCTGCCTGCCTACCTAACTACCTAACTACCTGACTTACCTAATGAGAGTGACAAGCGAGATGAAAGCTTCAACACCGCCATCACACTTCTCACAATGTTGTTTTGGCACCCTAACCTGACATCCTTATTAACATTCAGGAGTTATATGAGTCTTGCAGAGGCTCTGGTGACAGGGAGGGGAGAGGAGGGAGATGGGAAGGGAGAGGGAAAGAGAGAGTAGAGAGGGACATTTGTGATCTGAATGGTAGGAGAGAGGGAGGATCAGGGGACTGCTTGGTTGAAAGAGACGGCGAGGCAGTGAAGAGGGAGGCAGGAGAAGGGAGACCGGGGAGGAGATGGAGGTGAGATTGAGAGAGAAGAACTGAGGGAGGAAAAAGAGAGTGGGGGGGAGCAGAGGATGGAGGCAAGGAGCAAAGAGGAGAGGGGAGGAAGAGAGCAAACAGGAGAGGGGAGGAGCAAAGAGGAGGGGGGAGGGAGCAAAGAGGAGAGGGGAGGCAGAGAGCAAAGAGGAGAGGGGAGGCAAGGAGCAAAGAGGAGAGGGGAGGCAGAGAGCAAAGAGGAGAGGGGAGGAGCAAAGAGGAGGGGGAGGGAGCAAAGAGGAGAGGGGAGGGGAGGGAAAGAGCAAAGAGGGAAGGGAGGGAGCAAAGAGGAGAGGGAGGGAGCAAAGATGAGAGGGGAGGGAGCAAAGAGGAGAGGGAGGGAGCAAAGAGGAGAGGGGAGGGGGGGAGGGGGAGAGCAAAGAGGGGAGGGAGGGAGCAAAGAGGAGAGGGAGGGAGCAAAGAGGAGAGGGAGGGAGCAAAGAGGAGAGGGGAGGGGGAGGGGGAGAGCAAAGAGGGGAGGGAAAGAGCAAAGAGGGAAGGGAGGGAGCAAAGAGGAGAGGGAGGGAGCAAAGATGAGAGGGGAGGGTGCAAAGAGGAGAGGGAGGGAGCAAAGATGAGAGGGGAGGGAGCAAAGAGGAGAGGGAGGGAGCAAAGAGGAGAGGGGAGGGGGAGGGGGAGAGCAAAGAGGGGAGGGAGGGAGCAAAGAGGAGAGGGAGGGAGCAAAGAGGAGAGGGGAGGGGGAGAGCAAAGAGTGGAGGGAGGGAGCAAAGAGGAGAGGGAGGGAGCAAAGAGGAGAGGGAGGGAGCAAAGAGGGGAGGGGAGGGAGGAAAGAGGGGAGGGAGGGAGGGAGCAAAGAGGAGAGGGAGGGAGCAAAAAGGAGAGGGAGGGAGCAAAGAGGAGAGGGGAGGGAGAGAGCAAAGAGGAGAGGGGAGGGAGGGAGCAAAGAGGAGAGGGAGGGAGCAAAGAGGAGAGGGAGGGAGCAAAGAGGAGAGGGGAGGGGGAGAGCAAAGAGGGGAGGGAGGGAGCAAAGAGGAGAGGGAGGGAGCAAAGAGGAGAGGGGAGGGAGCAAAGAGGGGAGGGAGGGAGCAAAGAGGAGAGGGGAGGGAGGGGAGCAAAGAGGAGAGGGAGGGAGCAAAGAGGAGAGGGGAGGGAGCAAAGAGGGGAGGGAGGGAGGGAGCAAAGAGGAGAGGGGAGGGAGGGGGAGGGAGCAAAGAGGAGAGGGTAGGGAGGGAGCAAAGAGGAGAGGGGAGGGAGGGAGCAAAGCAAAGAGGAGAGGGGAGGGAGGGAGCAAAGAGGAGAGGGAAGGAGCAAAGAGGGGAGGGGAGGGAGCAAAGAGGGGAGGGAGGGAGGGAGCAAAGAGGAGAGGGGAGGGAGGGAGCAAAGAGGAGAGGGGGAGCAAAGAGGGGAGGGGAGGGAGCAAAGAGGGGAGGGAGGGAGGGAGCAAAGAGGAGAGGGGAGGGAGGGAGCAAAGAGGAGAGGGAGGGAGAAAAGGAGAGGGGAGGGAGGGAGCAAAGAGGAGAGGGAGGGAGCAAAGAGGAGAGGGGAGGGAGCAAAGAGGGGAGGGAGGGAGCAAAGAGGAGAGGGAGGGAGCAAAGAGGAGAGGGGAGGGAGCAAAGAGGGGAGGGAGGGAGCAAAGAGGGGAGGGAGGGAGCAAAGAGGAGAGGGGAGGGAGCAAAGAGGGGAGGGAGGGAGCAAAGAGGAGAGGGGAGGGAGGGAGCAAAGAGGAGAGGGGAAGGAGCAATGGGGGAGGGGAGGGAGCAAAGGGGAGAAGGGGAGGGAGGGAGCAAAGAGGAGAGGGGAGGGAGCAAAGAGGAGCGGGAGGGAGCAAAGAAGAGAGGGAGGGAGCAAAGAGGAGAGGGGAGGGAGGGAGCAAAGAGGAGAGGGAGGTAGCAAAGAGGAGAGGGGAGGGAGGGAGCAAAGAGGAGAGGGGAGGGAGCAAAGGGGAGGGGAGGGAGCAAAGAGGAGAGGGGAGGGAGCAAAGGGGGAGGGGAGCGAGCAAAGAGGAGAGGGGAGGGAGGGAGCGAAGAGGAGAGGGGCAGAGAGAACAAAGGGGAGTTTGGGTAGAGAGGAATGGGAGAGTCAGGGAGGAGAGAGGGAGGGAAAGGAGCTATAAAAAACAGGGGACTGCTGATAAGAGAGGGGGTATGGCTGGGCTTCAAAGGCCACTGAATAGATGGACTAACCTTTACTGTGGGTCTGCATCTGACCTCTGTCTCAGGACCCTCTCTCTATTCACACGGACACAACAGTACTGCAAGAAACAAAACCTATTCTAACATTAAATATTAACATACCAACATATCCTCTGGAATGTTAGATACAGTATCTATACAATATGAATGTGTAATGATACATTGGGGCAAAAAAGTATTTAGTCAGCCACCAATTGTGCAAGTTCTCCCACTTAAAAAAGATGAGAGAGGCCTCTTTGGTCTTGGCCATAGTGGAGTTTGGAGTGTGACTGTTTGAGGTTGTGGACAGGTATCTTTTATACTGATAACAAGTTCAAACAGGTGCCATTAATACAGGTAACGAGTGGAGGACAGAAGAGCCTCTTAAAGAAGAAGTTACAGGTCTGTGAGAGCCAGAAATCTTGTTTGTTTGTAGGTGACCAAATACTTATTTTCCACCATAATTTGCAAATAAATTAATTAAAAATCCTTCAATGTGATTTTCTGGATTTTTTCCCCCTCATTTTGTCTGTCATAGTTGAAGTGTACCTATGATGAAAATTACAAGTCTCTCTCATCTTCTTAAGTGGGAGAACTTGCACAATTGGTAGCTGACTAAATACTTTTTTGCCCCACTGTATGTAATATTGGGAATGAAGAAGACTATGACTGAAGCGTTGAACAAATGAATGGGCCTGTAAGAAACGCATCATTTTTACCAAATTAAGGTTCTGAATGCAACTTGAACTTTTTAAATTGGGGTGGAACTATTTTCATATCATCAGGTAACGTGAGATTTGGGAAGTGGAACTATCATGGAAAATGAATGTATTCATATGTGGAACAGTGGAACAGTAGTACATCTAAATCTTTTAAGGGGGGGGGTGAGAGGGATTACTTTATCCTGTGGATAAATGTATTGTATTCATATTGCTGTGGATAAATGTACTGTATTCATATTGTTGTGGATAAATGTACTGTATTCATATTGCTGTGGATAAATGTACTGTATTCATATTGCTGTGGATAAATGTACTGTATTCATATTGCTGTGGATAAATGTACTGTATTCATATTGCTGTGGATAAATGTACTGTATTTATATTGCTGTGGGTAAATGTACTGTATTCATATTGCTGTGGGTAAATGTACTGTATTCATATTGCTGTGGGTAAATGTACTGTATTCATATTGCTGTGGGTAAATGTACTGTATTCATATTGCTGTGGGTAAATGTACTGTATTTATATTGCTGTGGGTAAATGTACTGTATTCATATTGCTGTGGGTAAATGTACTGTATTCATATTGCTGTGGGTAAATGTACTGTATTCATATTGCTGTGGGTAAATGTACTGTATTCATATTGCTGTGGATAAATGTACTGTATTCATATTGCTGTGGGTAAATGTACTGTATTCATATTGCTGTGGGTAAATGTACTGTATTCATATTGCTGTGGGTAAATGTACTGTATTCATATTGCTGTGGGTAAATGTACTGTATTCATATTGCTGTGGGTAAATGTACTGTATTCATATTGCTGTGGGTAAATGTACTGTATTTATATTGCTGTGGGTAAATGTACTGTATTCATATTGCTGTGGGTAAATGTACTGTATTCATATTGCTGTGGGTAAATGTACTGTATTCATATTGCTGTGGGTAAATGTACTGTATTCATATTGCTGTGGATAAATGTACTGTATTCATATTGCTGTGGGTAAATGTACTGTATTCATATTGCTGTGGGTAAATGTACTGTATTCATATTGCTGTGGGTAAATGTACTGTATTCATATTGCTGTGGGTAAATGTACTGTATTCATATTGCTGTGGATAAATGTACTGTATTTATATTGCTGTGGGTAAATGTACTGTATTCATATTGCTGTGGGTAAATGTATTGTATTCATATTGCTGTGGATAAATGTACTGTATTTATATTGCTGTGGGTAAATGTACTGTATTCATATTGCTGTGGGTAAATGTACTGTATTCATATTGCTGTGGGTAAATGTACTGTATTCATATTGCTGTGGATAAATGTACTGTATTCATATTGCTGTGGGTAAATGTACTGTATTCATATTGCTGTGGGTAAATGTACTGTATTCATATTGCTGTGGGTAAATGTACTGTATTCATATTGCTGTGGGTAAATGTACTGTATTCATATTGCTGTGGGTAAATGTACTGTATTCATATTGCTGTGGGTAAATGTACTGTATTCATATTGCTGTGGATAAATGTACTGTATTCATATTGCTGTGGGTAAATGTACTGTATTCATATTGCTGTGGGTAAATGTACTGTATTCATATTGCTGTGGGTAAATGTACTGTATTCATATTGCTGTGGATAAATGTACTGTATTCATATTGCTGTGGGTAAATGTACTGTATTCATATTGCTGTGGGTAAATGTACTGTATTCATATTGCTGTGGGTAAATGTACTGTATTCATATAGCTGTGGGTAAATGTACTGTATTCATATTGCTGTGGGTAAATGTACTGTATTCATATTGCTGTGGATAAATGTACTGTATTCATATTGCTGTGGGTAAATGTACTGTATTCATATTGCTGTGGGTAAATGAATGATTGTATGACTTTGTAAACAATAACATGTCTGAAAGGAACTGCTCATTTAGACTATATTACAATCAATACCCAGGTCTAGAATTACACTCAAAATGTGAGCAGGACTGTCACGCCCTGATCTTAGAGAGCTTTTTATGTCTCTATTTTGGTTTGGTCAGGGTGTGATTTGGGTGGGCATTCTATGTTCATTTTTCTATGTTCTGTATTTCTTTGTTTTTGCCGGGTATGGTTCTCAATGGGGCGGCAGGGTAGCCTAGTGGTTAGAGTGTTGGACTAGTAACTGAAAGGTTGCAAGTTCAAATCCCTGAGATGACAAGGTACAAATCTGTTGTTCCGCCCCTGAACAGGCAGTTAACCCAATGTTTGTAGGCCTTTGAAAATAAGAATTTGTTCTTAACTGACTTGCCTTTTTAAATAAAGGTATAAAATCAGGGACAGTTGTCTATCGTTGTCTCTGATTGAGATTCATACTTAGGCAGCTTTTCCCCACCTGTGTTTTGTGGGTAGTTATTTTCTGTTTTGTGTTTCTGCACCTGACAGAACTATTCGTTGTCGTTTTGCTCTTTGTTATTTTGTTCTAGTGTTCAGTTTTAAATAAATATCACAAACACGTACCACGCTGCGCTTTGGTCCACTCTTTCTTCATCAGACGAGCGTTACAGAACTACCCACCACCAAAGGACCAAGCAGCGTGGTAAGGAGGACTGGACATGGGAGGACATCCTGGAAGGCAAAAGATCCTAGACGTGGGAGGAGATCCTGTCCGGAAAAGATCACCTACCATGGGAGCAGGTCGAAGCAGCAAGGAAGGTGGAGGCAGCTGGTAAAAAGGCCAAGGATTACACAGGAACAAGGCTGGCACTAAAGACCGGGAGGCCACTCCCCAAATTTTTTTAGGGTGGCACACGGGGAGTTTGTCTGAGCCAGGTTGGAGACCTTAGCCAACTCCCCGTACTTACCGGAGGGGGAGTCGTACTGGTCAGACACCGTGTTATGCGATGGAGCGTACGGTGTCTCCAGTGCGCGTGCACAGCCCGGTGCGCTACATTCCAGCTCCCCAAATCGGCCGGGCTAGAGTGGGCATCCAGCCAGGTCGGAGGGTGCCGACTCAGCGAATCTGGCTGCCAGTACGTCTCTATGCCCAGTCTGCACAGCCCAGTGCGTCCTGTGCCTGCGCCCCACATCTGCAGGGCGAAAATAACCATCCAGCCAGGACGGGTTGTGCAGGCTCCTAGCTCGAGACCTCCAGTGCTCCTCCACGACCCAGTGTATCCGGTGCCTCTGCCTAGGACAGGGCCTCCTGTATGTCTCTCCAGCCTGGTGAGTCCTGTGCCTGCGCCCAGAATTAATCATCTTATGTCTCCCCAGCCTGGTGAGCCCTGTGAGAGCTCCACGTACCAGACTGCCCATACGTCTCCTCTTTCCAGTGATGATCCATGGCAAGAAGCCTCCAGTGATGATCCATGGCACGAAGCCTCCAGTGATGATCCATGGCACGAAGCCTCAGGTGAGGAGTCATGGAACAAGGCCTCCAGCGAAGGCCTCCAGTCCGGAGCCTCCCGCGAAGGCCTCCAGTCCGGGGCCACCAGCGACGGTCTCCAGTCCGGGGCCACCAGCGACAGTCTCCAGTCCGGGGCCCGCAACGACGGTCTCCAGTGCGGGGCCCGCTACAATGGTCCCCAGTACGGGGTCGGCGGCGAGGGTCCCCGCACCAGAGGTGCCACCAAAGTGGGGGGAGCCAGAGGCGGAGGGGGGTCTACGTCCCGCACCAGAGCCGCCGCCGTAAAGGAAGCCCACCCAGACCCTCCCCTTTAGAGTCAGGTTTTGCGGCCGGAGTCCGCATCTTTGGGGGGTGCGGACTCTCTTTGGCCATAGAGAGGCTTTTATTCTCTATTTTGGTTAGGCCAGGGTGTGACTAGGTTGGGCATTCTAGTTTCTTTATTTCTATGTTTTCTATTTCTTTGTGTTTGGTAGGGTGTGGTTCTCAATCAGAGGCAGCTGTCTATCGGTGTCTCTGATTGAGAACCATACTTAGGTAGCCCTTTTTCCACCTGTCTTGGTGAGAAGTTGACTTTGTTTAGGGAACTTCGCCTTTCGCTTCACAGTTTGTTTTTGTAGTGTTTATTGTTTTGTTTCGGCGTCATGTTTATAAATAAAAAGGAAATGTACGTCTATCACGCTGCACCTTGGTCCTCTTACTTTAACAGCCGTGACAAGGACAATGATGTGGTGCTGATGTTTTGCCCATCACCTGCAGGCAGCCCTGTAATGGTCTACCCCCAATACTATAAGCCTGGTAAATATATAACAACTCCATTATACCTACAGTCATTTAACATTGTCTTATTACTGTGTGGAAGCTACTGGAGTACATTCCACAGCAGTAACTGCCGTGTGGAGAATTGAAGAGAAAGTCAAAGTTGTGAGCCAGGCTTGGTTGTATGGCACCAGTGTACAGGTACACTAGATTTCCTCAGAGTGTCAGAAACAACTGGTTACCCTCCATCTGGGCAATATGCCAACAGAGGTAAGAAGAGAAAGAGAGTGATTTTTGAGTGATGGTTTATCTGTGTCATTTGGAAATGGCTATGATTGACAGTGAGTCATGGTAATGATGTAAGAAGGAGCTGAAGGGAGCCATGCCTTCTCTTCCTGGGTTCTATAGAATCAGGAGGAAAAGTTTATAGCTCGTCAAAAACAAAGTTCACATAAAAAGCAAGATGACAAATGTATTTGACATTTTATTTTCAAAACGTTTTTCATCACAAAGATACAAAAGGTGGTTATATAAAGCTTTCGCTTACATTTAACAATTTCAAGAATCTTAACTCTTACACCTAAAACCTAACATTTTAAAGTTCCAGAAAGCTAGAGAACTAGGAGAATATAACAAGTAAATAAGTCAAACATTTCATCATAAATTCATCATCAAATAGCACACATAATATATTTCATAACACATTTAATTTTACATTTCATCATAAAGTTTATTGTGGATTTGAATAAACTACATTTCTGATTTCAAACATTGCCATTTGTCAATTATATTCAGTAGGGTAAATCTAGAACAAAGTCTGACGGTTGATTGGGATCTTTTTATAATGTTTTTTTTTTAAACTATATTTCTTTGCCGTTACATTTAGTGTGTCATTAACATTTTGTATCCACCCCGGACAGGATGGGGTTCTCCTCAGCAAGGCAGTCCCTGGTCTCCAGAGCCATCCGGAGTTCCTGCCAGAAGACTCCAGTGTGCTCCCCAGCTATGGGCCAGCTCAGGTAGGTACGTCTCTTCACCAGCTTTCTCATCCGGTGGAAGGGGGAGAGCTGCTGGTCTGGGACCTCCTCCAGAAACACCAGGATCAGAACGTCCTTCTGCTCATCAAACAGACGGAAGCTGGCCACCTGGATCTCCCGGGACCACCACTCACTCTCCAGGTAGCGACGGCTGATCATGCAGATGGTCTTGCGGCTCCCGTAGATGGCGTCTGTGATGTTGTCTACGATGGGTTTGCCTGGCTGGATCTCCCGGGACCACCACTCACTCTCCAGGTAGCGACGGCTGATCACGCAGATGGTCTTGCGGCTCCCGTAGATGGCGTCTGTGATGTTGTCTACGATGGATTTGCCTGGCTGGATCTCCCGGGACCACCACTCACTCTCCAGGTAGCGACGGCTGATCATGCAGATGGTCTTGCGGCTCCCGTAGATGGCGTCTGTGATGTTGTCTACGATGGATTTGCCTGGCTGGAAGCCACGGTGATGTAGACACAGCTTCCAGCCTTGGTTTCCCTCCAGCTCTGGCAGAAGTTCCCTCAGGACCCAGGGCTCATCGTGGCCATTGTAGAAGACGAAGGCATCATACTGATGAGTCACACGGACGTTCCTCCGCTTTGTGTCCTAGAGATAAGCCTGAAAGAGATAGTAGGCGTAGACCAACTGCCATCTCAGGAGATGGTAGATAAAAGACCCCAGCAAGGTTAAGAGGACCAGAGAAGAGGAGGAGATGAAGTAGAAGAATCCTATATCTACTGAACAGTAGTGGGTGTCAAGGTCCAACAGTTTGGTACCTCCTATATGGACCGGATAGTTGCAGGTAAAGTCATAGGCATCAACAACCTGTGTTTGGTTTCTGTTGTCACCCACTGGATAAACCAAGCATAGCTGCAGTCACAGGTGAAAGTCTTGTCTTGCAGGTCCAAGTAAACTAAAGCAGGTAAAGAACGTATCATTTAATTTTTTTTAGTTTAACTAGGCAAGTCAGTTAAGAACAAATTCTTATTTTCAATGATGGCCTAGGAACAGTGGGTTAACTGCCTGTTCAGGGGCAGAACGACAGATTTGTACATTGTCAGCTCGGGGATTTGAACTTGCAACCTTCCGGTTACTAGTCCAACGCTCTAACCACTAGGCTGCCCTGCCGCCATCATTGTATCACTGACTACTGTAAAGTCATTCTTCCTCACCTGTAAGTAACTGAGTTGAGTGAGTTTGGCTCCTATGAGAAAATCTAAAGACTGAAGTTGGGCTTTAGACAGGTATAGCCTGTTGAGTCGTGGGATCGGGTGAAACAACTCCGTGCTCAGGGCTGTGAACTCATTCAGGCTGATGTCAAGGGACCACAACTGTGGTGTGTAGATGAATGTGTTTGGGTGAAAGGACTTAATGTTAAGACTCCTTGCGCTGAATGCCAATAAATATTTCAGATCTTTAAGAAAGTTGGCTGGTATATTCAACATTCCAAAAGGATGCTGACTGGAGATGATCAGGATCTTTAGAGACGGCAGCAGAGAAAAGGGTGGGGATTTAAGTTCACCATAATGTAGATATTTAATACGATTCACACTCAAATCAAGTTTTTCTAAGGCTGAACATCCTCTGAACATAGTGGCCCTAATGTTTATTTTACTCAATCTATTCGATGCCAAATGAAGCAGTTTAAGATTGACCAAATCCTGAAAGGCCCCATCTTCCACAGTGTCAATTCAGTTGTCAAATAAAATCAAAGTTTTGAGGGATTGTAAGCTTTCAAAGTCTCCTTTATGGATAGATCTTAGCATATTGCCTCCCAATTGCAAGTTTTCTAGTTTTTGCAAACAATTCTTAAAAACACAACTTAAAGATGGGACACTGTTTTTTCCCAGATCTAGGAGTTAAGTCCTGCAAATCTTGAAAAACATTGCCTTTAATGTCAGTGATTTCATTGTTAGTCCTTATGTTAGTCCTGTCAGATTGGCAAAATTGAATGAGCCTAGTTTATTGATGGTATTGTATCTGAGATCCAAGATTGTCAGAGATTGGATATTATGAGTGGCATTTGGCACAGAAGAAAGCATATTGTTACTTAGATCTGATGATCTATGGCAGCCTCAGACTGAAGTATGACTGAAGTATGTAACAAATGATAGAGCAGCGGAAGAATTCAGTTTGAGTGTCAGGCAAGTAGAAAACCCTTCAAATTCACACTCTACAGCCCTGGGACACAGGCTCACAAACTCTGACCTAACTCTGACCTAACCTTCAACCCAAGTACTCCATTCTGCCACCTCTGGTCTCTTGGCCCTCCCACCCGTATGGGAAGGTGGCTCCCGCTCAGCCCAGTCTAAGCTCTTCTCGGTCCTGGCACCCCAATGGTGGAACCAGCCTCCCCCTGAAGCTAGGACAGCAGAGTCCCTGCCCATCTTCTGAAAACATCTGAAACCCTACCTCTTCAAAGAGTATCTTAAATAATGAGCCTAGTTTATTGATGGTATTGTATCTGAGATCCAAGATTGTCAGAGATTGGATATTATGAGTGGCATTTGGCACAGAAGAAAGCATATTGTTACTTAGATCTAGAGTAGTCAGTTGCTTCATTGAGCTGAATGACTGATGAGACAGATGAGTAAGAGCATTATGGGATATATCCAACTTAGTCAAGTATGTGCAGGACTTAAGCAGTCCCTCAGAGTCAAAACTCATGTTGTTATAACGCAGACTGAGTGTTGTCAGTGTAGCAATATGGCAGTCAATATTGGCGAGAGCCGAGATCCTACCTTCCCCTAAATGAGACAGTATGAGAGATGTTAATGATGAGTTGAGGCTCTGCAGTACCACACTCATTTCCTTCAAAGACATGTGGACACCGCTCAAATTGAGACTTTTCCTATGACTCAGAAAAGATCTGTCTGGTACATCCCATGTCATGCTTCCATTTTGACCAGAGTCAGAGAGGTTTAAATAGTGGAGTTTAGGAAGAACATCAGCTGTGATCTTGAAGATTCTCATTGGATTCTAGGATAAATCCAGCACTCTCAGTCCTATGGACTTATTTGATATGTCCTGTGACTGGAAAAAGGTCAATCCGTTGCTTGCAATGTACAACTCCTGCAGGTGTGTGAATAGCAAGATTGTCTGAACCTTCTTTAGAACATTAAGTTGGTTGCCGGTTAAGTTTAATACATTTAAGCTGGAGAGATTCTGAAAGGTAGAGGATGAAATGATTTTGATGTGGTTGTAGTCTAGTCGAAGCATGGAGAGGTTGCCTAGGCCCTGAAACAGGTGGTCTGAGAGGGTGTTGAGTCTGTTATTGGCTAGATTCAGCTCCTGAAGAACGACTAGGTCTGAAAAAGCCCCATCGTCCACATGAGAGATCCGGTTGCAGGAAGTGTTTAAAGATTTGAGGGCTGAGAGATCTTTGAAATCAAATGTTTTGATCATCACAATGTTGTTGATGGAAAGGTCTAAAGATCTTACTTTTCTTGGAATGTCTTCTGGTATGGTTTGGAGGTTCTTCTTTCCACAGATTACTTTCATGTTGGTATCATTGAGAGATTCACGGACTGTGCATTTTTTCAATGAATAGCCCCTTAATGGATTTACAAGGATCCAGCAACATATAATAGTGCACAGAAAAATACTTGGTTGTGAATATGTAGTCCCATTGCGTATTTCCGGCATGGTTATCTTCATTTTGATCAATAGGCTCTTGATGCCAGGTCCCCCTTGCAAAATGGTGTTTCTAAACTCAACAGTCTTTTCCTTTTTAAATAAAGGTTTTTAAATAAAGGTTAAATAAAAAAATGTCAGTTCATTTCTGGAGGAAGAGGTGACAAATGCCACTTATTTGATTCCAATTAGCACAAAGTTTGGTTCAATTTCTTCTCAAGCTTCTTATGTTCCACCAGTCTTGTGAGTATATACTTCTTAGACCATAATCAGAAGACAACAGACTCACAAGTTGTGTGTCTCTCCCTCCAGCATATATTGCCATGAAATACAGAAGCATTTCATCACCTCAAGACGACTCAGTTTTACTTCCTGTCTCCAAAGACCCTCCCCGCCGTTTCACTTCCCTTTGATCCCTGTGTGTTTCTATACGTTTATACAGTTGGTTGGACTAGTTTGGAGTGTATGTGTAGTTCCTAAATACATTTCAAATGTGTTATGTGGAAAACTTGCCTTGTTACCCAAACTCCTTGCTCCAGTTAAGTGCTACGCCACGCCCATGTAATGAGTCAGGATGGAAATCCATTCAGTCTGATTGGTCGCAGAAACCGATGGGTTGGGCCAGAGACAGAATATGCATTGCTAAAGCGGCATTTTGAAAATGTGTCATTGGCTTTGAAACTCTGATTGGTTAGAGATGATCCAATTGCTGATTACTTTGTTTTGTACAGAACCCACTCATTTTGACATCACCACAAACGCCTTCAGTGATGGCAGCCTCAGACTGAAGTATGTAACAAATGATAGAGCAGCGGAGGAATTCAGTTTGAGTGTCAGGCAAGTAGAAAACCCTTCAAATTCACACTCTACAGCCCTGGGACACAGGCTCACAAACTTTGATGTAACTCTGACCTAACCTTCAACCCAAGTACTCCATTCAGCCACCTCTGGTCTCTTGGCCCTCCCACCCGTACGGGAAGGTGGCTCCCACTCAGCCCAGTCTAAGCTCTCCTCGGTCCTGGCACCCCAATGGTGGAACCAGCCTCCCCCTGAAGCTAGGACAGCAGAGTCCCTGCCCATCTTCTGAAAACATCTGAAACCCTACCTCTTCAAAGAGTATCTTAAATAATGCCTGAACCTGCATGACACGAGCCGCCCTCGCGCTCTCTCCCAACTTGGATAGAAAGTTGTCTATTAATGCCAAAAAAGTCAATCCACCCTCAAAACACTATCTTACTAGGGATTGTTTCATTATGCAGTGTACAATCTATAGCTATAATGTATACCGTATTTAGCTGCTATTTATACACTTTTAATAAAAATGACATCAAATAGCCTCGAGGAATAAAAGATGACATGGAATAGCCTAGCAATGAGGAATAAAAGATGACATGGAATAGCCTAGCAATGAGGAATAAAATATGACATGGAATAGCCTAGCAATGAGGAATAAAAGATGACATGGAATAGCCTAGCAATGAGGAATAAAAGATGACATGGAATAGCCTAGCAATGAGGAATAAAAGATGACATGGAATAGCCTAGCAATGAGGAATAAATTATGACATGGAATAGCCTTGCAATGACGAATAAAAGATGACATGGAATAGCCTAGCAATGAGGAATAAATGATGACATGGAATAGCCTAGCAATGAGGAATAAAAGATGACATGGAATAGCCTCGCAATGACGAATAAAAGATGACATGGAATAGCCTAGCAATGACGAATAAAAGATGACATGGAATAGCCTAGCAATGACGAATAAAAGATGGCATGGAATAGCCTAGCAATGAGGAATAAAAGATGACATGGAATAGCCTCGCAATGAGGAATAAAATATGACATGGAATAGCCTAGCAATGAGGAATAAAAGATGACATGGAATAGCCTAGCAATGAGGAATAAATGATGACATGGAATAGCCTAGCAATGAGGAATAAAAGATGACATGGAATAGCCTAGCAATGAGGAATAAAAGATGACATGGAATAGCCTAGCAATGAGGAATAAAAGATGACATGGAATAGCCTAGCAATGACAAATAAAAGATGACATGGAATAGCCTAGCAACGAGGAATAAAAGTAGTCGTCTTAAGGATAAATTCATCCACTATTTATTGTTGAACTCAGCCGGTAACAGCTTACATAAATGGGCTGCAAGGTCAATTACATGAAATCAAATTCATTCCAGCTTGAGTCTCCTGAAGTCCTCCTTATTTTGGGTGTACATTTTTTCACCACGGCCTGTAGGTTCAGGGTGCGGGCCTGACTGTTTTCTATACTGAGTATTGTCAACCCAGACAGTCTTTCCTGAGACATTGAACATTATATGTTCATTGCACTGCACACAATTTTAAACTTAGTCTTGAATGATGCATGCCAAGATACATTATACCAGAGATAAGGGACTGTTGATATTTGTAACCACACATCTCAAACGCCGGTTCACCAGTATAAATAAATTGCAAAGCGTTTGTTGTTACTGTTGAGCTGTCCAGTATCCAGATGACCTGTCCCCAGAGCATCCTATACAGTTAATCTCTTTCCATAACGTGTTGAGGCCAGCAATTAAGGAGAATGAGAGGCTCAATAAAAGATGTTGCAGAACTGCTGTATTTGAAGCACCACTTCCTTCTGCCCAGTTTCCCTGATGTTGTTAAGGCAACCAAGCTGTTTTTACCATCCCTGTAACTGTCTCTTCTGCGGAGAGATCGTTTTCTAAACTAAAACTTTCAATCAGTTAATGTTAAATGTATTATTTTTCAAGGCCTGAGGCACTTTTTCAGTCATATTCCTGAAGTCCAAGAAACAAACACTTAAGTTCCATATGTACTAGGAAGTTAAAAATGTTTATGAATGTCTTTTTGGAGGGTTAGTGTCAAAATGATATATATATTTATTAAATTATTAGACCTCGATGACAGGCGCATGGGCCCCCAGAGCTGTGTCCGGTACTCAAGTGATGCTAGCTTAGCTACCTAGCATGTTAGCTCATTGCTAGCATATATAGCTACTGTCTAAGCTATTGAATATTTTGTATATTTTCATCCACTGTATATACACTACATATAACAATTAACATAGCACGTTGCTATCACCTTATTACCGCTGTGTAAAATATGTTATTTAAGTCCTTCTTTCATAGAAACCACTTGTACTAGTCCCCTCTTGCTACGTTGGTTTGTGTGCAATAAAGTGTGTTCTGTACATCTGTCTCCTACTGGTCAAGCCTTCTAATAGAGACGCCGGGATGATTATACCTATATTTAACCCGCAACTCTTCCGGAGACCACCACCAGTTGGTGGCACTCTTTTTCATATTAGAAACAGGTTATCAAATCACTTCATGTTTATGTTATTACAAACAAAATGTTTTAATCTTGTGTGAAACTTCTGGTGGGGTTTAATTAAGGCCAATTGTGATTCTTTGAGGATGAAAAAGAGTTGATATTGACAGTCACCTAGGTATTATTAGAATGTAATGACAGCATAATGACAGCATAATGACAGCATAATGACAGCATAATGACAGCATATTGTAGCCTAAATCCTTTGGATCTCTTCCATAAGGGTTCCAGAGTCATCAGACAGATGAGTACAGACAGCCTTTTTGCTTCCTGAAGTAAGACAATGGTGTACGTGTTAAGTCCCAACACATGGAAACTGACTGTGAGGAATTTGCTCATTCAGACTCTACTTTGGGAAGTGAAATATTTCTTCACGTGACCCTGAGTTTGGAATGTGGTCAGACAGAGGAACTAACTAACAAGGTTAGGGAGGGATTTGTATCATGAATAGACATTTAACCTTTCACATCCCTCCAAAACATTTATTGAAGTAGCTGCAGCTTAGAATTCTTATTTCAAAGGCACAAAACTTTCAACATTCAACCACCCATTGACACTTTAGAGAAAGTGATTTTAAACTAATTTTATGGAAAAGGCCAGGTGTCTTTGTTATACAAAATATATGTTGCCAACTCTCAAGAATCCTGACAGGGAAAAAGACTACCTTCACTTCAAAGAATAAATGACAGAACGTTAATATACAATTCAAACCTCCACGGAGCACCTGTCAGTGCTCATGAAGCAAAGAATATGATGAAATGGAGTCGCTCAGGAGTATTGGGCACATGAATGAAGTTGGAGTTCAGGGAAGGTGGAAGCAATACGCTGGGAAACGTATCCAGTCTTTAGACCTATCAGATTAAGATATTTGACTTCCTCTTTTAACCCAACTCCTCCAAAAGACACAGGTTTTGGAAAGGTGTGGGGGGGCTCCCACACTGGGTGCCCAGGGAGCTAATTGTTGTGGGGGGTTGAGTGCCTTGCTCAAGGGCACAATGGCAGGCAATGGCATCTAGGATTAGATACCAGCAACCCTCCGGTTGCTAGCTCACTTCCTGCCAGACATTTCCCATCGGACACATGATACGAACTGGCAACCCTCCGGCTGCTGGCTCGCCTCTCTAACCACTAGACTACCTGCTGCTAAGAAAATTATGAGAGAGAGAGAGAGAGAGAGAGACAGACAGACAGACAGACAGACAGACAGACAGACAGACAGACAGACAGACAGACAGACAGACACAGACAGACAGACAGACAGACAGACAGACAGAGAGAGAGAGAGACAGACAGACAGAGAGAGGTAAACTTGTCTAGATGGAGAGGGCATGCATTGCTAGTCAGTTATCCATTCAGTGATCAAAAAGATGCATATACGCAGCACAGGGCTTGTAGAATGACAGCTCGAGGTCGAGACCCATTTCAATGAACATCCGCTCCATTTGGCTTGGCAGGGAAAGGTCACTGAGAATGACTAGTCAGTGTTACACCTGCAAACTGAGAGTGACATTTCAACATGCTGTTTTGAACCCCCCTTAACCGCGGTTCTGCGTGACCTTCACCTAAACTAAACCATGAAGGGGGAATGTAAATCTGACCTTAAATCATCAGAGTCTATGAACAAGTTCATGTCTTCTCCCATGGGAAGGGGGTGGGAGGGTTTGAGAAATTCTCAGGAAAGGAATCTATTGTAATTCACGTGCCCGAGAATTAGTCCCCATTATATAAAAACCAACAATAATCCCCAAACAGTAATTTACAAACAAACCCTATTTCCTCTTTCTGTATAACAGCAGTATATCTACGATATGGCACTCTGATCCATGTAAATCTCACAACAGAATACCTTACAGACGTCCTTGTTAGCGTGTTACCTCCTGCTCTACTGTATATCTGTATAACAGCAGTAGATCTACGATATGGCACTCTGATCCATGTAAATCTCACAACAGAATACCTTACAGACGTCCTTGTTAGCGTGTTACCTCCTGCTCTACTGTATATCTGTATAACAGCAGTATATCTATGATATGGCACTCTGATCCATGTAAATCTCACAACAGAATACCTTACAGACATCCTTGTTAGCGTGTTACCTCCTGCTCTACTGTATATCTGTATAACAGCAGTATATCTACGATATGGCACTCTGATCCATGTAAATCTCACAACAGAATACCTTACAGACATCCTTGTTAGCGTGTTACCTCCTGCTCTACTGTATATCTGTATAACAGCAGTATATCTACGATATGGCACTCTGATCCATGTAAATCTCACAACAGAATACCTTACAGACGTCCTTGTTAGCGTGTTACCTCCTGCTCTACTGTATATCTGTATAACAGCAGTATATCTACGATATGGCACTCTGATCCATGTAAATCTCACAACAGAATACCTTACAGACGTCCTTATTAGCGTGTTACCTCCTGCTCTACTGTATATCTGTATAACAGCAGTATATCTACGATATGGCACTCTGATCCATGTAAATCTCACAACAGAATACCTTACAGACGTCCTTGTTAGCGTGTTACCTCCTGCTCTACTGTATATCTGTATAACAGCAGTATATCTACGATATGGCACTCTGATCCATGTAAATCTCACAACAGAATACCTTACAGACGTCCTTGTTAGCGTGTTACCTCCTGCTCTACTGTATATCTGTATAACAGCAGTATATCTACGATATGGCACTCTGATCCATGTAAATCTCACAACAGAATACCTTACAGACGTCCTTGTTAGCGTGTTGCCTCCTGCTCTACTGTATATCTGTATAACAGTGGTATATCTACGATATGGCACTCTGATCCATGTAAATCTCACAACAGAATACCTTACAGACGTCCTTGTTAGCGTGTTACCTCCTGCTCTACTGTATATCTGTATAACAGCAGTATATCTACGATATGGCACTCTGATCCATGTAAATCTCACAACAGAATACCTTACAGACGTCCTTGTTAGCGTGTTGCCTCCTGCTCTACTGTATATCTGTATAACAGCAGTATATCTACGATATGGCACTCTGATCCATGTAAATCTCACAACAGAATATCTTACAGACGTCCTTGTTAGCGTGTTACCTCCTGCTCTACTGTATATCTGTATAACAGCGGTATATCTACGATATGGCACTCTGATCCATGTAAATCTCACAACAGAATACCTTACAGACGTCCTTGTTAGCGTGTTACCTCCTGCTCTACTGTATATCTGTATAACAGCGGTATATCTACGATATGGCACTCTGATCCATGTAAATCTCACAACAGAATACCTTACAGACGTCCTTGTTAGCGTGTTACCTCCTGCTCTACTGTATATCTGTATAACAGCAGTATATCTACGATATGGCACTCTGATCCATGTAAATCTCACAACAGAATACCTTACAGACGTCCTTGTTAGCGTGTTACCTCCTGCTCTACTGTATATCTGTATAACAGCAGTATATCTACGATATGGCACTCTGATCCATGTAAATCTCACAACAGAATACCTTACAGACGTCCTTGTTAGCGTGTTGCCTCCTGCTCTACTGTATATCTGTATAACAGCAGTATATCTACGATATGGCACTCTGATCCATGTAAATCTCACAACAGAATACCTTACAGACATCCTTGTTAGCGTGTTACCTCCTGCTCTACTGTATATCTGTATAACAGCAGTATATCTACGATATGGCACTCTGATCCATGTAAATCTCACAACAGAATACCTTACAGACATCCTTGTTAGCGTGTTACCTCCTGCTCTACTGTATATCTGTATAACAGCAGTATATCTACGATATGGCACTCTGATCCATGTAAATCTCACAACAGAATACCTTACAGACGTCCTTGTTAGCGTGTTACCTCCTGCTCTACTGTATATCTGTATAACAGCAGTATATCTACGATATGGCACTCTGATCCATGTAAATCTCACAACAGAATACCTTACAGACGTCCTTGTTAGCGTGTTACCTCCTGCTCTACTGTATATCTGTATAACAGCAGTATATCTACGATATGGCACTCTGATCCATGTAAATCTCACAACAGAATACCTTACAGACGTCCTTGTTAGCGTGTTACCTCCTGCTCTACTGTATATCTGTATAACAGCAGTATATCTACGATATGGCACTCTGATCCATGTAAATCTCACAACAGAATACCTTACAGACGTCCTTGTTAGCGTGTTACCTCCTGCTCTACTGTATATCTGTATAACAGCAGTATATCTACGATATGGCACTCTGATCCATGTAAATCTCACAACAGAATACCTTACAGACGTCCTTGTTAGCGTGTTGCCTCCTGCTCTACTGTATATCTGTATAACAGTGGTATATCTACGATATGGCACTCTGATCCATGTAAATCTCACAACAGAATACCTTACAGACGTCCTTGTTAGCGTGTTACCTCCTGCTCTACTGTATATCTGTATAACAGCAGTATATCTACGATATGGCACTCTGATCCATGTAAATCTCACAACAGAATACCTTACAGACGTCCTTGTTAGCGTGTTGCCTCCTGCTCTACTGTATATCTGTATAACAGCAGTATATCTACGATATGGCACTCTGATCCATGTAAATCTCACAACAGAATATCTTACAGACGTCCTTGTTAGCGTGTTACCTCCTGCTCTACTGTATATCTGTATAACAGCGGTATATCTACGATATGGCACTCTGATCCATGTAAATCTCACAACAGAATACCTTACAGACGTCCTTGTTAGCGTGTTACCTCCTGCTCTACTGTATATCTGTATAACAGCGGTATATCTACGATATGGCACTCTGATCCATGTAAATCTCACAACAGAATACCTTACAGACGTCCTTGTTAGCGTGTTACCTCCTGCTCTACTGTATATCTGTATAACAGCAGTATATCTACGATATGGCACTCTGATCCATGTAAATCTCACAACAGAATACCTTACAGACGTCCTTGTTAGCGTGTTACCTCCTGCTCTACTGTATATCTGTATAACAGCAGTATATCTACGATATGGCACTCTGATCCATGTAAATCTCACAACAGAATACCTTACAGACGTCCTTGTTAGCGTGTTGCCTCCTGCTCTACTGTATATCTGTATAACAGCAGTATATCTACGATATGGCACTCTGATCCATGTAAATCTCACAACAGAATACCTTACAGACGTCCTTGTTAGCGTGTTACCTCCTGCTCTACTGTATATCTGTATAACAGCGGTATATCTACGATATGGCACTCTGATCCATGTAAATCTCACAACAGAATACCTTACAGACGTCCTTGTTAGCGTGTTACCTCCTGCTCTACTGTATATCTGTATAACAGCAGTATATCTACGATATGGCACTCTGATCCATGTAAATCTCACAACAGAATACCTTACAGATGTCCTTGTTAGCGTGTTACCTCCTGCTCTACTGTATATCTGTATAACAGCAGTATATCTACGATATGGCACTCTGATCCATGTAAATCTCACAACAGAATACCTTACAGACGTCCTTGTTAGCGTGTTGCCTCCTGCTCTACTGTATATCTGTATAACAGCAGTATATCTACGATATGGCACTCTGATCCATGTAAATCTCACAACAGAATACCTTACAGACGTCCTTGTTAGCGTGTTGCCTCCTGCTCTACTGTATATCTGTATAACAGCGGTATATCTACGATATGGCACTCTGATCCATGTAAATCTCACAACAGAATACCTTACAGACGTCCTTGTTAGCGTGTTGCCTCCTGCTCTACTGTATATCTGTATAACAGCAGTATATCTACGATATGGCACTCTGATCCATGTAAATCTCACAACAGAATACCTTACAGACGTCCTTGTTAGCGTGTTGCCTCCTGCTCTACTGTATATCTGTATAACAGCAGTATATCTACGATATGGCACTCTGATCCATGTAAATCTCACAACAGAATACCTTACAGACGTCCTTGTTAGCGTGTTGCCTCCTGCTCTACTGTATATCTGTATAACAGCGGTATATCTACGATATGGCACTCTGATCCATGTCAATCTCACAACAGAATACCTTACAGACGTCCTTGTTAGCGTGTTACCTCCTGCTCTACTGTATATCTGTATAACAGCGGTATATCTACGATATGGCACTCTGATCCATGTAAATCTCACAACAGAATACCTTACAGACGTCCTTGTTAGCGTGTTGCCTCCTGCTCTACTGTATATCTGTATAACAGCAGTATATCTACGATATGGCACTCTGATCCATGTAAATCTCACAACAGAATACCTTACAGACGTCCTTGTTAGCGTGTTGCCTCCTGCTCTACTGTATATCTGTATAACAGCGGTATATCTACGATATGGCACTCTGATCCATGTAAATCTCACAACAGAATACCTTACAGACGTCCTTGTTAGCGTGTTACCTCCTGCTCTACTGTATATCTGTATAACAGCGGTATATCTACGATATGGCACTCTGATCCATGTAAATCTCACAACAGAATACCTTACAGACGTCCTTGTTAGCGTGTTACCTCCTGCTCTACTGTATATCTGTATAACAGCAGTATATCTACGATACTCTGATCCATGTAAATCTCACAACAGAATACCTTACAGACGTCCTTGTTAGCGTGTTGCCTCCTGCTCTACTGTATATTTGGATGCCAGCTGTTTTTCTGCTAAGCCTGAAATGACTCTGGTCCCTTCCCCTTGACGAGTGATGAATGATGAGAGTGCTAACCTGAGAGTTCATAAACGCCCCCAAGGAAAAGGATTCAGCCCACAATCCCTTGCCTCTTGTGTTCCTAAATTGACAGTATTAATCTCTCCTCTCATTGGAGAGATTGGTAGAATGCGTCTCATTTCTTTCTGTGAGACGGAAGGGGGACCTGGGTTTGGGATAATTTACCTCCACTGACGTCTGTGACCCAACTATAGCATCAAATCCTGCCGTCGAGCCAATTGCCTGTCTCCTTCGTGTCTGTGTGTGTTTAAGTGTGTGTGTTTGCGTGTGCATGCATGCGTGCGTGCGTGTGAGATTTAAGGAAGGGAAGCGAGGGAAATGATATCCTTTTCATAGCAACTGTTTAATTAACACTGTTGAATCTCTAGACATTTGTGACAATACTTCTATGACATCCCGTCTCTGTCTACATGTACATAGGAGATAATGACTTTACATACCGTAAAACTTCATTAACAGCCACGGCCATTTATTTGCTTCAATCACTGAACACAACTGGCGGTTATTAGAGACAGGCTTCTATTTGAGCCAGGCGTCCATTTCCTTAATGCACACATCTTTTGCTCAATAAAATGTTGAAAAGACAATGATGTTGCTCTCCTTTATCTTCTTTTGCATAATCTTTACAGTACTCACTGAAGTTCACTCGTAAGCAATTCACTTAAACCTGGCATTTATTAGAAACAGGTGTTTATGTACTGAAATATATAGTAGACTGCATTTGAATTACTGTTACAGTGCTATTTGGATTGTTAATTGGATTCGTTCAGACATTTCTTGATTTCTTGTTGTTTTGATTTATTTATTATCATGTGTGTACTTGCATAACATTTTACTACATTGCTAGTAGCTAGAAACATAAGCATTTCTCTGCACCCACTATAATTAATTAATAAGGCCCAATATACAACAGCTAAGGGCTGTTCTTCTTAGAACCACCCATCCCGGATCCGGGAGAATTGTCATCAACAACGCTGAATAGCATAGCGCCACAGTCAAATAATATTACTAGAAAATATTCATATTCATGAAATCACAAGTGCAATATAGGAAAACAGAGTTTAGCCTTTTGCTAATCCACCTGTCATCTCAGATTTTGAAATTATGCTTTACAGCGAAAGCTAGGACCGGGAGTAACACTTACGCAATGTGGTCGTTCACGCTCATTCTTCAAAATAAAAGCCTGAAACTATGTCTAAAGGCTGTTGACACCTTAGGGAAGCCAACAGAAAAAGGAATCTGGTTGATATCCCTTTCAATGGGAAATAGGGATGCATAGGAACACAGGGATTTCAAAATAAGAGTCACTTCCTGATTGGATTTTTCTTAGGCTTTCGCCTGCAATATCAGTTCTGTTATACTCACAGACAATATTTTTACAGTTTTGGCAACTTTAGAGTGTTTTCTATCCTAATCTGTCAATTATATGAATATTCTAGCATCTGGTCCTGAGAAATAGGCCGTTTAATTTGGGAACGTTATTTTTCCAAACATAAAAATAGTGCCCCCTAGCTTCAAGAGGCATCGCAGAGTGCCTGGATACAGCCCTTAGCCGTGGTATACTAGCCATATATCACAAACCCCTGAGGTGCCTTATTGCTATTATAAACTGGTTACCAAAGTAATTAGAGCAGTAAAAATAAATGTGTTGACATACCTGTGGATTACGGTCTGATATACCATGGCTGTCAGCCAATCAGCATTCAGGGCTCGAACCAACCAGTTTATAACATCTGCTAAACTGTGCATGCAACCAATAAACTTTGATTTTATTTGAAATATGTGCTGATGCCAGGCTATTAAAAGGGACAAGTGGCTATTTGAGACTTAATTGAAGTTTTACAGTTTATGCTTGTATGGCTTGGTTGTCATAGTCCTCAGGTTTTTAAAAATGCAATGTCCTCAAAATGCCACGTGATTATACAGTGTGAGACATGGTACAGCTAATGTTTCTATGTGTATGATGCCATTCCATTTGTGCCGCTCCAGCCATTATTATGAGCCGTCCTCCTCTCAGCAGCCTCCACTGGTGTAGTTAAGGGTAGTTATTATGAGCCGTCCTCCTCTCAGCAGCCTCCACTGGTGTAGTTAAGGGTAGTTATTATGAGCCGTCCTCCTCTCAGCAGCCTCCACTGGTGTAGTTAAGGGTAGTTATTATGAGCCGTCCTCCTCTCAGCAGCCTCCACTGGTGTAGTTAAGGGTAGTTATTATGAGCCGTCCTCCTCTCAGCAGCCTCCACTGGTGTAGTTAAGGGTAGTTATTATGATCCGTTCTCCTCTCAGCAGCCTCCACTGGTGTAGTAAAGTGTAGTTATTATGAGCCGTCCTCCTCTCAGCAGCCTCCACTGGTGTAGTTAAGGGTAGTTATTATGAGCCGTCCTCCTCTCAGCAGCCTCCACTGGTGTAGTTAAGGGTAGTTATTATGAGCCGTCCTCTCCTCAGCAGCCTCCACTGGTGTAGTTAAGTGTAGTTATTATGAGCCGTCCTCCTCTCAGCAGCCTCCACTGGTGTAGTTAAGGGTAGTTATTATGAGCCGTCCTCCTCTCAGCAGCCTCCACTGGTGTAGTTAAGTGTAGTTATTATGAGCCGTCCTCCTCTCAGCAGCCTCCACTGGTGTAGTTAAGGGTAGTTATTATGAGCCGTCCTCCTCTCAGCAGCCTCCACTGGTGTAGTTAAGGGTAGTTATTATGAGCCGTCCTCCTCTCAGCAGCCTCCACTGGTGTAGTTAAGGGTAGTTATTATGAGCCGTCCTCCTCTCAGCAGCCTCCACTGGTGTAGTTAAGGGTAGTTATTATGAGCCGTCCTCCCCTCAGCAGCCTCCACTGGCACTCATTTACTGTAAGTGGCTCTGGATAAGAGTGTCAGCTAAATGACTAACAGTGCCTCCAGAAAGTATTCTCACCCCTTGACTTTTCCAGATTTTGTTGTCTGACAGCCTTAATATACAATTGATTACACTTAGATTTGTCACTGTGTCACTGGTCTACACATAATACCTCATAATGTCAAAATGGAATTTAGTTTTCATAATTTAAAAAAAAATTATCAAAAATGAAAAGCTGAAATGTCTTGAGTCAAAAAGTATTCAACACCTTGTTATGACAAGCCTAAATAAGTTAGAGTAAACATTTGCTGAACAAATCACATAATAAGTTGCATGGTCTCACACTTAACATGATTTGTGAATGACTACCCCATTTTCAAATGCCTCACAAAGAAGGGCACTTATTGGTAGATTGGTAAAAATAATAAAGCAGACACTGAATATCCTTTGCGCATGGTAAAGCTGTTATTTTGGCTTTGGATGGTGTATCAATACGAAGATACAGGCGTCCTTCCAAACTGAGTTGCCAGAGAGAAATAAAAAAACTCAGGGATTTCACCATGAGGCTAACGGTGATTTTACAGTTACACAGTTTAATGGCTGTGATAGGAGAAAACTGAGGATGGATCAACAACATTGTAGTTACTCCAAAATACAAAAAAATCTGTTTTCAAAGTAATACTGCAATATATGTGTCAAAATAATTTACTTTTTGTCCTGAATACAAAATGTTATTTGGGGCAAATCCAACATAACACATCACTGGGTACCACTTTCCATATTTTCAAGCATGGTGGTGGCTGCATCATGTTATGGGTGTACTTGTCGTCAGCAAGGACTGATGAGTTTTTCAGGATAAAAATAAACTAAATGTAGCTAAGCACAGGCAAAATCCTAGAGGAAAACCTGGTTCAATCTGCTTTCCAACAGACACAGACAAATTCACCTTCCAGCATGACAATAAACCTAAAACACAAGGCCACATCTACACTACCAAGACATGGCCAAATCTACACTACCAAGACAACATGGGATGTTCCTGAGTGGCCTACTTACAGTTTTGACTTAAAATCTGCATGAAAATCTACGGTAAGACTTGAAAATGTCTGTCTATCAACAACCAACTTGACAGCGTGTAACGGATTTCCTCCTCTTCGTCTGAAGAGGTGTAGCAAGGATCGGACCAATATAACAACGTGAAATGGAAACGAAACAGTCCCGTGTGGCACAAACACTGACACAGGAAACAATCACCCACAAAATACCCAAAGAATATGGCTGCCTAAATATAGTTCCCAATCAGAGACAACGATAAACGCCTACCTCTAATTGAGAACCAATCTAGGCAACCATAGACCTACATAAACACCAAGATGGAAACAACCCCATAAATCTACAAAAATCCCTAGACAGTGAAACACCCTAGATGAGACAAAAAGCACACATATCACCCATGTCACACCCTGACCTAACCAAAATATTAACGAAATTAAAGAATACTAAGGTCAGGGCGTGACACAGCGCTTGAATAATTTAGAGAATAATGGGCAAATATTGCACAATCCAGGTGCGCAAAGATCTTAGAGACTTACCCCAAAAGACTCACTGACTTACTTGAATTGCTGCCAAAGGTGTTTATAACTTGTATTGACTCGGGGGGTTAACACCTATCTAATCAAGATATATTAGTTAACAACAAAACAAAAATCTTGTAGATGTTTTTTACAATTAAATCCATTTTATCCCCATTTTGTAACATAACAAAATGTGGAAAAATTCAAGGGGTGTGAATACTTTTCTTTGTCTGTTCTTGAACAACGTACAGTGCGGTCCAGCACTTACAAAGGACTTATATAAATGTATTCCATTGTTCTCACCTCGTTGATTACTCTTGTCATGTTTCTGTAATGATAATAATACTACATAGGATTTTATTAGCGCTTTTTTCCCAAAGACGCTTTCTTGTGGTAGAAAATATGCTCTCATATTACATCAAAACAGCCCAAAAAACACAGAGTATCTAATGTTGGTGTAATGTGAAAAGTGTTAGAAATGTAAACCATTTTTCTTACCTCTTTGGCTTTCCTGTGTCTGTCCTTGGTGTCCCTTTCTCGGTCTCTGTCTCTGTCCTTGTCTTTGCCCTCATCCCCATGGTGCGAAGAATACGACACCGTTCTCCAGTCCCGTGGTGAGTTGGTGATGCTCGCCACCTTTGACTCCGTGGCGCTGTTTTCCTCATTGAGTGAGCGTGACGACCTCCGCGTGAACATACTTTTCTTAATTGCCTTGACCCTCAGACTCTCACTGTCTGAGCAGCCCCACTCCACTGATCCGTTATCCACCTTGATGTTGTGGCCTGTTGTGTGGCACTGAAAGACATGGGGCGAGAGGTTGGGGTCGGGGTGAAGGTGATCTGGGGTGGAAGTGGTGGCTAAAGCGTTTTCGCCCGGTCTCCCGTTGGTTTCGGGTTCCTGGATCTTCTCGTCGAGTTTGGTGAGCTTGGAGAGCACCTGCGAGATCTCCCCTCGGACTCCGGACAGAGACTCCAGCTTCTTCTCGATCTCACCTATCCTCATAACAAGCTTGCACACGCTCGATTTGAGCTCGTCATCCGTGTTCTCTAGGGAGTGAAAGAGGCAGTCCAGCTTGGACTTGGCCAATTTGACCGTGTTGCATTCGGGTGAGCTGTCGCCGTCAGACTTCATGGTCACCTGAGAGAGAGATCCGATGCTGTTGTAGCACGACGATTGGATGACGCCCAGCGAGTCGCACACGCTCATGTCGTCAAGGAAGCGGAAGATGTCACTGATGTCATCGCTGATGATCTCAGAGTCCTCTTCCGAGTGTTTGCACGAGTGCCTCTCTCTCTCGACGTATTTTGCGTGAGCGGCGGCATAGTCTTTTAGCTTCCTCTGTTCGGCCTGCTCCGTTTGTGTCCCTATGCTGGACGAGCTGTCTATGTTACCTCCTTGAAAAGACGTACTGTTGATGCCTTTCTCTTTAAATCTTTTCCCAACCTCTCTTTTGTCGACACCCACCCCGGGACCGCACGCCATTGAAGACATATCCTTTGTTTTCAACCCGTTGGTTTTCTTTGCGAACCCTGAAGGGGAGGCCACCACTTTCTCTTTGGCACACTGGAAGTGCTGCTCATTCTCTTTATTGACTACATTGTGGCGATGGTTGTCTTTCAGCGGTTTCCCATTCAGAAATGACCTCTCAAAATCCGGTGGCCCTTCTTCAGCATTCAGACTCAGGCTTTTCACGGGCCAAATTGGCTGCTTCCCCGGCCTAGCCGTACTCCTCCGTGTGTTCACGCACTCTGTCACTGTCGTTGGCCCGAAATACGTAGACGCTTGAAGGTCGTCCAGACTCTCGTGCTTCGCTCGCCGTTTCTCCTGAATGGGCGAGTTCATAGTAGGCTCAAAGTAGGGGTTACTGTAGGGCAGCTCGAAGCTGTGGTTGAAGAATGTGGCAGGTTTGTGGAGCTCTCTCCGGTGGTAGCCTCCAGTTGCCCTGATGTTTGGTTTGCACTCTGAGGTGATGACCTATAACGACAATGGGGTAACACTTCATTAAGATGCTCTTAAACATTATGGTAATATTGTATTGTTTGGCTCTAAGTCACGCTGATAAGAGGATCTGTTAACTGACTAAAACCTAAAGGTAATAGTTTCATAGAAATTTGGTAATTGTTTTGAGCAATCTTTGTCATTTCACAAGTGATTTTTTTGTTGTTGTTACAGACTCATTCACTTTTACAACAACAACATGTTAATACACTGTTGTGTTAACACATCAGTCAAAACACCCTGCATTATCAAATCAAACAAAGAAAGAGTCAAACTAAGCATACAGGTGCTGGATGTAACATTAGGCTCAGACCAAGCCTTTCTAGAAAGAAATATGTTTTATAGATTGGTTATTCTCACTGAGAGCTATGTCCATTGAGACATTTCCATTCTAAGTGACATAGGCTATACAGATGTAGGATCTTCATTTGATCACTCTTTGTTGATGAGACTTTTCCTGTGCCAGAGGAAATGCAGATGACCTTCATGATTGACATAAGTTCATTAAAAACCTGCACTAACGGTTATATTAACAGTATTCCACTTTTCATGTAGCCTCATTTTGACCAGCTTATAGCCTAATCACCAATCTAGCAACATTATGGACTAAACGTTGAAATCCTGTTGTTGCAGGATTATTTTGCTGCAACAATGCAGGTCTAATTAAGATCCTACATCTGTAGATCTATGGACCAGTTTCAGGAAGTGGGGAGGTACTGTTTTATCACTTTTGTTTTGTCCTTTAGGTTTCTTGTGCTTTTCTTTGACATTTAGATGGTAAGATTAGCAAACAACGGCACAAATACTTACAGCTAGCACCGTTTAGTAGGAACAAAACAACTCAGAACATGGCACAATAAAGAATGTAGCTGACCACATGTCACAGTGAAAATTAGATAGTGATAATTGATAACAGATGGTTAACAGTGGAGGAGGCTGCAATGGAAATCAGTCTGACTTTATCTTCAATGTTTGTTCAATATGTCAGGATAATTATTGTTGCATAATGAATGATATGTAAATGCTTAATAAAAATACATAAATAATATAGAATTAAAGACCAGAGGCACAGACCTGTGGGGAGAACGCTAGCAGGTTGTGAAAATCCTCCTTGAAGATGTTTCTCTTCTGGACACAGGAGTGGACAGAGAAGGGCTCCGTGTGGTTGATGTGTTGCAGGGACTCCTGGTCTGTGGTGGACTCACTGTCAATGTCTATGGGAAAGTAGGTGCTCTGCATCTCACAGGGCGGTGATGGAGGACTGCAGCTTGAGTACTGGGGCAGGTGTTGCAGCTTGTCTAGCGACGCTGCTCGACATTTTAGATCCTTGTTTACGCCCAATAGGAAGTTAGGGTCCGAGGTCGGGATAAACTGTGGGCTGCAGTTGGATTTCGAGCTGGCAGAGTGGGAATGGGGGTGTGGGCGGGGGTGGGAGGAGTTGTTTTGGGACATGGGGCGATGGTGGGGGTGGTGACCCGCCCTGGAGGGTTGATCCATGAGGTCATAACCTCCGCCCCTCTCATAGTCCTGGTACTTATAAACATCAGTGTCGGACCTACATGACTCAAACGACTGGTTCTTGTGGAACTTGGGCCTCGGTGGTGCCATTGGGAACTTATCTTTGGCGATCCCCCCGTTCATTTGGATTAGGTTAAACATAGTGACGATATCCGCTGCCACCATGAGTTTCTTAGACTGCTGGTCCTCAACAGTACATCTCATCTTGTCTTTGAAGAGAGTGGCAGGGAAGGCTGGGTCCAGGCAGGCTGTGTAGAACAGAAGGCTCCGTAGCTTGGCCAAGTGGACCAAGTCAAAGCGGGCACACAGGGACTTACAGAGGTCCTGGTAGGACACACTACTGTGTTTAGTGTCTAGTTCCTCCAGGATCCGGACTAGGAACAGGGAGTACTCTGGTAGGGGATCCATGGCATGTGGTGTGGGATGGAGCTAGACGTTGATATCCTCGTTAATCTCCTATTCTTTAAGGATACTGTACAGGGGATGCCATTGAGATGGAACGTCTCAAATACAAGGGAGACCTGTCCCCCTTATGAGAGAGATAGGTGGATGACCCTGAGAGAGAGAGAGAGAGAGAGAGAGAGAGAGAGAGAGAGAGAGAGAGAAAACACAGCAGAGAGAGAGAGAGCAAGATATTGACTATTGGACAATCACATACCACAATCAAAACATAGCCAAACATTGCAAGTAATAATAATGATGAATATAAGGTTTTACATCCCATGTTATTATCCCAAAGCAATAGTTATCCCTGTGCATGTGACTAATAAACTCATCTAATGATCACGTCTATTTGTGTTATTGTGAATAAGACAGAAATGAAATGTGGTAATAGTTTGGAGAAGGCTTCACTCTTTAGATAGGGATCAGTAAAGATTGGTTTTCATATTCAATTAATTCCAAAATATATACTATCATGCAGCTGCTAGTAAATGTATATAATTTTCAGGAATATTGAGTAGGCTACGTTTTTGTCATTGTATACCCACTAGATTCAGTTCAAGAACTAAACAGTTTCGTTCTTCAAACAGAAATGGATATCCACACCGTCATAATTCAATCACATTTGCATAACCTCAGATTCACCGCTGAGTACTTCGAAACAGAGAATAAAATCCATATTCCAGTTCTTCACTGGCGCGCGCGCACATACAGTACATAACCAACAAAGGGACAAATAGACTCACCTAACGCACGATTCCATTTGCTCTCATCCGAGTGAGCATTCAAAAGGTATAGATTCCTCAAAGTCATCAAAACAAGGCGGCAGCAATGCGAAGTTGACGCACAACATTCATTCTTCAATTGAACCATACACCATAATATACATTCCAGTCGGACACCGTAGTAAATAACCAGCCAAAAGATCCGATTCGATCCCCAGTCACTCCCGTTCGGATAATCCTTCATTTATCATATTTTGTATTGTATTCCAATAGGTGGACTATGTCTTCACTCCGGGACCGGATTTGCGGTAGCTGTTGGAACCGAGCTGTCGGCGTTCTCACGCGCGCGCGTGTGGTGCTAAAAAGGCACCCAGTCGGCTTTGTTTCCACCTAGAATGACGTAATTACACTTTAGCACCAACTGCAAGTCAAGCACAGCGATGGAGACTATATATTCATATTGATTATTATCCTGTACATTATTCACCACATTGCGTGTTATAGGCTGTACAACATACAACATAGCTCATTCCTAATGTGTCAGAGTTATGTGTATACATTCCATTTAAAAAAACGTACGATCGTTTTTCTCTCTGTTAAATGCGAGGGAAACATTTTAATGTATATGAATCATACACCACAAAGTAGTGTATATGGTTAACTGTGCACTGGTGTGATGTTATATATGCGCGCCTGCTGCAGTGGGGTGTATTCATGGATGCCAAGGGAAGCCACGATTTCCCAAATATTTAATCAATAAAAATGATAAAATAATTGATTTCCTCTCTGTCTTTTCATAATTTTCGGTCAATTCGCATGTGCCTGAATCTCACTGGAGAAATCACCCAAGGGAGGAAAACAGCGTCAGTATATGTAGCCCGAGGGAAACAGCACTGCTCTGTCTCAGTATATGTAGCCCGAGGGACACAGCGCCGCTCTGTCTCAGTATATGTAGCCCGAGCGACACAGCGCCGCTCTGTCTCAGTATATGTAGCCCGAGGGAAACAGCGCAGCTCTGTCTCAGTATATGTAGCCCGAGGGAAACAGCGCCGCTCTGTCTCAGTATATGTAGCCCGAGGGAAACAGCGCCGCTCTGTCTCATTATATGTAGCCCGAATGAAACAGTGCCGCTCTGTCTCAGTATATGTAGCCCGAGGGAAACAGCGCCGCTCTGTCTCAGTATATGTAGCCCGAGGGAAACAGCGCCGCTCTGTCTCAGTATATGTAGCCCGAGGGACACAGCGCCGCTCTGTCTCAGTATATGTAGCCCGAGGGAAACAGCGCCGCTCCGTCTCAGTATATGTAGCCCGAGGGAAACTGTCTCAGTATATGTAGCCCGAGGGAAACAGCGCCGCTCTGTCTCAGTATATGTAGCCCGAGGGAAACAGCGCCGCTCTGTCTCAGTATATGTAGCCCGAGGGACACAGCGCCGCTCTGTCTCAGTATATGTAGCCCGAGGGAAACAGCGCCACTCCGTCTCAGTATATGTAGCCCGAGGGAAACTGTCTCAGTATATGTAGCCCGAGGGACACAGCGCCGCTCTGTCTCAGTATATGTAGCCCGAGGGAAACAGCGCCGCTCTGTCTCAGTATATGTAGCCCGAGGGAAACAGCGCCGCTCTGTCTCAGTATATGTAGCCCGAGGGACACAGCGCCGCTCTGTCTCAGTATATGTAGCCCGAGGGACACAGCGCCGCTCTGTCTCAGTATATGTAGCCCGAGGGAAACAGCGCCGCTCTGTCTCAGTATATGTAGCCCGAGGGAAACAGCGCCGCTCTGTCTCAGTATATGTAGCCCGAGGGAAACAGCGCCGCTCTGTCTCAGTATATGTAGCCCGAGGGAAACAGCGCCGCTCTGTCTCAGTATATGTAGCCCGAGGGAAACAGCGCCGCTCTGTCTCAGTATATGTAGCCCGAGGGAAACAGCGCCGCTCTGTCTCAGTATATGTAGCCCGGGGGAAACAGCGCCGCTCCGTCTCAGTATATGTAGCCCGAGGGACACAGCGCCGCTCCGTCTCAGTATATGTAGCCCGAGGGACACAGCGCCGCTCCGTCTCAGTATATGTAGCCCGAGGGAAACAGCGCCGCTCTGTCTCAGTATATGTAGCCCGAGGGACACAGCGCAGCTCTGTCTCAGTATATGTAGCCCGAGGGAAACAGCGCAGCTCTGTCTCAGTATATGTAGCCCGAGGGAAACAGCGCCGCTCCGTCTCAGTATATGTAGCCCGAGGGAAACAGCGCAGCTCTGTCTCAGTATATGTAGCCCGAGGGAAACAGCGCCGCTCTGTCTCAGTATATGTAGCCCGAGGGAAACTGTCTCAGTATATGTAGCCCGAGGGAAACTGTCTCAGTATATGTAGCCCGAGGGAAACAGCGCCGCTCTGTCTCAGTATATGTAGCCCGAGGGAAACAGCGCCGCTCTGTCTCAGTATATGTAGCCCGAGGGAAACAGCGCCGCTCTGTCTCAGTATATGTAGCCCGAGGGAAACAGCGCAGCTCTGTCTCAGTATATGTAGCCCGAGGGAAACTGTCTCAGTATATGTAGCCCGAGGGAAACAGCGCCGCTCTGTCTCAGTATATGTAGCCCGAGGGAAACAGCGCCGCTCTGTCTCAGTATATGTAGCCCGAGGGAAACTGTCTCAGTATATGTAGCCCGAGGGAAACAGCGCCGCTCTGTCTCAGTATATGTAGCCCGAGGGAAACAGCGCCGCTCCGTCTCAGTATATGTAGCCCGAGGGAAACAGCGCCGCTCTGTCTCAGTATATGTAGCCCGGGTATCTGATGCTGTATGGACCAAAAGAGGATAACATGTTCCACCGTAGCATTTGATTGGTTGATGCCAGCAAGCATTTGGCCAGTGGTGGAAAAAGTACTCAATTGTCATACTTGAGTAAAAGTAAAGATACCTTAATAGAAAATGACTCAAGTAAAAGTGAAAGTCAACCAGTAAAATACTACTTGAGTAAAAGTCTGAACGTATTTTAAGTATCAAAAATAAATGAAATTGATCAAATGTACTTTAGTATAAAAAGTAAAAGTAAAAATCAGTTCAATTTCCTTATATTAAGCAAACCAGACGGACGGCTCAATAATTTTTTAAATTGACAGATAGCCAGCGGCACATAGACATAATTTACAAACAAAGCATTTGTGTTTAGTGAGTCCACCAGATCAGAGGCAGTAGGGATGACCAGGGATGTTCTCTTGTATGAATTTGGCCATTTTCCTGTCAAAATGTACTTTTGGATGTCAGGGAAAATGTATGGAGTAAAAAATACATTATTTTCTTTAGGAATGTAGTGAAATAAAAGTAAAAGTACAGATACCACCAAAAACTACTTAAGTAGCACTTTAAAGTATTTTTACTTAAGTACTTTACACCACTGCATTTGGCTTCCCTTGATACATCTTTTATATATAAAATATCTCAGCTGTGGGTTGTCCTGGTTCAGCAAAATGCCCCCCCAAGGGAGGCTGGTTTGAATTTGGCTTCAGACCAATCAATTAACTTTCAAAGCAAAACTTCCTTTTCAGAAAAATGTGCCTGTTTCTGGTCTGCTTGTGTTGATGTCCTGCTGTAACTAAAGTGAACCTTTTCCTAAACCATGGAGAGAGATGGGGATGTGGACTTGTGGTTTTGACTTAATTCTCTGTACAGGCCAATGATTATAATGGTGATTCTGATCTAACCATAAATGTATATGTTTTGCCACTGGCCTGAAATGAATAAAGTTCAATATGTAGCCTAGTTGTAGCCTTGTAGATTCACGTTAGCTAGCTAGCTGGCTACCTTAGCTGGTTCATTGTTGCCCACCGCTAACTAGCTAGCCATTTCACATCGGCTACACTAGGAAGTTAGGCTAACTAACTAAAATGCTTGCTAGCCTATGACAACAAAAACTAAAAGTGTAATGTATGACAGAGCCATAGACCCTTTTACCAACAAGAAAGAGAGGAGGATGGCATTAGCGTTCAACTAGTCTAGGGTGAGTCAACATGATGTTTTACACACACACACACACACACACACACACACACACACACACACACACACACACACACACACACACACACACACACACACACACACACACACACATCAGTCGCATGGACAGCCACATGATATTTATCAACATTGATTGGACTACATTGATTGGACTACATTTTTTGGTATCTTTATGTTTGTTTTCAGTGATCTAAACTCAGCATATGATAGATAGCCTTGTTGATTTGATGACGCCTAGCTTCCTCAGTGTATTTACCCAGGCACCTCTACTGATCTGCTGTAAGGTGGAGTAGGAAGAGTGCCTGGGTAAAATCACTGAGGAAGCCATATTACAACCTATGTCGTCATATTTGCGTTGTTCGCTCTACAACTGTAAATTCATACACCATAGTGATATACAATAAGGCCGTGACAACAAAAAGACAACAGTCACAGTGGTGGAATAAATTCAACTACACATTGTTTCATCATAAAACCAGAAAGCAGCATCTGTCCAGTGAAGTCCACAAAGCAAATATTGCATGTAACAAACAGTTATATAACCTGCAGCATAGTCAAGCAAGTTAATGTTAGAATGCTAGAATGCTAGAAAACATCTGTTCTTCATTAGTCTGATGTCGAGCTCTGTTCCAATCCAGTTCTACATTCTACAGCCGATGGCAACCCCCTCTCCTCTTTTCTCATTTCCTCCAATACAAAATAGTGATGCTCATTGTTTGAGATCCCAAATGTACAAACTCACATAGTCTTGTCCTTGCTATAGTTATTAACAGTCAAATTTCCTTAAAGCCAACCATGCATTCAAGGTGAACTGTATGTGTCATCATGAACATTGCAAAATGCAGACGTTCTAATAATTTGCTTCAAGAAATAAAATACAAAACCTCTTCAGGTCTCTACCATTATTATACCCAAATGCAAAGTGTATCAATTCAATTGACGACATAAGAATCAGCTTGGACTGCTCTCCTATATCTGCATCAAAGAAATCATTAGTAAGCTTATAATAGTGGGACTGCTGTTAGGTGAGGGACTGCTGTTAGATGAGGCACTGCTGTTAGATGAGGGACTGCAGTTAGGCGAGGGACTGCTGTTAGGTGAGGGACTGCAGTTAGGTGAGGCACTGCTGTTAGATGAGGGACTGCAGTTAGGCGAGGGACTGCTGTTAGGCGAGGGACTGCTGTTAGATGAGGGACTGCTGTTAGGTGAGGGACTGCAGTTAGGCGAGGGACTGCTGTTGGGCGAGGGACTGCAGTTAGGCGAGGGACTGCTGTTAGGCGAGAGGCTGCTGTTAGGCGAGGGGCTGCTGTTAGACGAGGGACTGCTGTTAGGCGAGGGACAGCTGTTTGGCGGGGTACTGCTGTTTGGCGAGGGACTGCAGTTAGGCGAGGGACTGCTGTTAGGCGAGGGACAGCTGTTTGGCGGGGTACTGCTGTTTGGCGAGGGACTGCAGTTAGGCGAGGGACTGCTGTTAGGCGAGGGGCTGCTGTTAGATGAGGGACTGCAGTTAGGTGAGGGACTGCTGTTAGGCGAGGGACAGCTATTAGATGGGGTACTGCTGTTTGGCGGGGTACTGCTGTTTGGCGAGGGACTGCAGTTAGATTTTTTTCTATATATTTTTTACCTTTATTTAACTAGGCAAGTCAGTTAAGAACAAATTCTTATTTTCAATGACGGCCTAGGAACAGTGGGTTAACTGCCTGTTCAGGGGCAGAACGACAGATGTGTACCTTGTCAGCTCGGGGATTTGAACTTGCAACCTTCTGTTTACTAGTCCAACACTTTAACCACTAGTCATAGCCAGCAGCATACCACCCTGCATACTACTGCTGGCTTGCTTCTGAAGCTAAGCAGGGTTGGTCCTGGTCAGTCCCTGGATGGGAGACCAGGTGGTGTTGGAGGGCCAGTAAGAGGCATTCTTTCCTCTGGTCTAAAAAATATCCCAATACCCCAGGGCAGGCTGCTGTCTTTTGGATGGGACATTAAACGAGTGTCCTGACTCTCTGAGGTTGTTAAAGATCCCATGGCATTTATTGTAAGAGTAGGGGTGTTAACCCTGGTGTCCTGGCTAAATTCCCAATCTGGCCCTCAACCCATCATGGTCACCTAATAATCCCCAGTTTACAATTGTCTCCTTCCTCCTCTCCCCTGTAACTATTCCCCAGGTCTTTGCTGTAAATGAGAATGTGTTCTCAGTCAACTTACCTGGTAAAATACTAAAACAAAATTCAACTAAAAAGGCTGAACCTTGGTTGGAGTTCTTTGTTTTCTGGCTGACTGGGCATGCTTTAATTGGGCCAAACAGACTGGAAATCAGTTAATTGAAAGGTGGGGGCCCAATCAGTGTTCAGGGCTGTGCTATATATTGCTAGGCTGCGCTAACAGGCTGTGGTGGTTGAATCCTTCTTCAGACTAATTATATGTGGTGCTGTTCACTTTGTGCATGTGTAGCGAAAGGGGATTTGCAATCACACTCTTGTAATCAGATAGTCCTGGCTGAGGCATGTAAAGGCCAAGGTCAGCCTCAGGCCTTGAGGATGCCCTCTTTGTTAAAGGTAGAGTTAACAATGCATGAAGGTAACAGCAAAGTCAGGCCGATTTCCGCAACAACGAAGAGCATTGAAGTTTGATACTAAACTACTCTGCTGATTTGGTCCTACAGCTATGACGGTGGAGCAGATTGAAACGCACCTGTGCACATGAACAGATACTCTGTGAGTGGATCGTCTTGCATCGCTCTCATCTGCAACATCTGCGGTGCTGCTCGTGGCGACATCATATCACTGACTCTCAGTTTAAGACAGTTGAGATGTTGGCTTGGCCAAGGGGAGACCTGGGTTACAGGTTCTTTGTCTCTCTTCCCTGTTTTTATCCCAGCAGTGGTGTGGTTCTCAAGAAGAATAGACTGTCATCCACAGTCTGTCTAGTAGTTGTATACCCTATCCACAGTCTGTCTAGTAGAGTTATACCCTATCCACAGTCTGTCTAGTAGTTGTATACCCTATCTACAGTCTGTCTAGTAGTTGTATACCCTATCCACAGTCTGTCTAGTAGTTGTATACCCTATCCACAGTCTGTCTAGTAGTTGTATACCCTATCCACAGTCTGTCTAGTAGTTGTATACCCTATCCACAGTCTGTCTAGTAGTTGTATACCCTATCCACAGTCTGTCTAGTAGTTGTATACCCTATCCACAGTCTGTCTAGTAGTTGTATACCCTATCCACAGTCTGTCTAGTAGTTGTATACCCTATCCACAGTCTGTCTAGTAGTTGTATACCCTATCCACAGTCTGTCTAGTAGAAATGCTCTATATGGGTGGTAATTGTCTTCTGATGATATTGATGTTATGCCTTTGAAGTGTTGCCTACTACTGTTATCAAATCCTATCAAATCAATACTGTAAACCAGAGCAATATTTTTAAGCATTGAGGACACATTATTTTACTCAGAATTATTCAACATTTAGAGAGAGTTCATTACGATTGACCAGACCATTAGTTTTCCTATAGTTTAGTGGTCAGCATCAGCACAATGCCAGTCAATGAGGTTGGATCCACACTGACCGGAGTGTGTCTCTGGGGGGAAATCTCTCTCTGTTTTTCACAAAGTGATTTTTAACAACAACATGGACCTAAACTCCTGAAAGCTATAGCAAGGAGATGGAAAGGTTGAGATAGAAGAGTCCTCTCCTCCTAATAACTCCTCATAGCCTCATTCCTTGATGAGCAAATTAATCTGTGAACTCATAATTAAAAGAGAACAATTACCTGATTTCAAATCCAATTTCAGGTGGTTTGTTCTGGGGTGGTTTGTTCTGGGGTGGTTTGAAACACACTTCTAACTGATTATGAATCCGTCAGCTAAGCATCATGAATGATCTTTAATAATGAAGGTTCCCAAGGTATGTAATAGTTTAATCATATTAGCAGACAGACAGACTGCTTGGAACAGTGTGTGTGTGTGTGTGTGTGTGTGTGTGTGTGTGTGTGTGTGTGTGTTGGAAACTACTTGCCTCAGTAATTTCTCCCTCTTTTCACTGGTGCTGAATTTTTTTATCAGATTGCAGGGAAATTCAACTTTAATTTTGGTAAAGGTGCAATTAAAGTTTTATGTCTGAGATCCCATCAGATTAGCACCAGGCCAAATAAATAACCCACACAAGAAACCTGAATGTCCCATCCAGTCTTTAAACATGTTCACAGACATACACGGAGAGATGTAATTTTGAACAAATGATTTGGAGATTCTGGTGATTACAATTCTTTCTGAAGGCAATTGTTAGAAGAAAGGGGCATGAATGACAGTTCATAGTTATAATTGTAAAACACCCTTCGTTCTGAGGAGAAAGAAGAAAGGAGCATGAATGACAGTTCATAGTTATAATTGTAAAACACCCTTCGTTCTGAGGAGAAAGAAGAAAGGAGCATGAATGACAGTTCATAGTTATAATTGTAAAACACCCTTCGTTCTGAGGAGAAAGAAGAAAGGAGCATGAATGACAGTTCATAGTTATAATTGTAAAACACCCTTCGTTCTGAGGAGAAAGAAAAAAGTGTTTGATTCATCCAACCGTTTTGCTTTAGCTAGCGATCCTACAATAGCTCAAGCGAGTATCGCTACACTGCCCCCTCTGAATGGGAAGGCACATCCGGGCGTCCGTTCTGATGGCCACACAGCCGCCATCTCACTTCTGACACCAATGTAGCAAACCCGAGGCACAGGCCTGGTTTAGGTCATCTCTGTTACATGTAATCCGTTACTACCCAACCCTGAAGCTAACCACACACTTCCCGTTTGTGACATAAATCATTTACATAATTGTGACACTGAAGTGATAAAAGCATACTTAATTAAGTCAATGTATATATCCTAGAGCTTGAGGAAGCTTCACTTTGTAATAGCCTTTGCATTCTGATGTGATTGCTTGTACCCAGAGAGCTCTGCATTAAAGTGGTTGGTCTTTTTGTTTTTCATCTTCATCTTTCAGAAGGGACTGCCACCATTGGTAGCCTGAGTTTTTCATCTTCATCTTTCAGAAGGGACTGCCACCATTGGTAGCCTGAGTTTTTCATCTTCATCTTTCAGAAGGGACTGCCACCATTGGTAGCCTGAGTTTTTCATCTTCATCTTTCAGAAGGGACTGCCACCATTGGTAGCCTGAGTTTTTCATCTTCATCTTTCAGAAGGGACTGCCACCATTGGTAGCCTGAGTTTTTCATCTTCATCTTTCAGAAGGGACTGCCACCATTGGTAGCCTGAGTTTTTCATCTTCATCTTTCAGAAGGGACTGCCACCATTGGTAGCCTGAGTTTTTCATCTTCATCTTTCAGAAGGGACTGCCACCATTGGTAGCCTGAGTTTTTCATCTTCATCTTTCAGAAGGGACTGCCACCATTGGTAGCCTGAGTTTTTCATCTTCATCTTTCAGAAGGGACTGCCACCATTGGTAGCCTGAGTTTTTCATCTTCATCTTTCAGAAGGGACTGCCACCATTGGTAGCCTGAGTTTTTCATCTTCATCTTTCAGAAGGGACTGCCACCATTGGTAGCCTGAGTTTTTCATCTTCATCTTTCAGAAGGGACTGCCACCATTGGTAGCCTGAGTTTTTCATCTTCATCTTTCAGAAGGGACTGCCACCATTGGTAGCCTGAGTTTTTCATCTTCATCTTTCAGAAGGGACTGCCACCATTGGTAGCCTGAGTTTTTCATCTTCATCTTTCAGAAGGGACTGCCACCATTGGTAGCCTGAGTTTTTCATCTTCATCTTTCAGAAGGGACTGCCACCATTGGTAGCCTGAGTTTTTCATCTTCATCTTTCAGAAGGGACTGCCACCATTGGTAGCCTGGTAGCCTGTTTTTCATCTTCATCTTTCAGAAGGGACTGCCACCATTGGTAGCCTGAGTTTTTCATCTTCATCTTTCAGAAGGGACTGCCACCATTGGTAGCCTGAGTTTTTCATCTTCATCTTTCAGAAGGGACTGCCACCATTGGTAGCCTGAGTTTTTCATCTTCATCTTTCAGAAGGGACTGCCACCATTGGTAGCCTGAGTTTTTCATCTTCATCTTTCAGAAGGGACTGCCACCATTGGTAGCCTGAGTTTTTCATCTTCATCTTTCAGAAGGGACTGCCACCATTGGTAGCCTGAGTTTTTCATCTTCATCTTTCAGAAGGGACTGCCACCATTGGTAGCCTGAGTTTTTCTGCTGCAATATACTTTATGATCTTCTAAAGATGACCTTCCAAAGTTCTCCAACGAGCATCTTTCAGAGGTCATCATAAAGACTGTTGTGTCTACTGTAGAAGGTAAGTCATGTGTGCCTTCTTTGTGTTCTATGTACAATCCATGTTACTATTGCCATGGTAATGTAACCTTTGTTTGGTTCTGTTTCGTTGTTTTTTACAGTTACTTAAGACTCTTTCAATGACAGTGTATTGTTCATGTGAAAGCGCCCGTCTGCACCCACGTTACCTTACGTTAGTCCATCGTATCCGATGACGACTTCCACTTCTGAGTTAACAATGAATTCTTTGGTGACTGTCCAATCTGAGATCCACAAACTGTATTGTAGGCGGGGCATATGTAGTCTGTATTGTCAGGGACAAGCATGGTTGTGTGTCTCCTGAGCTGTTGTTGATGTTTCTTTGTGCTCCTCTCCTCCTCCTCCTCTCACCGCCAGGTGGGACGTTTGGTTGCAGCATCCTCCAGGTCTGGGGTTTGATGTTGCACTTCTTCAGCCACGTTTTCAGCTTGTTCTTGTCGTGCTTCATCTGACTTCGGGATGAAGTCTCTGAATTTCCTTGAGTGGCCCAGCCAGAGCTCGGACATGAAAAAGAGACCTGAAAATAGCTGTGCAGCAATGCTCCCCATCCAACCTGACAGAGCTTGAGATCTGCAGAGAAGAATGGGAGAAACTCCCTAAATAAAGGTGTGCCAAGCTTGTAGCATCCAACCCAAGAAAACTTGGGGCTATAATTGCTGCAAAAGGGGCTTCAACAAAGTACTGAGTAAATTATCTGAATACTTATGTAAAGGTGATTTATTTTTTTATTTTAAATAAATTAGCAAAAAAATCATAGATTGATGAAAAAGATCTGTAACAACAAAATGTGGAAAAAAGTCAAGGGGTCTGAATACTTTCCGAAGGCACAGTACACACAGTCACTGTGGGGACGATGTTGTCGATGCACTTACTAATGAAGCCAGAGACAGATGTGGTAACTGCTCAATGTTATCGGATGAGTTGTGGAACACATTCCAGTCTGTGCTAGCGAAACAGTGCTGTAGCTTAGCATCCGCTTCATTTGACCACTTCCGTATTGAGCGTGTCACTGGTACTTCCTCTTTGAGTTTTTGCTTGTAAGCAGGAAGCAGGAGGATAGAGTTATGGTCTGATTTTCCGAAGGGAGAGGACATGCACACGCGTACACAGAGTCTCTCTGCCTCAAATGGATGTTTCTGCTCATTAGGCTCAGATAGAGAGAGCTTTTAGAAGTTCTATTGGATAAATCAATTATTCCACGACCCCCCACGGCACTCTTATTCCATTATCACTGCTTGCATCGCTACAGCAAAGGCACTAATGTTATACAGTAAGCTAAGCTCACTTGTCGCAGTGCCACAATCAACTGATTGTATTGAAGTGTAGTGTGAGGTGTGTTGCCCTCCCCTCCTCAGTCTCACACGCTTTATCCTTTCTATGTCCTCCATCACTATCTCCTGCTTCCTCTGTGCCTCTCCCAGTATTTCTCACACTCTGTCTCTACTCATTTTAAGTCATTCAGCAGATGTTCTTATCCAGAGTGTCTTAAAGGAGCAATTTTGTTTAACTGCCTTGCTCAAAGGCAGTTCGGCATATTTTCACGTAGTCGGCTTGGGGATTCGAACCAGAGACCTTTCTGCTACTGGCCCAACTGCTCCTAGCCGCTTGGCTACATGCTGCCCAGATACTCAACTCCCTCTCCCCACTCTGTATTTTGATCTAAACTCCCCACTCTCTCCCTACTCTACCCTCTCTTTCTCCCCCCTATCCATGTGCTTTAAATTCAAGTGACTTATCACAATGTTGTGGGTTTAAATAACACATCTCAAGGTTAAACAGCGCTCTACTGGGAAAGATGAAAGATGAAGAGTCTTTCTCTCAATAAGTCTGAGCAGAAGGATTCGGACATCAGCCATGAACATTTCACCTTAATGATAAAGAAGTGAGTCATGGAAATGTCCTATTGCCATTTCTAGTGATCCTATTACCCACTGTTCAGTTTTGTTCCACATTTCAACTTCTATTAATACCTCTCAAAACACTTTAAACAGTCAATAAGGTATTAGGTACAAATATTATAAAATAAGTATAATGCACAGTTTTACTGGTTCTGTAACGCTCAATGAGTGAATAGGTGTGGAGTCAGGCGCAGAGAGCAAAGGATGCGGGAGAAACACGCTTTAATGTCCAAAAAATCACAGGAACAAAATAGTATACCCAACACAGGAGTAACTATAAAACAAAATAGTACCCTATAGTGAAATACTATGACAGCGAGAAAACCCAACAAAACACTAACAACTCTCACAAATACAGATGAACAAGCCCAAACATACAGAAGCGGGCTAAACGAACTTAAATAACACCACCCTAACAACCAAACAAGGAACAGGTGAAACCAATTAGACAAAACCAAATGAACACAGAACAAAGGATCGGTGGCAGCTAGTAGACCGGCGACGACGACCGCCGAGCGCCACCCGAACAAGAAGGGGAGCCACCTTCGGTAATATTCGTGACAGGTTCAAAGACAATGGAAATGATGGGACTAAAAGATTGTGGCTAAATTCAAGTCTCTCGTTGGTCTGGAACTGATATGGTTTACCAAAACATCACCCTTCCAAACTGAGCAACTAGGTATTGAACCACCAACACCCCAACAAACAGCATTAGAAGAAACGACAAGCTTCAGATGATGGACAAATCTAAAACGGAGTTGAAAATAAATTCTGCATTTTTAATCCTACATTCTTAGAAACCTGAAAGAGTTCTTTGGTGGTCCCCACAGGAGAACCTTTTGAAGAACCCTCTTTGGTTCCTGGTAGAACCCTTTTGGTTCCAATTATAACCCTTTTTTTCTAAGAGTATATTAGAGGGTGGAATTGAAAAAGCTCCATGCTCTATTCCACTGCCTCGCTATTTCTCACCCTCTCTATCTCTCCCTCCTCCTCTCTCCCTCTCTCCCTCTCTCCCCCTCTCCCTCCTCATCTCTCCCTCTCTCCATCTCTCCCTCCTCATCTCTCCCTCTCTCCCTCTCTCCCTCTCTCCATCTCTCCCTCTCTCCCTCCTCATCTCTCCCTCTCTCCATCTCTCCCTCTCTCCCTCCTCATCTCTTCCTCTCTCCATTGCTCCCTCTCTCCCTCCTCATCTCTCCCTCTATCCCTCTCTCCCTCCTCATCTCTCCCTCTATCCCTCTCTCCCTCCTCATCTCTCCCTCTATCCCTCTCTCCCTCCTCATCTCTCCCTCTATCCCTCTCTCCCTCCTCATCTCTCCCTCTATCCCTCTCTCCCTCCTCATCTCTCCCTCTATCCCTCTCTCCCTCTCTCCCCCTCTCCCTCCTCATCTCTCCCTCTCTCCCTCATCTCTCCCTCTCTCCCTCCTCATCTCTCCCTCTCTCCATCTCTCCCTCTCTCCCTCCTCATCTCTTCCTCTCTCCATTGCTCCCTCTCTCCCTCCTCATCTCTCCCTCTATCCCTCTCTCCCTCCTCATCTCTCCCTCTCTCCATTTCTCCCTCTCTCCCTCCTCATCTCTCCCTCTCTCCATCTCTCCCTCTCTCCCTCCTCATCTCTCCCTCTATCCCTCTCTCCCTCCTCATCTCTCCCTCTCTCTCTCCCTCCCCATCTCTCCCTCTCTCCCTCTATCCCTCCCCATCTCTCCCTCTTTCCCTCCTCATCTCTCCCTCTATCCCTTCCCATCTCTCCCTCTCTTTCTCTCTCCCTCTATCCCTCCCCATCTCTCCCTCTCTTTCTCTCTCCCTCTATCCCTCCCCATCTCTCCCTCTCTCCCTCTCTCCCTCCTCATCTCTCCCTCTAACCCTTCCCATCTCTCCCGCTCTTTCTCTCTCCCTCTCTCCCTCCCCATCTCTCCCTCTCTTTCTCTCTCCCTCTATCCCTCCCCATCTCTCCCTCTCTTTCTCTTTCCCTCTATCCCCCCCAACTCTGCCTCTCTCCCTCTCTCTCTTTCTCTGTTCCACTGCAGGGTGGCTAAGGTCAGTGTGCTCTTTGCTGGGGACTGGGGTTACCATGACGCCCAGGCTTTGTCTTTAAATTCTCCATTCACAAAATAGCCGACTGTACAATTTCGCGTAATTGGGTGAAGTTGCCTCTAGACTCTGATCTTGGGTCAGTTTGGGATTTTCTCCACTAATGCTTAAGGTTATGATTGGGGGAGTGGAAGCTAATCTTAGATCTGTACATTGAGGAAACTTCACCCCGGAGTCAATTTACCAAGCATGCTTGAAAGCCTGATGATATTGCTTTTTCAAAGGCATGAAGACTAGGTGTGAAGGAAATGTTTTGAAGGAAACCCTAGTAATAGGAAATGGTAGTGTTGTAATGTAATGAGTGATAGAGTATCAATGATTTACACAGGACAGAGGAGTAGTCATTAGATTGTGTAACTGTTACGGATACAGTTATCCTGTGTGTGTGTATCCTGTGTGTGTGTTTCTTTTCTCTCCTTCTCCCCTCACAGGTGAAAATCATCACTCCCCAATCAGTCAACAATCAATCATCAATCAGAAGACACACCTCCTCCTATTTCCTACCCTATCACAGTTCCTTCCCCATGTTTAAAAACCCCATCATTTGTTTGTTCTAGAGCTCAATCTCTCTGTAAATGCCATGTCTGTAGGTCTCTGTGTTTCACTCTCGCTTTGTGTCTTAACCTCTCTTTTGTTTAAGCACCTCATAGCACTTTGTCATCACCTGTGAGTATTGTTTTTGGTTATGGTGTTTGTTTGCTGGTGGGAAAAGGGGAAACCAAGACAAGTCGCCCATGGGCATACACTACCCGTAGGTGAACTTTGTTAAATACACTAGTTAGAACTGGGTGGACCACCCACTGTATTTTTGGTTAGTTAGTTAGCTGTTGTTAAAGTAGGCTAGTCTAGCTTAGGGGTGTTTTTGAATACTTATCGTTTCTTTCCTTGGGTCCAGCTCAGCCCCTTTTCCTGCTCCCCCCATTACCGTGTGTTTATAAATAAACCTAGAGTTTGACGGTAGATTTCTGTTGTCATGGTTATTTCGTTCACACTTACTTTGTCACAATAATAATTTGCATGAGTTATGTTACGGGTCTCATTACCATCCCCCCCTAGACTGTCGGGCCAAAAGGGATTCGTAACAGTAACAGTCTAATACATTAGGGCTGTTCAACTTTGGTCCTGGACGGCCGGAACACATCTAGTTTTATTTTACCTTTATTCTAGTTTTATTTTATTTTACCTTTATTTTATCAGGTAAGTTGACTGAGACTACATTCTTATGTTCAGCAATGACCTGGGGAATAGTTACAGGGGAGATCAGGGACTGATTCAGACCTGACACCGGGTGAATAACTCTCTTGCGAATCAGTGACGTGAATCAATCAATGAACTATCAGGGGGAAAAATATATATATATATTTCTGGACTGGATCCATGTCTGCAGATGCATAACCCTGCAAAATGTTATGAAAGTGAATACGGAATTTATAGCGACCTTCGCAGATACCTATACACATGGAAAGTGAATATGCATAAAAGTGTGGCACAATTGCTGTCACAATAAGCACAACTGGAGACACCTCGTCATTTTGGAGACAGGAAACAAGGGCACTGCGTTCATCCACCTCTGGCCTGCTCGCCTCCCTACCACTGAGGAAGTACAGTTCCCGCTCAGCCCAGTCAAAACTGTTCGCTGCTCTGGCCCCCCAATGGTGGAACAAACTCCCTCACGACGCCAGGACAGCGGAGTCAATCACCACCTTCCGGAGACACCTGAAACCCCACTTCTTTAAGGAATACCTAGGATAGGATAAAGTAATCCCTCTCACCCCCCTTAAAAGATTTAGATGCACTACTGTTCCACTGGATGTCATAAGGTGAATGCACCAATTTGTAAGTCGCTCTGGATAAGAGCGTCTGCTAAATGACTTAAATGTAAATGTGAGACAGGTGTTTGACCTGACACTGCTGCAGAGTGTAGGGGGGATTGCTAACTAACTGTAAACAACCTTAGCTAGCTAGCTTTCCCATTATGAGCTGCACACCGTTCTTCGCTAGCAAACAAAGGCTGTCTCCAGTTATGTTTACAGTGAGGTTTGTGACAGCTCCACTTCCAAGCATATTGCTCAGAAGTTGGAACCGGATCTGGGAACAGAACTGAAAACTGTAAAATAACTAAAGATTTTGAGGAACAGAAACAGAACCATGAACGGACCTGGAACAGAACAATTATTTTCAAAGCGTAGGAACCGGTTAATAATGTTCTTTTACATTCCTGATTTTTTTTTCAGTCCCAAAAAAACACCATCAAAGCCTATGCAAAGCATTCACTCTGTCACTCAGAAACTTCTCCTTCCAGTGTCTGGTGCCAGCTAGTTTTCTAGGCTAGTTAAGGATACTATAGTTATCACGGTTCTTTTTTTATCAACAAAAAAGGTAAGGTAAAACAAGCTTGTTTAGCTAGCTCTAGTCCAGAGCGTTGAGCTAGCCTCAGCGTTGAGCCAACTCTTGGACATTCAAAGTTCCTCCATATTAGCCGTTCCTCCGTAACTAGGTATCTAGCTAGCTCATAATGATGTAATTCAGTGAAGTAATGATAGGCCTACTTATTTCCTAAGAACTCAATGCACGTCACATCATGATGCCCAGCGCTTCAAGCCTCTTCCATATACACCCCTCTCCCTCACTCTCTCCCCACCCCACAAAATGGCAGTTGCATCGCGCCCACTAGCATGTAAACTAGCTTTCCCGGTCCATAGAAAGCTGCTGTATCTGCACTGATTGCTGGAGTTATTTATTGAGCTAAATGTAAAAATGTTGATTTCACAAGTTAAAAAGGGAACAGAAAGGAACCATATGAACTGGTACTTTTGTCTTTCATACAAGTTCAGAACATGATTATGCTGGTCGGAACACTGGAACGGAACCCCCCAAAAATGTGGTTCTGTTCAGAACATGATTATGCTGGTCGGAACACTGGAACGGAACCCCCCAAAAATGTGGTTCTGTTCAGAACATGATTATGCTGGTCGGAACACTGGAACGGAACCCCCCAAAAATGTGGTTCTGTTCAGAACAAAACGATTGGAAAATAATGTTGGTTCCAACCCCTGGTATTGCTACTTCTGCTCTGCTCAATTCAAACTGGTATCAATATCAATTGACATCAATGCATAATTAATTGCAACTCTCATCTCTCCAGCGTAACACTTCATCATTTAGTTCCTTATAGAATCATAGCCGTGGGATCTGTGCTGCAGCACCTCTGCTAAATTGAAATACATTTGCCAAAGTTATTGAATTAGGCCTACTGCTGTCTGTTCAGAAATGACATTAAAGAAGTCAGAATACTACACCAGGATTAGGCCTGTAATGTAGCCACATAGGATCAATAGCTCCCTTAAAAAAATAGCCTAGCTGTGAATTGTGTGCATCTTAAGCACAAAGTCTCAGGAAAGCGCGGCAAATCTATCAATGTCTAAAGCTTTTTTAGGACTATAATTTCCTCCTCATATTGTACAGTGTGTGTCTCCACACACTCAGAAATGCGCTACTGATGGATTCAAGACAATACTTGTTTTATTGATCTCAGTTTGTCAAAATCGACTGTTATTTCCATCTTTTGTGCGGCACTAAAAAGATTCTCCAGTCTTGTAAAATGATGTGGAATTGTATGGACTGTGTTTATAGACTGTCACATTTTCCCAGACCTCTAGGTTAACAATGTTCCGGCACCTCAGAGCACCCCAGGTCACCCCAATCTCGTGCTCACTTTTTGTTCTGGCACATCACAATTTATAAATGTAGCAGTGGCAGTATGTCTCCCTTCTCGTCCATGACAATAGGTTTAGTCCAGCCAGGATCAGACCAGACACTGTGAAATCCTTACAATGATGCCCTAACGTTGCACCCTACCATAGCGCCCTACCATAGCGCCCTACCATAGCGCCCTTCCATCGCGCCCTACCATATCGCCCTTCCATAGCACCCTACCATATCGCCCTTCCATCGCGCCCTACCATATCGCCCTTCCATAGTGCCCTACCATATCGCCCTTCCATCGCGCCCTTCCATCGCGCCCTACCATATCGCCCTACCATATCGCCCTACCATATCGCCCTTCCATATCGCCCTACCATATCGCCCTACCATATCGCCCTACCATATCGCCCTTCCATAGCGCCCTACCATAGCGCCCTACCATATCGCCCTTCCATAGCGCCCTACCATATCGCCCTTCCATATCGCCCTACCATAGCACCCTACCATATCGCCCTTCCATATCGCCCTTCCATAGCGCCCTACCATATCGCCCTTCCATAGCGCCCTACCATATCGCCCTTCCATAGCGCCCTACCATATCGCCCTTCCATAGCGCCCTACCATATCGCCCTTCCATAGCGCCCTACCATATCGCCCTTCCATAGCGCCCTACCATAGCGCCCTTCCATATCGCCCTTCCATAGCGCCCTACCATATCGCCCTTCCATAGCGCCCTACCATATCGCCCTTCCATAGCGCCCTACAAAGCTCTACCACACCAGCTTCCGACTTACCTAACTTCACTGTTAAGATATACAAACATGAGATAACCAACACAGTGAACAGGGTGAACTGTCGAGGTACCGAGGGTCTCTACCGAACTAGGTTAAATCCGCTTTTAGTTTTAAAGCACCTCATTGCTGGCATATATTGCAACTGGATGTTCTGGTGCTGCTCAGGAAATTGAAAATATTGATCGGGGACCTTCTTACTGAGGAATCTAATTGTTTTTCTTTAATATTTTTGTTGTGCTGTATTTTAACGACTTGTTTTATATAGTATTTGATTTGTTTTATGAAATTCTATATGCAGGGCTCCCTGTTTAAATAAAGGTAACATAAACACACACACCCTGTATTCCCTGTGTAGTACCTCTAAACGACTGCACCAAATAAACACATTTCAAAATGGGACTATTTTCTCAGAATAAAAATATTCAGGATGATGAGACAGTTTTGGCAGAAGTAGAAACACAGCTATTATACAGTGAAAGCAGCTCTTCAAGTATTCAATCAGTGACAGACGAGGAAAACCTGGTCAATGCTGCAATGCTGCTTGCAATATCGGAAATCTATTTGATTAAAATGCATAGTCACATATGAGCAGCACATGATTTAATGCTAAATCCTTCCCTGCCAGAGAGACAGTTCTATGTTGTATGTCAGCCGACAGCAGTGAACAGTACTAATGCTGGTGCATGTGAGTTTAGACCGCTGGGTCTGGGCTTCTCTGTTACATTCTCACACCCAGCAGGAGAATATCTTCATGAGCTGGTATTTTTAGAGTTCTCCACATCACCCTGCTGTCCCACTCCCACCCCCCCAACAATCAGCCTCATAAATCGGCATTTTGAAAGGGGAAGGCCCCACCAAGTCCTCTCTGGTCCCACACCCAGGAGACAACTCAGACTTGCAGTCACCTTGGGAAAATCTCGGCACACCAGAGTGTGTGTGTATGTGTGTGTGTGTGTTCTTCTGCGGAGTCCTATAAATTGGGATTTTCATGGCTACTGATGGGATGTATTATTAAAATCCACAGGCCATCACAACCCCACCCCCCACACACACACCCTCCCCCACACACACACACACATTAGCCCATTCTGTCTCTCCTGGTTCTAGCGCTCTCCTACGGTGTTTTTCTAGCTGGAATGTATCATGATGATGAGTCTCTATTATATACACTAACCCTTTGTCTTTGCTCTCTCATCTTCCTGCAAAACCTCTTATTGTCCTCTCTAGTGTATTGAGGATGTGTTCCAAAGGTCACCCTATGGGCCAAGGTCAAAGGTAGTGCACTGTAGAGGGCATAGCGTGCCATTTGGAACGTAGCCCTACTGGATGTGTTATCAGTGTTTCACAATAGTGACATGAAACAAGTTTAAGATATAACAGCCATAACGAGATATAACAAGATATAACAGCCATAACGCTTAAAGTCCTATTGTTTGTCATGACACAGGCAAGCATGCGCACTCTCTCACACACACACACACACACACACACACACACACATGCATACACTCACATGTCTATCACTCTGCAGTAGCAGCAGGACCTTGAGTCAGTGAAGCTACAAGGCTAAATCCCAAAATGCACCCTATTCCCTCTATAGTGCACTACTTTCAACCTGAGCCTATAGGGAATTTGGACCCATACAAAGTCTCCCATACCCATGCTAGGTCGTGGGAAATATTAATTTAGAGATGCATAGCACTACCACTGACACTATAAGGAACCAATATTGTCTAAATAGCCATTAGCTGAATGCATTACAACCAAATGGGTTTCAAAGTAGGAATGGAGATGTGGAACCACATACAATCTTTCATACCTCTCTCTCTCTCCCTCCTACTCCGGTTCCCTCTCTCCACCTCTAATTCAATATTGTCAGAACAGGGCTCTGATAGCTTGTCTGTCATCATATTAGATATTCTTAACGATAGATTACTGTAAAAACTCCCCTGTAACTCCCCTGTAAATACTCCCCTCACTCTGTCATCATATTACATATTCTCCTCCTTAGATTACTGTAAAAACTCTCGTCCCCCCACTATCATCATATTACATATTCTCCTCCTTAGATTACTGTAAAAAATCCCCTCCCCTCACTATCATCATATTACATATTATCTTCCTTGATAGATTACTGTCAAAACTCCCCTGTAACACCCCTGTAAATACTCCCCTCACTATATCATCATATTACATATTATCTTCCTTGATAGATTACTGTAAAAACTCCCCTGTAAATACTCCCCTCACTATATCATCATATTACATATTATCTTCCTTGATAGATTACTGTAAAAACTCCCCTGTAACACCCCTGTAAATACTCCCCTCACTATATCATCATATTACATATTATCTTCCTTGATAGATTACTGTAAAAACTCCCCTCACTATCATCATATTACATATTCTCTTCCTTGATAGATTACTGTGAAACTCCCCTCCCCTCACTATCATCATATTACATATTATCTTCCTTGATAGATTACTGTAAAAACTCCCCTCACTATCATCATATTACATATTCTCTTCCTTGATAGATTACTGTGAAACTCCCCTCCCCTCACTATCATCATATTACATATTCTCTTCCTTGATAGATTACTGTAAAAACTCCCCTGTAACTCCCCTGTAAATACTCCCCTCACTATCATCATATTACATATTCTCTTCCTTGATAGATTACTGTAAAAACTCCCCTGTAAATCCCCTGTAAATACTCCCCTCACTATCATCATATGACATATTCTCTTCCTTGATAGATTACTGTAAAAACTCCCCTGTAACTCCCCTGTAAATACTCCCCTCACTATCATCATATGACATATTCTCTTCCTTGATAGATTACTGTAAAAACTCCCCTGTAACTCCCCTGTAAATACTCCCCTCACTATCATCATATTACATATTATCTTCCTTGATAGATTACTGTAAAAACTCCCCTGTAACTCCCCTGTAAATACTCCCCTCACTATCATCATATGACATATTCTCTTCCTTGATAGATTACTGTAAAAACTCCCCTGTAACTCCCCTGTAAATACTCCCCTCACTATCATCATATGACATATTCTCTTCCTTGATAGATTACTGTAAAAACTCCCCTGTAACTCCCCTGTAAATACTCCCCTCACTATCATCATATGACATATTCTCTTCCTTGATAGATTACTGTAAAAACTCCCCTGTAACTCCCCTGTAAATACTCCCCTCACTATCATCATATTACATATTCTCTTCCTTGATAGATTACTGTGAAACTCCCCTCACTATCATCATATTACATATTCTCTTCCTTGATAGATTACTGTGAAACTCCCCTCACTATCATCATATTACATATTCTCTTCCTTGATAGATTACTGTGAAACTCCCCTCACTATCATCATATGACATATTCTCTTCCTTGATAGATTACTGTGAAATTCCCCTCACTCTCCCACACTTCATGAAGCTATAACGAGCAGTGTGTTATTTCCACACACCACTGTGTATTGAGCAGTGTGTTAAGTTCTATTGGCTGCTCATGTTTTCATACACAGAGGTTGCATTCCAAATGGCATTCTATTCCATCTATTCTCTATGGGCCCTGGTCAAAAGTAGTGCACTAAGTAGGGAATAGGGTGCCAAATGAGACGCCGTTAAATACTTAACAATCCTTATTCACTATTCATCTTCTGATAGTGTATTATACAGTTAGGAAACGATGCCTGCTCCCTTTGATAAATGACCCACTTAAGAAAAGGGATGGAGTGTGTAAGAGGCTTTACCCACACCAAGATGAATGACACATTCAAATGACTTTTTCTTTCTTGATGCATAGCTGTACCAATGAATCAGATCATTCAAAACAGTGCTATGTCTTAAGATATACAACCCAGGCCAGAATTCAATCTGAGATACCGGAAGATGAGGTATGGGAAGACACAGGAAGAGGAGGTGTGGGAAGACACAGGAAGATGAGGTATGGGAAGACACAGGAAGAGGAGCATGGGAAGACACAGGAAGAGGAGGTATGGGAAAACACAGGAAGAGGAGGTATGGGAAGACACAGGAAGAGGAGCATGGGAAGACACAGGAAGAGGAGGTATGGGAAGACAGGAAGAGGAGGTATGGGAAGACACAGGAAGAGGAGGTATGGGAAGACACAAGAAGAGGAGGTATGGGAAGACACAAGAAGAGGAGGTATGGGAAGACACAAGAAGAGGAGGTATGGGAAGACACAAGAAGAGGAGGTATGGGAAGACACAGGAAGAGGAGCATGGGAAGACACAGGAAGAGGAGGTGTGGGAAGACACAGGAAGAGGAGGTGTGGGAAGACACAGGAAGAGGAGGTATGGGAAGACACAGGAAGAGGAGGGATGGGAAGACACAGGAAGAGGAGGGATGGGAAGACACAGGAAGAGGAGGGATGGGAAGACACAGGAAGAGGAGCATGGGAAGACACAGGAAGATGAGGTATGGGAAGACACAGGAAGGGGAGGGGAAAACACAGGAGGTATGAGAAGATACAGGAAGAGAAGGTATGGGAAGATCCTGGAAGAGGAGGTATGGGAAGACAAAGGAAGAGGAGGTATGAGAAGACAGAAAGGAAGAGGAGGTATGAGAAGACAGAAAGGAAGATGAGGTATGGGAAGACACAGGAAGATGAGGTATGGGAAGACACAGGAAGATGAGGTATGGGTAGACAGAAAAGAAGAGGAGGTATGGGAAGACACAGGAAGAGGAGGTATGGGAAAACACAGGAAGGGGAGGGGAAAACACAGGAGGTATGAGAAGATACAGGAAGAGAAGGTATGGGAAGATCCTGGAAGAGGAGGTACGGGAAGACAGAAAGGAAGAGGAGGTATGAGAAGACAGAAAGGAAGAGGAGGTATGAGAAGACAGAAAGGAAGATGAGGTATGGGAAGACACAGGAAGATGAGGTATGGGAAGACAGAAAGGAAGAGGAGGTATGGGAAGACACAGGAAGAGGAGGTATGGGAAGACACAGGAAGATGAGGTATGGGTAGACAGAAAGGAAGATGAGGTATGGGAAGACACAGGAAGAGGAGGTATGGGAAGACACAGGAAGAGGAGGTATGGGAAAATACAGGAAGAGGTATGGGAAGACAGAAAGAAAGAGGAGGTATGGAAAGACAGAAAGGAAGAGGAGGTATGGGAAGACAGAAAGGAAGAGGAGGTATGGGAAGACAGAAAGGAAGAGGAGGTATGGGAAGACAGAAAGGAAGAGGAGGTATGGGAAGATATAGGAAGAGTTATGGGAAGACAAAGGAGGAGGAAGTATGGGAAGATATAGGAAGAGGTATGGGAAGACAGAAAGGAAGAGGAGGTATGGGAAGACACAGGAAGAGGAGGTATGGGAAGACACAGGAAGAGGTATGAGGAGACAGAAAGGAAGAGGAGATATGGGAAGACACAGGAAGAGGTATGAGGAGACAGAAAGGAAGAGGAGATATGGGAAGACACAGGAAGAGGAGGTTTGGGAAGACAGAGGAAGAGAGAAAAGGGGGAGGAAAATAGGCAATGGTTCATTACAGAATGGTTCATTTCAGCTGTTCAGGTCGGCGACAGAAAAAAAGAGCCTTTTTAGCTTGCAGGTTGAACCCTTTTGGCTTCCATGTAGAACCCTCTGTGGAACTGGTTTTACATAGACCCTAAAAAGGTTCTACCTGGAACCAAAAGGGTTCTTCAAAAGGGACAGCTGAAGAACCCGTTTAGGATCTAGATTAGGTTCTAGGTTCTAGTTCTACACCTTTGTATCCCCATCAAATCAAGTAGAAATGCAACTTTCTCTCCACATCTTGATGGGTTCACCAGAGGTGAGGAAACACCCCAGTGGACAATATAACATCTAATGCCCTGATGTATTGTTGATCAGGCATCTTATCTCTCACCGAATGGCAGCCAGATTGGTGGGGAATAACATTTAGCCATAACACCCTCTGAAAGGCCACAGCTGCCACTTGATAGAGTGATAGACACCATACATCTCAAACAACAAATCGTACACAACACCAATCCATTTATGCTGTTTTACACTGAGATCGAGGCTGATTAAAATCTTACCAAGGAGATATTATAGGATTGTTATTGTTTTTCGAGTGTGTTTATAATTTAGCAGGGGCTCCTTTGCAAAAGAGACCTTGGTAAATAGAAGGATCTGATGACATTCAGCACTGATGAATATGACCGTCTGAAAATCAAATAATGAAATGAAGTAAAAATGTCACTCCACTCATTGGGCAGCGACAATGGGCAGAGACAATGGGCAGCGACAATGGGCAGAGACAATGGGCAGCGACAATGGGCAGCGACAATGGGCAGCGACAATGGGCAGAGACAATGGACAGAGACAATGGGCAGCGACAATGGGCAGAGACAATGGGCAGAGACAATGGGCAGAGACAATGGGCAGCGACAATGGGCAGAGACAATGGGCAGAGACAATGGGCAGCGACAATGGGCAGAGACAATGGGCAGAGACAATGGACAGAGACAATGGGCAGCGACAATGGGCAGAGACAATGCACATTAATAAACATGTCAGTAAGTGTGCCAATGTTTTTTATTTAGCCAAGATGGCACATTTTGATCTGTCATTTTTTTGGAGAAAGAATAAACAGTTCTGTTAACACACTGTTAGAAAGGTAATGAACACTAACAGTAATGTAAACAACAACACTATTGATCGATCTCTGACTGTGTCCCACATGGCATCATGTTCCCTGTGCAGTGCAGTTCATTTGTTGTGAGGTTTAAATAGATGTAAGATGTAAATGTGAGAACTGATGACTATTTGATACTGTTTGATGATAATAATCTGATTCTGCTTTGATGATAATAGTCTGATTCTGCTTTGATGATAGTCTGATTCTGCTTTGATGATAATAGTCTGATTCTGTTTGATGATAATAGTCTGATTCTGCTTTGATGATAATAATCTGATTCTGTTTGATGATAATAGTCTGATTCTGTTTGATGATAATAGTCTGATTCTGCTTTGATGATAATAATCTGATTCTGTTTGATGATAATAGTCTGATTCTGTTTGATGATAATAGTCTGATTCTGCTTTGATGATAATAGTCTGATTCTGCTTTGATGATAATAATCTGATTCTGCTTTGATGATAATAGTCTGATTCTGTTTGATGATAATAGTCTGATTCTGTTTGATGATAATAGTCTGATTCTGTTTGATGATAATAGTCTGATTCTGCTTTGATGATAATAGTCTGATTCTGTTTGATGATAATAGTCTGATTCTGTTTGATGATAATAGTCTGATTCTGCTTTGATGATAATAGTCTGATTCTGCTTTGATGATAATAGTCTGATTCTGCTTTGATGATAATAGTCTGATTCTGTTTGATGATAATAGTCTGATTCTGTTTGATGATAATAGTCTGATTCTGCTTTGATGATAATAGTCTGATTCTGCTTTGATGATAATAGTCTGATTCTGTTTGATGATAATAATCTGATTCTGCTTTGATGATAATAGTCTGATTCTGCTTTGATGATAATAGTCTGATTCTGCTTTGATGATAATAGTCTGTGTTTTGATGACAATATCTGATTTTGCTCTCCTCTGTCTCATTTCAAACAACCCAAACACATTATATGAGTCTGTTTGCATGGCATAATCTCAAGCTATAAACAAAACCTATTTTATTCTAATGATTTTTACGAACACTTATTTGGCTTTGTTCATCCTGGTATTATGTGGTTGAGTCATCGTCCATTTAATGCTCTTTAGTAAGTATCTTTAGACAAGGGCTCTGCTGAACAACTGTCTGAAATGTAAACACAACAACAACAATGTCAACACAACAACAACAATGTTGTCTCTCACTGGTGTGACGCTTTAACAATGTAGATCAAAACATGACTGTCTCTGGAAGGTCATACTTAAAAACATCCACAAAGTTGTCCACACAGCCTGCACAAAAAAAGAGTTTCTGATTGTATCTTCAGAAAACACAAAATGCTGATATATAATAATACGCTGCGTGTGCATTGTGGGTAAGACAGATTTATCTGAGCGGATATTTGAAGCGTGCTATTTTCCTCTATTCCCCCTGGTATCATTAAGCTCTGCAAACACACCTACAGAAGCCTCAGTAAGCAAACAATACATCTACTGGCGTTGGAATACAAATGTATTGTTGAGGGTGGGATATCTGGTCTGGGCTGGTCGAAAGAGAGGGCTAAAACGCTGTTGATTTACAACTATGATTAGATAAAATACATTATTAGTCATATTTAGATTTGAAAGTGCATCCCAAATGGCACTCTATTCCCTTTATAGGGCCCACCCTTAGAGAACACCCCACTCTATTCCCTTTATAGGGCCCTCCCTTAGAGAACACCCCACTCTATTCCCTTTATAGGGCCCTCCCTTAGAGAACACCCCACTCTATTCCCTTTATAGGGCCCTCCCTTAGAGAACACCCCACTCTATTCCCTTTATAGGGCCCTCCCTTAGAGAACACCCCACTCTATTCCCTTTATAGGGCCCTCCCTTAGAGAACACCCCACTCTATTCCCTTTATAGGGCCCACCCTTAGAGAACTCCCCACTCTATTCCCTTTATAGGGCCCTCCCTTAGAGAACACCCCACTCTATTCCCTTTATAGGGCCCCCCTTAGAGAACACCCCACTCTATTCCCTTTATAGGGCCCACCCTTAGAGAACACCCCACTCTATTCCCTTTATAGGGCCCTCCCTTAGAGAACACCCCACTCTATTCCCTTTATAGGGCCCTCCCTTAGAGAACACCCCACTCTATTCCCTTTATAGGGCCCTCCCTTAGAGAACACCCCACTCTATTCCCTTTATAGGGCCCTCCCTTAGAGAACACCCCACTCTATTCCCTTTATAGGGCCCTCCCTTAGAGAACACCCCACTCTATTCCCTTTATAGGGCCCTCCCTTAGAGAACACCCCACTCTATTCCCTTTATAGGGCCCTCCCTTAGAGAACACCCCACTCTATTCCCTTTATAGGGCCCACCCTTAGAGAACACCACACTCTATTCCCTTTATAGGGCCCTCCCTTAGAGAACACCCCACTCTATTCCCTTTATAGGGCCCACCCTTAGAGAACACCCCACTCTATTCCCTTTATAGGGCCCTCCCTTAGAGAACACCCCACTCTATTCCCTTTATAGGGCCCTCCCTTAGAGAACACCCCACTCTATTCCCTTTATAGGGCCCTCCCTTAGAGAACACCCCACTCTATTCCCTTTATAGGGCCCTCCCTTAGAGAACACCCCACTCTATTCCCTTTATAGGGCCCTCCCTTAGAGAACACCCCACTCTATTCCCTTTATAGGGCCCACCCTTAGAGAACACCCCACTCTATTCCCTTTATAGGGCCCTCCCTTAGAGAACACCCCACTCTATTCCCTTTATAGGGCCCTCCCTTAGAGAACACCCCACTCTATTCCCTTTATAGGGCCCTCCCTTAGAGAACACCCCACTCTATTCCCTTTATAGGGCCCTCCCTTAGAGAACACCCCACTCTATTCCCTTTATAGGGCCCACCCTTAGAGAACACCCCACTCTATTCCCTTTATAGGGCCCACCCTTAGAGAACACCCCACTCTATTCCCTCTATAGGGCCCTCCCTTAGAGAACACCCCACTCTATTCCCTTTATAGGGCCCTCCCTTAGAGAACACCCCACTCTCAATATGCTGCAATAAGAAAAACAAACAATTCATTAACCCCGCTCTGCCCGTCACAGTTGTGAATTATAAATATAGGTTCAGCCAAACCAAGAAGAAGTGATAGAGTAGCTGTCCCGTCTACTCCCGATCCCCTTCGTCAGAGCCCGACGTCGCTGGTTTATTCATTATTACGCACACCTGCCACCATCGTTACGCGCACCTGGACTCCATCACCTTCCTGATCACCTCCAGTATATCTGTCACTCCCTTTGGTTCAAATCAAATGTTTATTTTATTGGTCACATACACGTGATTAGCGGATATTATTGCTGGTGTAGTGAAATGCTTGTGCTTCTAGCTCTGACGTTGCAGTAATATATAACAAGTAATATCTAACAAATTACACAACATATACCCAATACACACAAATCTAAGTAGAAATGAATTAAGACTATATACATATGGATGAGCGATGTCAGAGTGGAACGGACTAAGATACAGTAGAATAGTATAGAAAACAGTATATGCATATTAGATGTGTAATGCCAGACATGTAAACATTATTAAAGTGACTAAGATACAGTAGAATAGTATAGAATACAGTATATACAGTGGGGCAAAAAAGTATTTAGTCGGCCACCAATTGTGCAAGTTCTCCCACTTAAAAAGATGAGAGGCCTGTAATTTTCATCATAGGTACACTTCAACTATGACAGACAAAATGAGAAAGAAAATGCTGAAAATCACATTGTAGGATTTTTAATGAATTTATTTGCAAATTATGGTGGAAAATAAGTATTTGGTCAATAACAAAAGTTTATCTCAATACTTTGTTATATAACCTTTGTTGGCAATGACAGAGGTCAAACGTTTTCTGTAAGTCTTCACAAGGTTTTCACACACTGTTGCTGGTATTTTGTCCCATTCCTCCATTCAGATCTCCTCTAGAGCAGGGATGTTTTGGGGCTGTGGCTGGGCAACACGGACTTTCAACTCCCTCCAAAGATTTTCTATGGGGTTGAGATCTGGAGACTGGCTAGGCCACTCCAGGACCTTGAAATGCTTCTTACAAAGCCACTCCTTCGTTGCCCAGGTGGTGTGTTTTGGATCATTGTCATGCTGAAAGACCCAGCCGCATTTCATCTTAAATGCCCTTGCTGATGGAAGGAGGTTTTCACTCAAACTCTCACGATACATGGCCCCATTCATTCTTTCCTTTACACAAATCAGTCATCCTGGTCCCTTTGCAGAAAAACAGCCCCAAAGCATGATGTTTCCACCCCCATGCTTCACAGTAGGTATGGTGTTCTTTGGATGCAACTCAGCATTCTTTGTCCTCTAAACACGACGAGTTGAGTTTTTACCAAAAAGTTATATTTTGGTTTCATCTGACCATATGACATTCTCCCAATCTTCTTCTGGATCATCCAAATGCTCTTTAGCAAACTTCAGACGGGCCTGGACATGTACTGGCTTAAGCAGGGGGACACGTCTGGCACTGCAGGATTTGAGTCCCTGGCGGCGTAGTGTGTTACTGATGGTAGGTTTTGTTACTTTGGTCCCAGCTCTCTGCAGGTCATTCACTAGGTCCCCCTGTGTGGTTCTGGGATTTTTGCTCACCGTTCTTGTGATCATTTTGACCCCACGGGGTGAGATCTTGCGTGGCGCTCCAGATCGAGGGAGATTATCAGTGGTCTTGTATGTCTTCCATTTCCTAATAATTGCTCCCACAGTCTATTTCTTCAAACCAAGCTGCTTACCTATTGCAGATTCAGTCTTCCCAGCCTGGTGCAGGTCTACAATTTTGTTTCTGGTGTCTTTTGACAGCTCTTTGGTCTTGGCCATAGTGGAGTTTGGAGTGTGACTGTTTGAGGTTGTGGACAGGTGTCCTTTATACTGATAACAAGTTCAAACAGGTGCCATTAATACAGGTAACGAGTGGAGGACAGAGGAGCCTCTTAAAGAAGAAGTTACAGGTCTGTGAGAGCCAGAAATCTTGCTTGTTTGTAGGTGACCAAATACTTATTTTCCACCATAATTTGCAAATAAATTCATTAAAAATCCTACAATGTGATTTTCTGGATTTTTTTTCTCATTTTGTCTGTCATAGTTGAAGTGTGCCTATGATGAAAATTGCAGGCCTCTCTCATCTTTTTAAGTGGGAAAACTTGCACAATTGGTGGCTGACTAAATACTTTTTTGCCCCACTGTACATATGAGATGAGTAATGCCAGATATGTAAACATTAAGTGACTAAGATACAGTAGAATAGTATAGAATACAGTATATACATATGAGATGAGTAATGCCAGATATGTGTACATTATTAAGTGACTAAGATACAGTAGAATAGTATAGAATACAGTAAATACATATGAGATGAGTAATGCCAGATATGTGAACATTATTAAGTGACTAAGATACAGTAGAATAGTATAGAATACAGTAAATACATATGAGATGAGTAATGCCAGATATGTAAACATTATTAAAGTGACAAGTGTTCCATTCCTTAAAAAGTGGTCAGTGATTCCTAGTCTATGCCTATAGGCAGCAGCCTCTAATGTGCTAGTGATGGCTGTTTAACAGTCTGATGGCTTTGAGATGGAAGCTGTTTTTCAGTCTCTCTGTCCCAGCTTTGATGCACTTGTACTGACCTCGCCTTCTGGATGATAGCTGGGTGAACAGGCAGTGCTTGATGTCCTGTGACATCGGGTGGTGTAGGTGTCCTGGAGGGGGGGTAGTTTCCCCCGGTAATGCATTGGGCAGACCTCACCTCCCTCTGAAGGGCCTTGCGGTTGAGGGCGGTGAAGATGCCATACCAGGCGGTGATACAACCCGACAGGATGCTGCTTGAAGAGGATCTGTTGCACCTTCTTCACCACACTGTCTGTGTGGGTGGTCCATTTCAGTTTGTTAGTGATGTGTATGCCGAGGAACTTGAAGATGTCCACCTTCTCCACTGCAGTCCCGTCAATGTAGATAGGGACGTGCTCCCTCTGCTGTTTCCTGAAGTTCACGATCATCTCATTTGTTTTGTTGACATTGAGTGAGAGGTTGTTTTCCAGGCACCACACTCCCAGACCCCGCACCTCCTCCCTGTAGGCCGTCTCGTCATTGTTGGGAATCAAGCCTACTACTGTTGTGTCATCTACAAACTTGATGATTGAGCTGGAGGCGTACTTGGCCACGCAGTCATGGGTGAACAGAGAGTACAGGTTCTTTCCCGAGGCGTTATTGACTCTGTTTCATGTCTGTACGCTACGCGTGTTTGTTTTGTTCCATGTTCCGTTGTTTATTAAATTCACTCCATGTACTTGCTTCCCGATTCTTAGCGTAACTGTACATTACAGTAGCACACGACCACATACCATCAGTAGTGTTGTTCCGACCCACAAACAACTCAGATAAAATCAATAAAAACACAAAGACATCGGTCTACCAAGACATGGACAGCAGCATGCTGTGTATTAGGGAAAGGGGGATACCTAGTCAGTTGTCCAACTGAATGTATTCAACTGAAATGTGTCTTCCACATTTAACCCAACCCCTCTGAATCAGAGACGTGAGGGTGCTGCCTTAACTTCTTCGAGATAGGGGGCGCTCTTTTAATTTTTGGATAAAAAACGTTCCCGTTTTAAACAAGATATTTTGTCACGAAAAGATGCTCGACTATGCATGTAATTGACAGCTTTGGAAAGAAAAAACTCGGACGTTTCCAAAACTGCAAAGATATTATCTGTGAGTGCCCCAGAACTAATGCTACAGGCAAAACCAAGATGAAGTTTCATACAGGAAATGCCCCAGATTCTGAAGGCGCTGTGTTCCAATGTCTCCTTATATGGCTGTGAATGCGCCAGGAATGAGCCTGCCCTTTCTGTCGTTTCTCCAAGGTGTCTGCAGCATTGTGACGTATTTGTAGGCATATCATTGGAAGATTGACCATAAGAGACTACATTTACCAGGTGTCCGCCCGGTGTCCTGTGTCGAAATTATTGCGTAATCTCTAGGTCCATGCGCGTTCCATTTCTTCAGAAGAGAAAGTCAACTGCCACGAAGGATTTATCGTCGATAGATATGTGAAAAACACCTTGAGGATTGATTCTAAACATCGGTTTGCCATGTTTCTGTCGATATTATGGAGTTAATTTGGAAAAAAGTTCGCGTTTTAATGACATAATTTTCGTTTTTTTTCTTACCCAAACGTGATGAGGAAAACGGAGCGATTTGTCTACACAAATAATCTTTTTGTAAAAACGGAACATTTGCTATCTAACTGAGAGTCTCCTCATTGAAAACATCTGAAGTTCTTCAAAGGTAAATTATTTTATTTGAATGCTTTTCTGGTTTTTGTGAAAATGTTGCATGCTGAATGCCAGGCATAATCCTATGCTAGGCTATCAATACTGTTACACACATGCTTGTTTTGCTATGGTTGAGAAGCATATTTTTGAAAATCTGAGATGACAGTGTTGTTAACAAAAGGCTAAGCTTGAGAGCTAGCATATTGATTTCATTTCATTTGCGATTTTCATGAATAGTTAATGTTGTGTTATGCTAATGAGCTTGCGGATAGATTTACACAATCCTGGATACAGGTTTTTTTCGTAGCTAAACGTGACGCAGAAAACGGAGCGATTTGTCCTAAACAAATAATCTTTCAGGAAAAACTGAACATTTGCTATCTAACTGAGAGTCTCCTCATTGAAAACATCCGAAGTTCTTCAAAGGTAAATTATTTTATTTGAATGCTTTTCTGGTTTTTGCGAAAATGTTGCCTGCTGAATGCTGACGCTAAATGCTACGCTAAATGCTACGCTAGCTATCAATACTGTTACACAAATGCTTGTTTTGCAATGGTTGAGAAGCATATTTTGAAAATCTGAGATGACAGTGTTGTTAACAAAAGGCTAAGCTTGAGAGCTAGCATATTGATTTCATTTCATTTGCGATTTTCATGAATAGTTAACGTTGCGTTATGGTAATGAGCTTGAGGCTGTAGTCACGATCCCGGATCCGGGATGGCTCGACGCAAGAAGTTAATCCACATCCACTTCTTCAGGGCCCAGGGAACAGTGGTTTAACTGCCTTGCTCAGGGGCAGAATGTCAGGGATTCAATCCAGCAACCTTTCAGTTACTGGCCCAATGTGCGAACCACTAGGCTACAGGTGGGTCTTAACTGTGTGAATTTCAACTCTGAATCTGCCTCTACAGTATATGAACACTGAAAAGAAAAAACAGATTCTGTCATAGGAAGGGGAGAGCTAATTCATCAGTCTGTCACCTGAGGTGTGTGTGTGAGAGAGAGAGAGCTGTCTAAAGGGCTATTTGTCATTTGAGTGGCGTGTCAGGAGAGGGGAGAGAGGTGCAGTAGATCTGCAGGCTGTGTGTGTGTGTGATATCACTCAGATTGTTGACAGTCACGGCTGGCTGGGTTTCGATCTCCTCTCCTCCACAGGGCGCCTGGTCCTCATTACCAGCCTGTGATTGGTGGAATTCATTACCAGTGTGGGATTGGAGGAATTAAAGTCACCCAGTCAGTTGCAATATCACTGTACAGCGAGGACATGCCTGTACAGTTAGTGTCCTCATGTTCAAATACACACACAGATATGTAGGCAGAGGGACACATGCATAAACAGTCACACATTCTCCCTCTTCCCTCAATCAGCCCATTCCTCCCTCCCTCCCTCCCTCCCTCCCTCCCTCCCTCCCTCCCTCCCTCCCTCCCTCCCTCCCTCCCTCCCTCCTTCATTCCCTCCCTCCTTCATTCCCTCCCTCCTTCCTCTCCCCAGAGAAAGGAGGTGTTTAATTGCCACAGAGGGAAACTATGACATATGTAACAGGCCTGTCCAGCCAGAACAGGGCAGTGCAGTGTTTAACTGACAGACAGAAGACAGACAGGATCTTATTGTTTCTCTCCAATTTCCAAATGTATAGAAATGGTTTGTTACAACATAAATGGTGCTACAGATTCTAAATAAACTTAAAGTACGTGAGCACACAGTGCAGGTGTCTTTACAACAGGAAAATGGCACCCATCGAAAGGATCTACCGATGATCAGATTTCAATGATATATTCATTATATATCTATTATATAGAGAACTGTGAACCGGAGCACAGCCTGACAGGCCGGCACAACATGCTTGACAATCCATCAGTCTACAGAAGTGTCCTGTATTCTACATAGCCTCTACATAGCCCTTCAGGAGGCGTGGGGCCTGTTAATGTTGGGGAAAGAAGAGCTCAGCTTGACTCAGCCCTCCTGGAGAGAGATGGCAAGGGAGGGGAGAGAGAAATAAAAAAGGGAGGGAGAGAGAGAGAGTGAGTAGGAGAGGGACCCCTGCTGCTCACTGTCCACCTTCTCTGAAAAGTCACCAAACCCTACACTCCCTCGCGTCCGCCCTCACAGATCAAAAGACAGCTGACGCACACAAGTGTGTGTGCGTGTGTGTGTGTGTGTGTGTGAGAGAGAGAGAGAGCAGCGTACTGTAAATGAATGGCGTCTGTCTGTCAGCCTTCATCCGGCTGTCTGTCCATCATGCCAACAAGCACATAATGAATCCTATGCTTAGGGGATGTTGCATGTGGACCTCAGTAATATAGTTCTAATATTACACTCTCAATCTCTGTCTCTCTCACACACACTCCCAATCTCTGTCTCTCTCACACACACACTCCCATTCTCTCTCTCACACACACACACACACTCACACTCCCAATCTCTCTCGCTCTCTCTCACACACACACACACACACACACACACACACACACACACACACACACACACACACACACACACACACACACACACACTCCCAATCTCTCTCACACACACTCACACTCCCAATCTCTCTCTCTCTCTCTCTCACACACACACACACACACACACACACACACACACACACACTCCCAATCTCTCTCACACACACACACACTCACACTCCCAATCTCTCTCTCTCTCTCTCTCTCTCACACACACACACACACACACACACACACACACACACACACTCCCAATCACACACACACATTCCCAATCTCTTTCACACATACACACTCCCAATTTCGCTCACACACTCCCAATCTCTCTCACACACTCCCAATCTCTCTCTCTCTCATACACTCTCTCTCTCTCTCTCTCACACACTCCCAATATCTCTCTCACACACTCCCAATCTCTCTCTCTCTCATACACTCTCTCTCTCTCTCTCTTACACACTCCCAATCTCTCTCTCACACACTCACACTCCCAATCTCCGATTCCAGTGAAGTGACCTCTCTTCTTGCCCTCTGTGTCAGCTTCTCTAATCTAGGGCCAATTTCCTCACTGAGTATCATGATGGCATATGACCATCCCAAGCTGTCTGCCAGGACCTCTGTGTGTGTGTCCTCACCAGTGTGTGTAGGGGCTAGTTGGTAAATGTCTCCTCCCAGGTGTGGTAAAATAGTTCCCTTAACTTTTATCCCACCTTCAGACACAGACCCAAATCTGATCTTTTTTCTGACTGTACACACACAGTTTAACATGTGACCCATAGCAGATTTCCACATTCACACTGATGTAGCCTCTGAAGTAGCACAAAGATGTGATGCTCATTTATTTTACTGTTCCTTTAAACGTGGGGTGGTTGTCATGGCAACGGCAGGTTGTGCAACAACAAAAAACACTTCTGAGAAAATCTAATCGGATCTAAGCGTCCAGACAGAGGATTGAGGTTTGTATGAGGTATAAATCAGAAGACAAAACATCTGATTTGCTGTTCACACATTAGGTCAAATGTTAGGATCTTGGGTAAAAGATCAGATAGGTATTATATATGCAAATAATTGTCAAATAGCTGAATTGGGCTGCCTGTTTAAACGCAGCCAGACACAGTCAGGTGGATCCTGATGCTCAGGAAGGAGGACTATGAACAATATGCTGGTGAACAAAGGAGTAGGGTGAAGTAGCCCCCAGACACTTGATCTTGGGTCAGTTTTGCATTTCCTCCTCTTAACGGTTAAGCTGAGCATTGTGGGAGGGGGAGGCTGATCCTAGACCTGCACCCCGGACTGGTGAAACAAATGAAAGGAAAGGGTTAATGGGGCATCTACATCTGATAGGGACATTAATGGAAGTAGACAGGAGAGTTCCAACACGCTGAATACAATTCAGCTTCTGTCTGTCACACAAACAGGCACGCGTGCACATAGCAGTCTGGAGAGAGTGACAGGAACAACCCAGTCCCTAGCCACATCGATCGCCATCCGTTTTGATCAGCACCGCCTACATGGAGAGATGATCAATACCACCAAGCGTTATTACAACACCTGTCCACTTATATTAGACAGACCAACAAAAGGAGCCATTGCCTGCACCCAAAATGGCACCCTATTCCCTATATAGTGCCCTACTCTTGATCATGGCCCATAGGCCTTTGGTGAAAAAGCAGTATAGAGTGCTTTTGCGACGCAGACATTGACAATCTAGAATAATTAAATACAAATACAATTGGGGTCCGTCACTTTTTGTTTGACTATTTATTTCCACCTGATTTTGCACATTTGTTTAAACTTCTTCAACAAAGACTGTGGATTTGGTTCCCGCTGGAAAAACCCATATGAAAATGTATGCACGCATGAATGTCACTCACTTTGGATAAAGCATCTGCTAAAGTGTATATATTAAGATGAATGATGAATGGATTTCAAAGTTTAAATAAATGAATTGAGTTTTAAATCAATGCAGCGAGCTTCCTGTTGTACACCACCGATTCAGCGGTTGCAAACAATGCTGCCGGAACAACATTTTCAGTGTAGTTCTGCCCTTAAGCAGAAACACATGGGAACCCAGGCTAACTGTGTTCACAAGGAGCACGGGCTCATCGTAATCACTAGAATGGATGGAAAGGTATGAAACACGGTTTCAATGCTTATGATACTGCACCATTTATTCCATACCAGACATTACAAAGAACACGTCCTCAGATATCTCCATTCACAGACGGGCCCTTTGGGATTACAGAAACAGTCCATTACCAGATCTACTCCACTGGGGATATATACACTGTAGAAAGACATAGCTACCATCCTCCCTGTGTGTGTGTAAAGCATCATGCTGTTAAAGGACTAGGGTAGACTATCTTAGGCTGGGTTGAAGGGATCGGAGCTCAGCTCCTGTTTACAGAGCCAGGGTGGCCCCTGGACGCGGAGCCAGGGTGGCCCCTGAACGCGGAGCCGGCTCAGCTCCTGTTTACAGAGCCAGGGTGGCCCCTGGACGCGGAGCCAGGGTGGCCCCTGGACGCGGAGCCGGCTCAGCTCCTGTTTACAGAGCCAGGGTGGCCCCTGGACGCGGAGCCGGCTCAGCTCCTGTTTACAGAGCCAGGGTGGCCCCTGGACGCGGAGCCAGGGTGGCCCCTGGACGCGGAGCCAGGGTGGCCCCTGGACGCGGAGCCAGGGTGGCTCCTGGGAATTGTTCAGGTCGTTTTGCTGTGGAGGCATGGATAGCATGGATAGCTGGTGCCATTGCTTGGGCAGGAGGAGGTTGAGGGGGGATGCCGGTAAGAAGGTTCGGAGGGACTGCTGGTTCTGGAAGGGGGTTTCGGCTGAAAGGTGCGTCAGGATTGTGAAGTCTGATGGGTTACACATGCAGTTCTATGAGGTGTGGGAGCTTTTTCCTCATACTCTTTGTTCCTTGTGTGCGCCATAGACCAGATTGTTTTGTGTCCGGAAGAAGACAGCAATCAGATCCGGCTGGAAGGACCATAAAGAAAAAGACTAGGGTGAACTGTATCTTAGGCGAGGCTGACGACTGATGTTGCCACTATTGTGCATCTGTAAGAATGCAGGAATGATGGTTGAAGACAAAGTTTCCAGTTTTGGTTATTTTATTACTAAACTATCAAGAAAACACTAGGACACAGGAGCACATTGTCATGTCTGCTCCCGCTCTTCCCTCCCCCTGGCGCTTGAGGGCGCCAGGTTGCCCTGCATCACACACACCTGCCTTCCCTCATCACGCGCATCAGCGTTAGTGGACTCACCTGGATTCATTCATCACCTGTTTATTTCCTCCCCTATATTTGTCAGTTCCTCATCACCTGTTTATTACCTCTCCTAAATGTGTCAGTTCCTCATCACCTGTTCACTACCTCCCCTATATTTGTCAGTTCCTCATCACCTGTTCACTACCTCCCCTATATTTGTCAGTTCCTCATCACCTGTTCACTACCTCCCCTATATTTGTCAGTTCCCCATCTCTGTTCACTACCTCCCCTATATTTGTCAGTTCCTCATCACCTGTTCACTACCTCCCCTATATTTGTCAGTTCCTCATCACCTGTTCATTACCTCCCCTATATTTGTCAGTTCCTCATCACCTGTTCACTACCTCCCCTATATTTGTCAGTTCCTCATCACCTGTTCACTACCTCCCCTATATTTGTCAGTTCCTCATCACCTGTTCACTACCTCCTCTATATTTGTCAGTTCCTCATCACCTGTTCACTACCTCCCCTATATTTGTCAGTTCCTCATCACCTGTTCACTACCTCCTCTATATTTGTCAGTTCCTCATCACCTGTTCACTACCTCCTCTATATTTGTCAGTTCCTCATCACCTGTTCACTACCTCCTCTATATTTGTCAGTTCCTCATCACCTGTTTATTTCCTCCCCTATATTTGTCAGTTCCTCATCACCTGTTTATTTCCTCCCCTATATTTGTCAGTTCCTCATCACCTGTTTATTTCCTCCTCTATATTTGTCAGTTCCTCATCACCTGTTCATTACCTCCCCTATATTTGTCAGTTCCTCATCACCTGTTTATTTCCTCCCCTATATTTGTCAGTTCCTCATCACCTGTTTATTTCCTCCTCTATATTTGTCAGTTCCTCATCACCTGTTTATTTCCTCCTCTATATTTGTCAGTTCCTCATCACCTGTTCACTACCTCCTCTATATTTGTCAGTTCCTCATCACCTGTTTATTTCCTCCCCTATATTTGTCAGTTCCTCATCACCTGTTTATTTCCTCCCCTATATTTGTCAGTTCCTCATCACCTGTTTATTACCTCCCCTATATTTGTCAGTTCCTCATCACCTGTTTATTACCTCCCCTAATTTTGTCAGTTCCTCATCACCTGTTCACTACCTCCTCTATATTTGTCAGTTCCTCATCACCTGTTCACTACCTCCCCTATATTTGTCAGTTCCTCATCACCTGTTCACTACCTCCTCTATATTTGTCAGTTCCTCATCACCTGTTCACTACCTCCTCTATATTTGTCAGTTCCTCATCACCTGTTTATTTCCTCCCCTATATTTGTCAGTTCCTCATCACCTGTTCACTACCTCCCCTATATTTGTCAGTTCCTCATCACCTGTTCACTACCTCCTCTATATTTGTCAGTTCCTCATCACCTGTTTATTACCTCCCCTATATTTGTCAGTTCCTCATCACCTGTTCACTACCTCCTCTATATTTGTCAGTTCCTCATCACCTGTTTATTTCCTCCCCTATATTTGTCAGTTCCTCATCACCTGTTCACTACCTCCTCTATATTTGTCAGTTCCTCATCACCTGTTCACTACCTCCTCTATATTTGTCAGTTCCTCATCACCTGTTTATTTCCTCCTCTATATTTGTCAGTTCCTCATCACCTGTTTATTTCCTCCTCTATATTTGTCAGTTCCTCATCACCTGTTCACTACCTCCTCTATATTTGTCAGTTCCTCATCACCTGTTTATTTCCTCCCCTATATTTGTCAGTTCCTCATCACCTGTTCACTACCTCCTCTATATTTGTCAGTTCCTCATCACCTGTTCACTACCTCCTCTATATTTGTCAGTTCCTCATCACCTGTTTATTTCCTCCTCTATATTTGTCAGTTCCTCATCACCTGTTCACTACCTCCCCTATATTTGTCAGTTCCTCATCACCTGCTCACTACCTCCCCTATATTTGTCAGTTCCTCATCACCTGTTCACTACCTCCTCTATATTTGTCAGTTCCTCATCACCTGTTCACTACCTCCTCTATATTTGTCAGTTCCTCATCACCTGTTTATTTCCTCCTCTATATTTGTCAGTTCCTCATCACCTGTTTATTACCTCCCCTATATTTGTCAGTTCCTCATCACCTGTTCACTACCTCCTCTATATTTGTCAGTTCCTCATCACCTGTTCACTACCTCCTCTATATTTGTCAGTTCCTCATCACCTGTTCACTACCTCCCCTATATTTGTCAGTTCCTCATCACCTGTTTATTACCTCCTCTATATTTGTCAGTTCCTCATCACCTGTTTATTTCCTCCCCTATATTTGTCAGTTCCTCATCACCTGTTTATTTCCTCCTCTATATTTGTCAGTTCCTCATCACCTGTTTATTTCCTCCTCTATATTTGTCAGTTCCTCATCACCTGTTTATTTCCTCCTCTATATTTGTCAGTTCCTCATCACCTGTTTATTTCCTCCTCTATATTTGTCAGTTCCTCATCACCTGTTCACTACCTCCCCTATATTTGTCAGTTCCTCATCACCTGTTCACTACCTCCTCTATATTTGTCAGTTCCTCATCACCTGTTTATTACCTCCCCTATATTTGTCAGTTCCTCATCACCTGTTCACTACCTCCTCTATATTTGTCAGTTCCTCATCACCTGTTTATTTCCTCCCCTATATTTGTCAGTTCCTCATCACCTGTTCACTACCTCCTCTATATTTGTCAGTTCCTCATCACCTGTTCACTACCTCCTCTATATTTGTCAGTTCCTCATCACCTGTTTATTTCCTCCTCTATATTTGTCAGTTCCTCATCACCTGTTCACTACCTCCTCTATATTTGTCAGTTCCTCATCACCTGTTCACTACCTCCTCTATATTTGTCAGTTCCCCATCACCTGTTCACTACCTCCCCTATATTTGTCAGTTCCTCATCACCTGTTTATTTCCTCCTCTATATTTGTCAGTTCCTCATCACCTGTTCACTACCTCCTCTATATTTGTCAGTTCCTCATCACCTGTTCACTACCTCCTCTATATTTGTCAGTTCCTCATCACCTGTTTACTATTTCCTCCTCTATATTTGTCAGTTCCTCATCACCTGTTTATTACCCCCTATATTTGTCAGTTCCTCATCACCTGTTCACTACCTCCTCTATATTTGTCAGTTCCTCATCACCTGTTTATTTCCTCCCCTATTTTGTCAGTTCCTCATCACCTGTTCACTACCTCCCCTATTTTGTCAGTTCCTCATCACCTGTTCACTACCTCCCCTATATGTGTCAGTTCCTCATCACCTGTTCACTACCTCCTCTATATTTGTCAGTTCCTCATCACCTGTTTATTTCCTCCTCTATATTTGTCAGTTCCTCATCACCTGTTCACTACCTCCCCTATATTTGTCAGTTCCTCATCACCTGTTCACTACCTCCCCTATATGTGTCAGTTCCTCATCACCTGTTCACTACCTCCTCTATATTTGTCAGTTCCTCATCACCTGTTTATTTCCTCCCCTATATTTGTCAGTTCCTCATCACCTGTTTATTTCCTCCTCTATATTTGTCAGTTCCTCATCACCTGTTTATTTCCTCCTCTATATTTGTCAGTTCCTCATCACCTGTTTATTTCCTCCTCTATATTTGTCAGTTCCTCATCACCTGTTTATTTCCTCCTCTATATTTGTCAGTTCCTCATCACCTGTTCACTACCTCCCCTATATTTGTCAGTTCCTCATCACCTGTTCACTACCTCCTCTATATTTGTCAGTTCCTCATCACCTGTTTATTACCTCCCTATATTTGTCAGTTCCTCATCACCTGTTCACTACCTCCTCTATATTTGTCAGTTCCTCATCACCTGTTTATTTCCTCCCCTATATTTGTCAGTTCCTCATCACCTGTTCACTACCTCCTCTATATTTGTCAGTTCCTCATCACCTGTTCACTACCTCCTCTATATTTGTCAGTTCCTCATCACCTGTTTATTTCCTCCTCTATATTTGTCAGTTCCTCATCACCTGTTCACTACCTCCTCTATATTTGTCAGTTCCTCATCACCTGTTCACTACCTCCTCTATATTTGTCAGTTCCCCATCACCTGTTCACTACCTCCCCTATATTTGTCAGTTCCTCATCACCTGTTTATTTCCTCCTCTATATTTGTCAGTTCCTCATCACCTGTTCACTACCTCCTCTATATTTGTCAGTTCCTCATCACCTGTTCACTACCTCCTCTATATTTGTCAGTTCCTCATCACCTGTTTATTTCCTCCTCTATATTTGTCAGTTCCTCATCACCTGTTTATTACCCCCCCTATATTTGTCAGTTCCTCATCACCTGTTCACTACCTCCTCTATATTTGTCAGTTCCTCATCACCTGTTTATTTCCTCCCCTACATTTGTCAGTTCCTCATCACCTGTTCACTACCTCCCCTATATTTGTCAGTTCCTCATCACCTGTTCACTACCTCCCCTATATGTGTCAGTTCCTCATCACCTGTTCACTACCTCCTCTATATTTGTCAGTTCCTCATCACCTGTTTATTTCCTCCTCTATATTTGTCAGTTCCTCATCACCTGTTCACTACCTCCCTATATATGTCAGTTCCTCATCACCTGTTCACTACCTCCTCTATATTTGTCAGTTCCTCATCACCTGTTTATTTCCTCCCCTATATTTGTCAGTTCCTCATCACCTGTTCACTACCTCCCTATATTTGTCAGTTCCTCATCACCTGTTCACTACCTCCTCTATTTTGTCAGTTCCTCATCACCTGTTCACTACCTCCTCTATATTTGTCAGTTCCTCATCACCTGTTCACTACCTCCCCTATATTTGTCAGTTCCTCATCACCTGTTCACTACCTCCCTATATTTGTCAGTTCCTCATCACCTGTTTATTTCCCCCTCTATATTTGTCAGTTCCTCATCACCTGTTCACTACCTCCCTATATTTGTCAGTTCCTCATCACCTGTTCACTACCTCCTCTATATTTGTCAGTTCCTCATCACCTGTTCACTACCTCCCCTATTTGTCAGTTCCTCATCACCTGTTCACTACCTCCCTATATTTGTCAGTTCCTCATCACCTGTTTATTTCCTCCCTATATTTGTCAGTTCCTCATCACCTGTTCACTACCTCCCCTATATTTGTCAGTTCCTCATCACCTGTTCACTACCTCCTCTATATTTGTCAGTTCCTCATCACCTGTTCACTACCTCCCCTATATTTGTCAGTTCCTCATCACCTGTTCACTACCTCCCCTATATTTGTCAGTTCCTCATCACCTGTTCACTACCTCCTCTATATTTGTCAGTTCCTCATCACCTGTTCACTACCTCCTCTATATTTGTCAGTTCCTCATCACCTGTTTATTACCTCCCCTATATTTGTCAGTTCCTCATCACCTGTTCACTACCTCCCCTATATGTGTCAGTTCCTCATCACCTGTTTATTTCCTCCCCTATATTTGTCAGTTCCTCATCACCTGTTCACTACCTCCTCTATATTTGTCAGTTCCTCATCACCTGTTCACTACCTCCTCTATATTTGTCAGTTCCCCATCACCTGTTCACTACCTCCCTATATTTGTCAGTTCCTCATCACCTGTTCACTACCTCCCTATATTTGTCAGTTCCTCATCACCTGTTCACTACCTCCTCTATATTTGTCAGTTCCTCATCACCTGTTCACTACCTCCTCTATATTTGTCAGTTCCTCATCACCTGTTTATTTCCTCCTCTATATTTGTCAGTTCCTCATCACCTGTTTATTACCTCCCCTATATTTGTCAGTTCCTCATCACCTGTTCACTACCTCCTCTATATTTGTCAGTTCCTCATCACCTGTTTATTTCCTCCCCTACATTTTCAGTTCCTCATCACCTGTTCACTACCTCCCCTATATTTGTCAGTTCCTCATCACCTGTTCACTACCTCCCTATATGTGTCAGTTCCTCATCACCTGTTCACTACCTCCTCTATATTTGTCAGTTCCTCATCACCTGTTTATTTCCTCCTCTATATTTGTCAGTTCCTCATCACCTGTTCACTACCTCCCCTATATTTGTCAGTTCCTCATCACCTGTTCACTACCTCCCCTATATGTGTCAGTTCCTCATCACCTGTTCACTACCTCCTCTATATTTGTCAGTTCCTCATCACCTGTTTATTTCCTCCCCTATATTTGTCAGTTCCTCATCACCTGTTCACTACCTCCCCTATATTTGTCAGTTCCTCATCACCTGTTCACTACCTCCTCTATATTTGTCAGTTCCTCATCACCTGTTCACTACCTCCTCTATATTTGTCAGTTCCTCATCACCTGTTCACTACCTCCCCTATATTTGTCAGTTCCTCATCACCTGTTCACTACCTCCCCTATATTTGTCAGTTCCTCATCACCTGTTTATTTCCCCCTCTATATTTGTCAGTTCCTCATCACCTGTTCACTACCTCCCCTATATTTGTCAGTTCCTCATCACCTGTTCACTACCTCCTCTATATTTGTCAGTTCCTCATCACCTGTTCACTACCTCCCCTATATTTGTCAGTTCCTCATCACCTGTTCACTACCTCCCTATATTTGTCAGTTCCTCATCACCTGTTTATTTCCTCCCCTATATTTGTCAGTTCCTCATCACCTGTTCACTACCTCCCTATATTTGTCAGTTCCTCATCACCTGTTCACTACCTCCTCTATATTTGTCAGTTCCTCATCACCTGTTCACTACCTCCCCTATATTTGTCAGTTCCTCATCACCTGTTCACTACCTCCCCTATATTTGTCAGTTCCTCATCACCTGTTCACTACCTCCTCTATATTTGTCAGTTCCTCATCACCTGTTCACTACCTCCTCTATATTTGTCAGTTCCTCATCACCTGTTTATTACCTCCCTATATTTGTCAGTTCCTCATCACCTGTTCACTACCTCCCTATATGTGTCAGTTCCTCATCACCTGTTTATTTCCTCCCCTATATTTGTCAGTTCCTCATCACCTGTTCACTACCTCCTCTATATTTGTCAGTTCCTCATCACCTGTTCACTACCTCCTCTATATTTGTCAGTTCCCCATCACCTGTTCACTACCTCCCCTATATTTGTCAGTTCCTCATCACCTGTTCACTACCTCCCTATATTTGTCAGTTCCTCATCACCTGTTCACTACCTCCTCTATATTTGTCAGTTCCTCATCACCTGTTCACTACCTCCTCTATATTTGTCAGTTCCTCATCACCTGTTTATTTCCTCCTCTATATTTGTCAGTTCCTCATCACCTGTTTATTACCTCCCCTATATTTGTCAGTTCCTCATCACCTGTTCACTACCTCCTCTATATTTGTCAGTTCCTCATCACCTGTTTATTTCCTCCCCTACATTTTTCAGTTCCTCATCACCTGTTCACTACCTCCCCTATATTTGTCAGTTCCTCATCACCTGTTCACTACCTCCCCTATATGTGTCAGTTCCTCATCACCTGTTCACTACCTCCTCTATATTTGTCAGTTCCTCATCACCTGTTTATTTCCTCCTCTATATTTGTCAGTTCCTCATCACCTGTTCACTACCTCCCCTATATTTGTCAGTTCCTCATCACCTGTTCACTACCTCCCCTATATGTGTCAGTTCCTCATCACCTGTTCACTACCTCCTCTATATTTGTCAGTTCCTCATCACCTGTTTATTTCCTCCCCTATATTTGTCAGTTCCTCATCACCTGTTCACTACCTCCCCTATATTTGTCAGTTCCTCATCACCTGTTCACTACCTCCTCTATATTTGTCAGTTCCTCATCACCTGTTCACTACCTCCTCTATATTTGTCAGTTCCTCATCACCTGTTCACTACCTCCCCTATATTTGTCAGTTCCTCATCACCTGTTCACTACCTCCCTATATTTGTCAGTTCCTCATCACCTGTTTATTTCCCCCTCTATATTTGTCAGTTCCTCATCACCTGTTCACTACCTCCCTATATTTGTCAGTTCCTCATCACCTGTTCACTACCTCCTCTATATTTGTCAGTTCCTCATCACCTGTTCACTACCTCCCTATATTTGTCAGTTCCTCATCACCTGTTCACTACCTCCCCTATATTTGTCAGTTCCTCATCACCTGTTTATTTCCTCCCCTATATTTGTCAGTTCCTCATCACCTGTTCACTACCTCCCCTATATTTGTCAGTTCCTCATCACCTGTTCACTACCTCCTCTATATTTGTCAGTTCCTCATCACCTGTTTATTTCCTCCTCTATATTTGTCAGTTCCTCATCACCTGTTTATTACCTCCCCTATATTTGTCAGTTCCTCATCACCTGTTCACTACCTCCTCTATATTTGTCAGTTCCTCATCACCTGTTTATTTCCTCCCCTACATTTTTCAGTTCCTCATCACCTGTTCACTACCTCCCCTATATTTGTCAGTTCCTCATCACCTGTTCACTACCTCCCCTATATGTGTCAGTTCCTCATCACCTGTTCACTACCTCCTCTATATTTGTCAGTTCCTCATCACCTGTTTATTTCCTCCTCTATATTTGTCAGTTCCTCATCACCTGTTCACTACCTCCCCTATATTTGTCAGTTCCTCATCACCTGTTCACTACCTCCCTATATGTGTCAGTTCCTCATCACCTGTTCACTACCTCCTCTATATTTGTCAGTTCCTCATCACCTGTTTATTTCCTCCCCTATATTTGTCAGTTCCTCATCACCTGTTCACTACCTCCCCTATATTTGTCAGTTCCTCATCACCTGTTCACTACCTCCTCTATATTTGTCAGTTCCTCATCACCTGTTCACTACCTCCTCTATATTTGTCAGTTCCTCATCACCTGTTCACTACCTCCCTATATTTGTCAGTTCCTCATCACCTGTTCACTACCTCCCCTATATTTGTCAGTTCCTCATCACCTGTTTATTTCCTCCTCTATATTTGTCAGTTCCTCATCACCTGTTCACTACCTCCCCTATATTTGTCAGTTCCTCATCACCTGTTCACTACCTCCTCTATATTTGTCAGTTCCTCATCACCTGTTCACTACCTCCCCTATATTTGTCAGTTCCTCATCACCTGTTCACTACCTCCCCTATATTTGTCAGTTCCTCATCACCTGTTTATTTCCTCCCCTATATTTGTCAGTTCCTCATCACCTGTTCACTACCTCCCCTATATTTGTCAGTTCCTCATCACCTGTTCACTACCTCCTCTATATTTGTCAGTTCCTCATCACCTGTTCACTACCTCCCTATATTTGTCAGTTCCTCATCACCTGTTCACTACCTCCCCTATATTTGTCAGTTCCTCATCACCTGTTCACTACCTCCTCTATATTTGTCAGTTCCTCATCACCTGTTCACTACCTCCTCTATATTTGTCAGTTCCTCATCACCTGTTTATTACCTCCCCTATATTTGTCAGTTCCTCATCACCTGTTCACTACCTCCCCTATATGTGTCAGTTCCTCATCACCTGTTTATTTCCTCCCCTATATTTGTCAGTTCCTCATCACCTGTTCACTACCTCCTCTATATTTGTCAGTTCCTCATCACCTGTTCACTACCTCCTCTATATTTGTCAGTTCCCCATCACCTGTTCACTACCTCCCCTATATTTGTCAGTTCCTCATCACCTGTTCACTACCTCCCCTATATTTGTCAGTTCCTCATCACCTGTTCACTACCTCCTCTATATTTGTCAGTTCCTCATCACCTGTTCACTACCTCCTCTATATTTGTCAGTTCCTCATCACCTGTTTATTTCCTCCTCTATATTTGTCAGTTCCTCATCACCTGTTTATTACCTCCCCTATATTTGTCAGTTCCTCATCACCTGTTCACTACCTCCTCTATATTTGTCAGTTCCTCATCACCTGTTTATTTCCTCCCCTACATTTTTCAGTTCCTCATCACCTGTTCACTACCTCCCCTATATTTGTCAGTTCCTCATCACCTGTTCACTACCTCCCCTATATGTGTCAGTTCCTCATCACCTGTTCACTACCTCCTCTATATTTGTCAGTTCCTCATCACCTGTTTATTTCCTCCTCTATATTTGTCAGTTCCTCATCACCTGTTCACTACCTCCCCTATATTTGTCAGTTCCTCATCACCTGTTCACTACCTCCCTATATGTGTCAGTTCCTCATCACCTGTTCACTACCTCCTCTATATTTGTCAGTTCCTCATCACCTGTTTATTTCCTCCCTATATTTGTCAGTTCCTCATCACCTGTTCACTACCTCCCCTATATTTGTCAGTTCCTCATCACCTGTTCACTACCTCCTCTATATTTGTCAGTTCCTCATCACCTGTTCACTACCTCCTCTATATTTGTCAGTTCCTCATCACCTGTTCACTACCTCCCCTATATTTGTCAGTTCCTCATCACCTGTTCACTACCTCCCCTATATTTGTCAGTTCCTCATCACCTGTTTATTTCCCCCTCTATATTTGTCAGTTCCTCATCACCTGTTCACTACCTCCCCTATATTTGTCAGTTCCTCATCACCTGTTCACTACCTCCTCTATATTTGTCAGTTCCTCATCACCTGTTCACTACCTCCCCTATATTTGTCAGTTCCTCATCACCTGTTCACTACCTCCCCTATATTTGTCAGTTCCTCATCACCTGTTTATTTCCTCCCCTATATTTGTCAGTTCCTCATCACCTGTTCACTACCTCCCCTATATTTGTCAGTTCCTCATCACCTGTTCACTACCTCCTCTATATTTGTCAGTTCCTCATCACCTGTTCACTACCTCCCCTATATTTGTCAGTTCCTCATCACCTGTTCACTACCTCCCCTATATTTGTCAGTTCCTCATCACCTGTTCACTACCTCCTCTATATTTGTCAGTTCCTCATCACCTGTTCACTACCTCCTCTATATTTGTCAGTTCCTCATCACCTGTTTATTACCTCCCCTATATTTGTCAGTTCCTCATCACCTGTTCACTACCTCCCCTATATGTGTCAGTTCCTCATCACCTGTTTATTTCCTCCCCTATATTTGTCAGTTCCTCATCACCTGTTCACTACCTCCTCTATATTTGTCAGTTCCTCATCACCTGTTCACTACCTCCCCTATATGTGTCAGTTCCTCATCACCTGTTTATTTCCTCCCCTATATTTGTCAGTTCCTCATCACCTGTTTATTTCCTCCCCTATATGTGTCAGTTCCTCATCACCTGTTTATTTCCTCCTCTATATTTGTCAGTTCCTCATCACCTGTTCACTACCTCCCCTATATTTGTCAGTTCCTCATCACCTTTTTATTTCCTCCCCTATATTTGTCAGTTCCTCATCACCTGTTTATTTCCTCCTCTATATTTGTCAGTTCCTCATCACCTCTTTATTTCCTCCCCTATATTTGTCAGTTCCTCATCACCTTTTTATTTCCTCCTCTATATTTGTCAGTTCCTCATCACCTGTTTATTTCCTCCTCTATATTTGTCAGTTCCTCATCACCTGTTCACTACCTCCTCTATATTTGTCAGTTCCTCATCACCTTTTTATTTCCTCCTCTATATTTGTCAGTTCCTCATCACCTGTTTATTTCCTCCTCTATATTTGTCAGTTCCTCATCACCTGTTCACTACCTCCCCTATATTTGTCAGTTCCTCATCACCTGTTCACTACCTCCTCTATATTTGTCAGTTCCTCATCACCTTTTTATTTCCTCCCCTATATTTACTGTGTCCTGAGATTTATCACATTTCACATCTCCACTCATCACAGAGAGAGGGAGAGAAAACGCAACCTTTCCCTTCATCCTCTCCCGCCACCTCACCTCAAAGCCGTTAATGAGAGCAAGCCAGATGACCATAGTATATAGTTAGAATGAGTAGAACCGACATTCTCATTTAGTGCTATACATGAAGTGAGCAGTAGATATGTACGGCTGTCAGACAGAATATTGAAATATACCGAGTATGAAAACAGACTCACCAAGGCGTGATCATCAAGCTGAACCTCGGCAAGACGGAGCTGCTCTTCCTCCCGGGGAAGGACTGCCCGTTCCATGATCTCGCCATCACGGTTGACAACTCCATTGTGTCCTCCTCCCAGAGCGCTAAGAACCTTGGCGTGATCCTGGACAACACCCTGTCGTTCTCAACTAACATCAAGGCGGTGGCCCGTTCCTGTAGGTTCATGCTCTACAACATCTGCAGAGTACGACCCTGCCTCACACAGGAAGCGGCGCAGGTCCTAATCCAGGCACTTGTCATCTCCCGTCTGGATTACTGCAACTCGCTGTTGGCTGGGCTCCCTGCCTGTGCCATTAAACCCCTACAACTCATCCAGAACGCCGCAGCCCGTCTGGTGTTCAACCTTCCCAAGTTCTCTCACGTCACCCCGCTCCTCCGCTCCCTCCACGGGCTTCCAGTTGAAGCTCGCATCCGCTACAAGACCATGGTGCTTGCCTACGGAGCTGTGAGGGGAACGGCACCTCAGTACCTCTAGGCTCTGATCAGGCCCTACACCCAAACAAGAGCACTGCGTTCATCCACCTCTGGCCTGCTCGCCTCCCTACCACTGAGGAAGTACAGTTCCCGCTCAGCCCAGTCAAAACTGTTCGCTGCTCTGGCCCCCCAATGGTGGAACAAACTCCCTCACGACGCCAGGAAGGGGAGTCAATCACCACCTTCCGGAGACACCTGAAACCCCACCTCTTTAAGGAATACCTAGGATAGGATAAAGTAATCCTTCTCACCCCCCTTAAAAGATTTAGATGCACTATTGTAAAGTGGCTGTTCCACTGGATGTCATAAGGTGAACGCACCAATTTGTAAGTCGCTCTGGATAAGAGCGTCTGCTAAATGACTTAAATGTAAATGTAAATGTAAATCATACTAAAAGTCTGTTGATGCACCTTTCCTAAAATTCTGTTACAACTTCTTTGTTTTAGAACTCTGCTGTTGCTTCTACATTTTACAATTCTGCCAATGCTTTTTCATTTTAGATTGCTGCTAAAGCGTACCCATTCTAGGATTCTGCTGAAGCTCTCTTGTTCGAACATTTTACCAATGTTCTCTCATAGAACATTGCTGCACTTTTTAAGTCTACAATTCTGTTGAAGCTTTCTCATTATGGAATTCTGCCACCATTGTCTCGTATAATTCTGATCAAATTCCGCTGAAGCTGTCATGTCTAGAATTCTGTTGAAGCTATCTCATTATGGAATTCTGCCAACATTGTCTCGTATAATTCTGATCAAATTCCGCTGAAGCTGTCATGTCTAGAATTCTGTTGAAGCTATCTCATTATGGAATTCTGCCAACATTGTCTCGTATAATTCTGATCAAATTCCGCTGAAGCTTTCATGTCTACAATTCTGTTGAAGCTATCTCATTATGGAATTCTGCCAACATTGTCTCGTATAATTCTGATCAAATTCCGCTGAAGCTTTCATGTCTAGAATTCTGTTGAAGCTTTCTCATTATAAACTCTTCCAATGTTCTCATAGAATTCTTCTGACATTTCATGTCTAGAATCTGATTGACGCTTTCTTGTTCTAGAATTCTTCTGAAGCTTTCATGTCTAGAATCTGATTGACGCTTTCTTGTTCTAGAATTCTTCTGAAGCTTTCATGTCTAGAATCTGATTGACGCTTTCTTGTTCTAGAATTCTGCTGAAGCTGCCTTTCTCATTCAACACTTCAGCCAACTCTCTCTCATTGAATTCTGCTGAAGCTGCCTTTCTCATTCAACACTTCAGCCAACTCGCTCTCATTGAATTCTGCTGAAGCTGCCTTTCTCATTCAACACTTCAGCCAACTCTCTCTCTCATTGAATTCTGCTGAAGCTGCCTTTCTCATTCAACACTTCAGCCAACTCTCTCTCATTGAATTCTGCTGAAGCTGTCTTTCTCATTCAACACTTCAGCCAACTCTCTCTCATTGAATTCTGCTGAAGCTGCCTTTCTCATTCAACACTTCAGCCAACTCTCTCTCATTGAATTCTGCTGAAGCTGCCTTTCTCATTCAACACTTCAGCCAACTCTCTCTCATTGAATTCTGCTGAAGCTGCCTTTCTCATTCAACACTTCAGCCAACTCTCTCTCATTGAATTCTGCTGAAGCTGCCTTTCTCATTCAACACTTCAGCCAACTCTCTCTCATTGAATTCTGCTGAAGCTGGTTAGTTCTGCATGAGCCCATTTGAACTGTTTCTAAAGTCAGCGGTTTTAACAACACAATAAAAGAGGAGAAGAAAATCAATTTCAGAAACATAACATCGTATTAGTCTCCATGTAAAATCACATTTTATTATGTCAAAAATAAAACGAATCAACTTACAGTAGACTTGAAAAATATATATATTTCCAATCATTCAGATTTGTACTCAGATTTCTGTTAAGGTCACATTTGTCTGTGAATCTTGGAGTATCACTGTATAACAGTACAGGTATAGAATGACTATAAGGCACATTAACAAAAAAACTAAAATGGTTAAATCCCTGTAAAACAACACATTCATTTATTGAAGTATTAACAGTTCAAACCGTATTTTAAACTGAATCAGCACCATAAAATACATGTAGTGGCAGTTTATGTACCAAACATATGTGCAACTACAATAACGTACAGTACAGGAATATTTAAGCGTATTTGCACTATGTCAGTAACATAGCAGTTGAAGCAGGTTGCAACAATTACTCATAAAAAAGCAGCTACTTTTCTGTATTAAATAATCACCCCAACAAAATGTTAATCTACAATTACATATGGGAAAACAACAACAACAACAACAGAAACATACAATACAGAGAACGTGAAACAAAGATGGATTCCACAGTAGTGAATTATGTTGTAAGTTAGCACCATTCAAACCCCGTAGGCTGTCTGGTGAGCCAGGACTGAGGCCTCTATTCAGCACAAACACACCAATGGAAAGGGGTCAGAACTTTGAACTGTGATCCCACATTTGAGGTCAAGCCTCCTTTTTAACAAGTGTCATCCCCACTGCATCTGTATGGTATATTCACAGTCTCTCTAGCCACAACCACAGGGTCTCCATAGACACAACCACAGGGTCTCCATAGACACAACCACAGGGTCTCCATAGCCACAACCACAGGGTCTCCATAGCCACAACCACAGGGTCTCCATAGACACAACCACAGAGTCTCCATAGACACAACCACAGGGTCTCCGTAGCCACAACCACAGGGTCTCCGTAGCCACAACCACAGGGTCTCCATAGCCACAACCACAGGGTCTCCGTAGCCACAACCACAGGGTCTCCGTAGCTACAACCACAGGGTCTCCATAGACACAACCACAGGGTCTCCATAGACACAACCACAGGGTCTCCGGAGCCACAACCACAGGGTCTCCGTAGCCACAACCACAGGGTCTCCGTAGCCACAACCACAGGGTCTTCAACTCATCCCTGACCGCTGGCTACGTCCCTCCCGTCTTCAAGAGAGCGAGAGTTGCACCCCTTCTGAAAAAACCTACACTCGATCCCTCCGATGTCAACAACTACAGACCAGTATCCCTTCTTTCTTTTCTCTCCAAAACTCTTGAACGTGCCGTCCTTGGCCAGCTCTCCCGCTATCTCTCTCAGAATGACCTTCTTGATCCAAATCAGTCAGGTTTCAAGACTAGTCATTCAACTGAGACTGCTCTTCTCTGTATCACGGAGGCACTCCGCACTGCTAAAGCTAACTCTCTCTCCTCTTCTCTCATCCTTCTAGACCTATCGGCTGCCTTCGATACTGTGAACCATCAGATCCTCCTCTCCACCCTCTCCGAGTTGGGCATCTCCGGCGCGGCCCATGCTTGGATTGCGTCCTACCTGACAGGTCGCTCCTACCAGGTGGCGTGGCGAGAATCTGTCTCCTCACCACGCGCTCTCACCACTGGTGTCCCCAGGGCTCTGTTCTAGGCCCTCTCCTATTCTCGCTATACACCAAGTCACTTGGCTCTGTCATAACCTCACATGGTCTCTCCTATCATTGCTATGCAGACGACACACAATTAATCTTCTCCTTTCCCCCCTCTGATGACCAGGTGGCGAATCGCATCTCTGCATGTCTGGCAGACATATCAGTGTGGATGACGGATCACCACCTCAAGCTGAACCTCGGCAAGACGGAGCTGCTCTTCCTCCCGGGGAAGGACTGCCCGTTCCATGATCTCGCCATCACGGTTGACAACTCCATTGTGTCCTCCTCCCAGAGCGCGAAGAACCTTGGCGTGATCCTGGACAACACCCTGTCGTTCTCAACTAACATCAAGGCGGTGGCCCGTTCCTGTAGGTTCATGCTCTACAACATCCGCAGAGTACGACCCTGCCTCACACAGGAAGCGGCGCAGGTCCTAATCCAGGCACTTGTCATCTCCCGTCTGGATTACTGCAACTCGCTGTTGGCTGGGCTCCCTGCCTGTGCCATTAAACCCCTACAACTCATCCAGAACGCCGCAGCCCGTCTGGTGTTCAACCTTCCCAAGTTCTCTCACGTCACCCCGCTCCTCCGCTCTCTCCACTGGCTTCCAGTTGAAGCTCGCATCCGCTACAAGACCATGGTGCTTGCCTACGGAGCTGTGAGGGGAACGGCACCTCAGTACCTCCAGGCTCTGATCAGGCCCTACACCCAAACAAGGGCACTGCGTTCATCCACCTCTGGCCTGCTCGCCTCCCTACCACTGAGGAAGTCCAGTTCCCGCTCAGCCCAGTCAAAACTGTTCGCTGCTCTGGCCCCCCAATGGTGGAACAAACTCCCTCACGATGCCAGGACAGCGGAGTCAATCACCACCTTCCGGAGACACCTGAAACCCCACCTCTTTAAGGAATACCTAGGATAGGATAAAGTAATCCTTCTCACCCCCTTAAAAGACTTAGATGCACTATTGTAAAGTGGCTGTTCCACTGGATGTCATAAGGTGAAAGCACCAATTTGTAAGTCGCTCTGGATAAGAGCGTCTGCTAAATGACTTAAATGTAAATGTAAATGTCTTCATAGCCACAACCACAGGGTCTCCATAGCCACAACCACAGGGTCTCCGTAGCCACAACCACAGGGTCTCCATAGCCACAACCACAGGGTCTCCGTAGCCACAACCACAGGGTCTCCATAGACACAACCACAGGGTCTCCATAGCCACAACCACAGGGTCTCCATAGCCACAACCACAGGGTCTCCATAGCCACAACCACAGGGTCTCCATAGACACAACCACAGGGTCTCCATAGACACAACCACAGGGTCTCCATAGACACAACCACAGGGTCTCTGTAGCTACAACCACAGGGTCTCCGTAGACACAACCACAGGGTCTCCATAGCCACAACCACAGGGTCTCCGTAGACACAACCACAGGGTCTCCATCGCCACAACCACAGGGTCTCCATAGCCACAACCACAGGGTCTCCATAGACACAACCACAGGGTCTCCATAGACACAACCACAGGGTCTCCGTAGACACAACCACAGGGTCTCTGTAGCTACAACCACAGGGTCTCCATAGCCACAACCACAGGGTCTCCGTAGCCACAACCACAGGGTCTCCATAGACACAACCACAGGGTCTCCATAGACACAACCACAGGGTCTCCATAGACACAACCACAGGGTCTCCATAGACACAACCACAGGGTCTCCATAGACACAACCACAGGGTCTCCATAGCCACAACCACAGGGTCTCCATAGACACAACCACAGGGTCTCCATAGACACAACCACAGGGTCTCCGTAGACACAACCACAGGGTCTCTGTAGCTACAACCACAGGGTCTCCGTAGACACAACCACAGGGTCTCCATAGCCACAACCACAGGGTCTTCGTAGACACAACCACAGGGTCTCCATAGCCACAACCACAGGGTCTCCATAGCCACAACCACAGGGTCTCCGTAGACACAACCACAGGGTCTCCATAGCCACAACCACAGGGTCTAGGCATAAGTTGGAATGGTATCATATTCTACCTGTAGGTACCAGAGTTGAAACAAGACCCACATGCCTCGGCCCCTCTATCCGTAACCAGTATCATTCAATTGCAGGCCAGGCCATAGAGTTTTATAGAGGGCCCACTTGCCTTAAATCCTATTTTAGCATGGACATCACCATTGAGGAGTTACACTTTTTGAAGTCATCAACTTGGTGGGGCTTTTTCAGTCACAGAAGCCATTATGGCAACGATGCAAATATGTGCCATCTGTCTAACTCTATGGGCCGATCTCAGCTGTTTAAAGAGATTCTCCAGTAGTTATGTATACTTTTTAGCTAGTAGTTCTTAAAGTAGCAATCACGAGCCATAAGTGGTCCCTGAAAATTGCGTACATACAGTATGTGCAGATATGTGCACCACGTCATTTCTCTCTCTCTCTCCCTCTGCATGCTGGGAGTGTTTGGTGCATGCTGGGAATTGTATGAGCGAAGGAGTGCGTGTGTTGTGTAGAGTTAGATATTCACAACTTTCTTTCGGTTTTCTATTTCTTGGTGGCTTTTTTTGTGTTTCTTCTGTGCTGATTAAGGTTATTATTTTTGTTGTGGTAGAATTAAGTATTAGTTTTTCGTATCGAAATTACCCTGATTTTGGGGGGATGGCAGCCCGAATTGGGATGCCGTCCCTGTCACTTCGGCATGGCTTTAGGTGTGTTACTGAAGCTACTGTCACGGTGGAGGAGTTTCTGGTCGCCGTAGGAGAGAAGGTAGGATATGAGAATGTTGCTTATGCATCCCGGATGAATAAAGCGGTGGTGGTATTTCTTAAAGAAGAGTGTCTTGTAGATCGGATGGTACTTCTTAAAGGAGAGTGTCTTGTAGATCGGATGGTATTTCTTAAAGAAGAGTGTCTTGTAGATCGTATGGTACTTCTTAAAGGAGAGTGTCTTGTAGATCGGATGGTACTTCTTAAAGAAGAGTGTCTTGTAGATCGGATGGTACTTCTTAAAGGAGAGTGTCTTGTAGATCGGATGGTACTTCTTAAAGAAGAGTGTCTTGTAGATCGGATGGTACTTCTTAAAGGAGAGTGTCTTGTAGATCGGATGGTACTTCTTAAAGAAGAGTGTCTTGTAGATCGGATGGTATTTCTTAAAGAAGAGTGTCTTGTAGATCGGATGGTATTTCTTAAAGAAGAGTGTCTTGTAGATCGGATGGTACTTCTTAAAGGAGAGTGTCTTGTAGATCGGATGGTACTTCTTAAAGAAGAGTGTCTTGTAGATCGGATGGTATTTCTTAAAGAAGAGTGTCTTGTAGATCGGATGGTATTTCTTAAAGGAGAGTGCCTTGTAGATCGGATGGTACTTCTTAAAGAAGAGTGTCTTGTAGATCGGATGGTACTTCTTAAAGAAGAGTGTCTTGTAGATCGTATGGTACTTCTTAAAGGAGAGTGTCTTGTAGATCGGATGGTACTTCTTAAAGGAGAGTGTCTTGTAGATCGGATGGTATTTCTTAAAGAAGAGTGTCTTGTAGATCGGATGGTATTTCTTAAAGAAGAGTGTCTTGTAGATCGGATGGTACTTCTTAAAGGAGAGTGTCTTGTAGATCAGATGGTACTTCTTAAAGAAGAGTGTCTTGTAGATCGGATGGTATTTCTTAAAGGAGAGTGCCTTGTAGATCGGATGGTACTTCTTAAAGAAGAGTGTCTTGTAGATCGTATGGTACTTCTTAAAGGAGAGTGTCTTGTAGATCGGATGGTACTTCTTAAAGGAGAGTGCCTTGTAGATCGTATGGTACTTAAAGAAGAGTGTCTTGTAGATCGTATGGTATTTCTTAAAGGAGAGTGCCTTGTAGATCGGATGGTACTTCTTAAAGAAGAGTGTCTGGTTGATCGTATGGTTGAGCATGGTGTACTTCTTAAAGAAGAGTGTCTTGTAGATCGTATGGTTAAGCATGGTGTATTTCTTAAAGAAGAGTGTCTGGTGGATCGGATGGTTGAGCATGGTGTACTTCTTAAAGAAGATTGTCTTGTAGATCGTATGGTTGAGCATGGTGTATTTCTTAAAGAAGAGTGTCTGGTTGATCGGATGGTTGAGCATAGCGTACTTCTTAAAGGAATGTTTATTCTAGTTACGTCGCTTTTTTCTCCGTCAACAAGGGTAACAATTTTGAATGTACCACCGTTTATTCCCAATGAGCTATTGGAGCGCAAGTTATTGCGATTTGGGAAGTTCGCCAGTTCAATTAAGGTTGTCCCGTTGGGTTGCAAACACCCGGCGTTGAAACAGGTTATGTCATTTCGGCGACAGGTGTTTATGTTTTGGACTCACCGGAGCAGACTTTGGAGTCATCGTTTAAAGTCAAGTATGAGAGCAGCCACAAGCACCTGTTGCTGAGGAACAAGTTATCCGTGTTGAGGGCATGGAGTTGCAACTTGTATTAGAGGGAAATGTTATGCAGCAGAAAAGTATTGTTGTAGAAGGTAAGGATGTATCTATAGAGCCAGTTCCTCAGACTGGTGAGCAGGTGCCCAGTACGAGTGCTGGGGTAAAGGAGGGGGTTCATGTGGAGCTAGTCTCCCAGGTAGTGGAGGAGATGCCCACTACGAGTAACGGGGTACAGGAGGGGGTTCATGTGGAGCTAGGCTCCCAGGGAGTGGAGGAGATGCCCACTACGAGTAATGAGGTACAGGAGGGTTATCATGTGGAGCTAGGCTCCCAGGTAGTGGAGGAAATGCCCACTACGAGTGCTGGGGTTCATGTGGAGCTAGGCTCCCAGGTAGTGGAGGAGATGCCCACTACGAGTGCTGGGGTTCATGTGGAGCTAGGCTCCCAGGTTGTGGAGGAGATGCCCACTACAAGTAATGAGGTTCAGGTGGGGCTAGTCTCCCAGGTAGTGGAGGAGATGCCCACTACGAGTGCTGGGGTTCATGTGGAGCTAGGCTCCCAGGTAGTGGAGGAGATGCCCACTATGAGTAGTGATGTTCAGGTGGGGCTAGTCTCCCAGGTAGTGGAGGAGATGCCTGGTATGAGTGATGAGGTGCAAGTGGGGAGTGTTGAAAGGGATGTGGTAGAGGGGAGTCAGTTGTCTGTGGTCTCAGCTGAGGATCAGGAGAAGGATATGGATATCTCTTTAGATATGACAGCTGATGGTGAGGACTCAGTTTACGATCTAGAGGAGGTAAATGGGTTCCTGGATCAGACTTTTGGGAAGTCTGTCAAATTGGGAGATTATTTTGATGTTGATAAGTTTGTGAGGTCAGCAATTGAGTGAGAAGAAGCGGTTTCGCTTGAGGAAATGTATTACTGCTGTTGCAGCAGCAAAAGGTGGTGGGAAACGTGGTCAGGTTAAGAGAAGATTAAAATAATGACGATGATCATGCCTCATAGGGTGTCTTTTTTCTCCTTGGTTTCTCTGTGGTTTCTTCTGCTTTTCCTTTCTCTTTTCTATATGGAGGTACTAAGGGTTGGTTCTCTCAGTATTAATGGGGGAAGGGACAGGAATAAGAGGGCTTGGGTAATAGAAGTAATAAAACAGAAAAGGCTTAATGTAGTTTTCCTACAGGAGACACATAGTGATGAGGAAAATGAGGTTGACTGGGGTATGTGGTGGGAGGGGCAGCATATACTCAGTCATGGTACTAATTTCAGTGCTGGGGTGGCAATCTTGTTTTCCTCAGGCTTAGGGGTGACTGTGGTATCTACAACAGAGAATGTCAAGGGTCGGGTTTTATTGGTCAAGGTGGATGTTATGTTTTTTTTGTGTTGTTTTTGTATGTTTATGCTCCTAATGAGGGTACAGAGCGTATTGCTGTATTTGATCAAATAAAGGAAACCTTAAGACAGTGTGATCAAGAGGGGTGTATGGTCTTAGGGGGTGACTGGAACTGTACAGTGGATTTTACTGTTGACTGCACTGCTGAAGAACCTCACCTGCGGTCAGACACTTGCCTGTCTGGTCTATTAACTGAGTTTGAGCTTTCTGATGTGTGGAGAGTAAGGAATGCGAAAGTTAGGCAGTGCACATGGTTAAAAATGTATGAAGGTTGTGTCAGTGCAGCAAGGTTAGACAGGTTGTTATGTCTGATCACTACTCTAGTAGGGTTGGAAGGTTAGACAGGTTGTATGTATCTGATCACTACTCTAGTAGGGTTGGAAGGTTAGACAGGTTGTATGTATCTGATCACTACTGTAGTAGGGTTGGAAGGTTAGACAGGTTGTATGTATCTGAGCAATACTGTAGTAGGGTTGGAAGGTTAGACAGGTTGTATGTATCTGATCACTACTCTAGTAGGGTTGGAAGGTTAGACAGGTTGTATGTATCTGATCACTACTCTAGTAGGGTTGGAAGGTTAGACAGGTTGTATGTATCTGATCACTACTGTAGTAGGGTTGGAAGGTTAGACAGGTTGTATGTATCTGATCACTACTCTAGTAGGGTTGGAAGGTTAGACAGGTTGTATGTATCTGATCACTACTGTAGTAGGGTTGGAAGGTTAGACAGGTTGTATGTATCTGATCACTACTGTAGTAGGGTTGGAAGGTTAGACAGGTTGTATGTATCTGATCACTACTCTAGTAGGGTTGGAAGGTTAGACAGGTTGTATGTATCTGAGCAATACTGTAGTAGGGTTGGAAAGTTAGACAGGTTGTATGTATCTGAGCAATACTGTAGTAGGGTTGGAAAGTTAGACAGGTTGTATCTGAGCAATACTGTAGTGAGCAATACTGTAGTAGGGTTGGAAAGTTAGACAGGTTGTATGTATCTGAGCAATAGTGTAGTAGGGTTGGAAAGTTAGACAGGTTGTATGTATCTGAGCAATACTGTAGTAGGGTTGGAAGGTTAGACAGGTTGTATGTATCTGAGCAATACTGTAGTAGGGTTGGAAAGTTAGACAGGTTGTATGTATCTGAGCAATACTGTAGTAGGGTTGGAAAGTTAGACAGGTTGTATGTATCTGAGCAATACTGTAGTAGGGTTGGAAAGTTAGACAGGTTGTATGTATCTGATCACTACTGTAGTAGGGGCGGCAGCGTAGCCTAGTGGTTAGAGCGTTGGACTAGTAACCGGAAGGTTGCAAGTTCAAACCCCCGAGCTGACTAGGTACAAATCTGTCGTTCTGCCCCTGAACAGGCAGTTAACCCACTGTTCCTAGGCCGTCATTGAAAATAAGAATTTGTTCTTAACTGACTTGCCTAGTTAAATAAAGGTAAAATAAAAATAAAAAAGGGTTGGAAAGTTAGACAGGTTGTATGTATCTGATCACTACTCTAGTAGGGTTGGAAAGTGTGCCATGACTCCTGTGGGTTTCTCTGATCATCATATTGTCCTGTCCACGAAGGTCACCTTACTGGTATTTTAATGTTAAGTTGTTACATGATGTCATGTTTTGTGACAGGTTTTTGTTGTTTTGGGAAAAATGGAGGGTTACAAAAGGGAATTTTGAGTCATTGAGACAATGGTGGGAGGTTGGGAAGGCCCAAATAGGAGTATTTTGTCAACAGTATACTGCCCTGTCTCAAATTGAAGTTAAAGAGACTACAAGGCATAAACTTACAGGACAAGAGACATGAACTGAGGTCATTTCTGCATGAAAGAGTGAAGGGTGCCTTGATTAGGTCTCGTTTCGCTTCCCTCGAGGATATGGATGCTCCTAGCGCTTTAAAAAAAAACTAGGACAGTCGACATTGCAACGTAAACAGATGGTCTGCCTTCGTCTTCCTGATGGGAAGGTGACCACGGATGACAGTGAAATGCGTCAACATGCCATGGATTTCTACTCAGCCTTCTATAAGGTGGAGGATTGTGACTCTCTGTGTACTGAACAGTTGTTACATGGTCTTCCTCAATTGGGACCTGAGCAGAGAGTCGCATTGGACTCTGACATTACACTGCAAGAGCTGTCCACAGCAGCTATGCAGCTCTCAACAGGCCGAGCCCCTGGCATCGATGGTTTACCATCTGAGTTTTATAAGCACTTTTGGGGGTCTATTGGGGAGGATTTTTATGAAGTGGTGTGTGAATCTTTTCATGAGGGTTCTCTTCCTGTATCTTGTCAATGTGCGGTGCTTTCACTGTTGCCAAAAAGGGGGATTTGGCTCATAAAAAATTGGAGACCTGTTGCTTTGCTGTGCGCTGAATACAAAATTGTTTCTAAATGTCTCTCAAACAGGTTGAAAGAGTATCTGGGATTGTTGATCCACAAGGACCAGTCCTACTGTGTACCTGATCGCTCTATTGTTGACAACTTGTTTCTGATAAGAGATGTTTTAGACATTTGTAAACTGTCTGATGTAAATGTGGGTTTACTTTCTTTGGATCAGGAGAAGGCTTTTGATCGTGTGGACTTGATGAAAGCCTTTGGGTTTGGGGATGTTTTTTTGTCTTGGATGAATTTACTGTATGCTGGGGCCTCGTGTATGGTGAAGGTGGGGGGTGATTTGAGTTGCCCCATCCCTGTCCAAAGGGGCATCAGGCAGGGATGCCCAATTTCAGGGCAGTTATATAGTCTGGCGATTGAACCAATGCTTTGTTTTTTAAGAGCTAAGCTTACTGGTTTCTCAGTGCCAGGTGTAATGAAGGGTCACACGATAGCACTGTCTGCGTATGCAGATGACGTGATAGTTTTTATTACAGGGGGTGAGGATGTTAAGGTTCTCTCAAACGCTTTAAAGGTGTATGAGGGGGCCTCCTCAGCTAGAGTCAATTGGGGAAAGAGTGAAGCGCTGTGTGCAGGTCGGCTTCAAACAGGGTCCGTTCCACGGTTACCAGGGGCGCTTCAGTGGGGCAGAGGTGGGATGAAGACTTTGTTTTTTTTTCTAGGCTCCGATGTCTTTCAGAAAAAGGACTGGGAGGGTGTATTGGAGAAAGTGTGTGCCAGACTGTCAAGATGGAAATGGGTGCTACCCCAGCTGTCTTATAGGGGACGGGTCCTGGTAGCTAATAATCTTGCTGCCTCTGTGTCTGATACAAGAGCTTCAGAGGACCCTTGTCAATTTCTTCTGGTCTGGACAACACTGGATTAAAGCTGCAGCCCTGTACCTGCCACTGCACGCGGGTGGGCAAGGCCTGGTGGACATTTCCTCTAGAATCATGGCTTTCCGGCTTCAAGCAGCCCAGAGATTGTTGTACAGAGACGGTTCTAGCTGGGTCGAAACAGCCTTCACACTGATGAGGAGACTGGGCTGTTTGGACTTAGACAAGCACCTTTTCCTCTTAAAGCTGGAGGGGGGTGATTTGCCTGGCCTGACTCCATTTTATGAGTCTGCTATGCAGGCTTGGAGAGTCCTTGTCAAGTCCCGTAACGCCTGCACGCCACCAGGGATGTGGCTTTTTGAAGAGCCTCTTTTTCACAACACTGCCATCCAGTCCCGTGTTCTGGGTTCAGCTAGCCTACGTTCATGCCTGTTAGGCGTGGGGTGTACCAAGCTGGGTCATCTGATGCGGAGCAGGAGCAGATCGTTGGAGGAGCTGGGAGAAAGAGCGGGGATCTGATCATCTCGCCTACTGAGGAAGGTCGTCGCTGAGGTCTGCGACTCCTTGTCGGTGCTTCATCTGCAGTATGTGACTGACACTTCCAATTCTGATCGGTGGAAGGAGGGTCTGGATTATGTGTTCCCTGCACTGATTATTAGTGCTCGAGGATGTGGGGATGCTGCTTTCCTTCGATACCCCGGAGCTGGGGGAGTTCAAGGAGGTGGGAAAGAAGGCCATGTACAGAATATGTGTAAAGGTGTCCCCATGCCTCTTCCCTGGAAGGGGTAAAATCGACGAGGTGGGCGGGTGTGCTTGGTCCAGGTGCCTCTCCAAAAGGCAGTTGGCGATCATTATACAAACTGCCTATTGATAAGAGGACAGCTGACCTCCAATGGGGGATAATACATGGAGCTATAGCCACCAACATGCATCTGGTACACCTGGATCCTACTGTTGGGGAGGGGTGTCCATTCTGCATCTGGTACACCTGGACCCTACTGTTGGGGAGGGGTGTCCATTCTGTGCTGAGTCTGAATCTCTGGCACATCTGTTTTTACTGTGTCCCAGGTTGGTCGGGATGATTGAACTGATCACTGATTGGTTCTCAACGTTGGGAGAGGTTTTCTCTTCCCAACTGTATATATTTGGGCCAAAGTACAGGTTCAGTCAAAAGGGGTGTAGTTGTGTTGCTTAATTTTGTGTTAGGGGCAGCAAAATTAGCGATATGGAAGACCCGAAAGAACAGTATTCGGGGACAGGGGTCTGTGGATGTGGTAGGAATGTTGGAGGGAATGTTGGCAGCGAGACTAAGGCTTGAATTTGCCTATTATAAACTTGTCAACAATATTGATCTGTTTTTGAGTATATGGGGTATTCAGAGGCTGTTGTGTTTAGTTACTGTGGAGGAGGAATTGGAGTTGTGTTTTTAATTTATGTGTAACTGTGGTTTTGTATGAGTATCTATTGTGTGGTGGGCCCCCAGACCCAATAAAGATGATTTAAAACTCAAATATCTCTCTCTCTCTCTCTCGCTCTCTCTCTCTCTCTACTGAGCCGTTGGGCCCACCCACCCTCACCAAAGTACCGGAGCATGTCTTTAACAGTGATGTTTTCTTTGCAAGTCTGTCTTCAAATTGTGAACAGTGTGACCTTTTCAATGAAGATCTCACCACTGGCGGCTCGTACCACAGAGACATACATCGATTACACACACGCATGCAAACACACACACACACACACACACGGTACCGCCAGGGTGGTCCTCTGTCCTACGTGTTCTGAACATGGAAATGTGGTACTCAGGAGTTCTGAGAGCTGGGCTGTTTGTTTTCTCTGTTTAGACCTGGGCCCATATCAGCCTTTTTTCCAATACTGGGGGCTCTGCCTGGGGGCCAAGGTCTCTGCCTGGGGGCTTCCTGACCTGGGGGCCAAGGTCTCTGCCTGGGGTCTTCCTGACCTGGGGGTCAGTGTCTCTACCTGGGGGACAGGGTCTCTACCTGGGGGACAGGGTCTCTACCTGGGGGTCAGGGTCTCTACCTGGGGGACAGCGTCTCTACCTGCGGGACAGCGTCTCTACCTGCGGGACAGGGTCTCTACCTGGGGGACAGGGTCTCTACCTGGGGGTCAGGGTCTCTACCTGGGGGACAGGGTCTCTACCTAGGGGCTAAGTGATTAGTCATGGTGGTCTCCATAGACCACAAAGAACCAGGCCAGAAATATAGATATACACTACATAGCCTGGTAACACTAGATCTGTTTCTGCTTCAGTCAACTCCAAGAACCAGGAGAACTAGGGCCAGTGCCATAGATATACACTACATAGCCTGGTAACTCTAGATCTGTTTCTGCTTCAGTCAACTCCAAGAACCAGGAGAACTAGGCCAGTGCCATAGATATACACTACATAGCCTGGTAACTCTAGATCTGTTTCTGCTTCAGCCAACTCCAAGAACCAGGAGAACTAGGCCAGTGCCATAGATATACACTACAGTGCTGAATGTTACATAATACACTTGGAAAGCGTCAATCAGCAGTTAAAACAATCAAAAAAGTCTGGAGAAATGTAACCACTATCAAATTCATAGACCGAGCTATGGATGCAAGGACTGACCATCCATGATATGAAGTTGATAGTTTTAACCATGTTTTAAGGCTTCAAAGTGTTTGTTTACATGTAAAACAAGCATTTGGGGTTCTGATGGGGTAAAACAGTTGACCTGAGCTCATTTATAAATCAAAAAATGTATGTAGCAACTGCAGATTACCCCTTTAAATCATAATCTGTAAAACGTGAACACAACTGCAGATTACCCCTTTAAATCATAATCTGTAAAACGTGAACACAACTGCAGATTACCCCTTTAAGTCATAATCTGTAAAACGTGAACACAACTGCAGATTACCCCTTTAAGTCATAATCTGTAAAACGTGAACACAACTGCAGATTACCCCTTTAAATCATAATCTGTAAAACGTGAACACAACTGCAGATTACCCCTTTAAATCATAATCTGTAAAACGTGAACACAACTGCAGATTACCCCTTTAAATCATAATCTGTAAAACGTGAACACAACTGCAGATTACCCCTTTAAATCATAATCTGTAAAACGTGAACACAACTGCAGATTACCCCTTTAAGTCATAATCTGTAAAATGTGAACACAACTGGAGATTACCCCTTTAAATCATAATCTGTAAAACGTGAACACAACTGGAGAAACTTCGTCATTTATGGTTAAAGAATGTCTGTGATAACTAACTGTACATTATTTACAGTCAGTTATCTACTGCACCATCATTTTGTAGCAAACATAACGCTGCCTCCATTAATGTTTACATGTTGATGTTTGTAACATCTACGTTTGCCACACTCATGCATAAGGGCAAACTGTTGAAATCGGTGTAAGCCTCACATTGTGTTTGAATTACTGTTTAATAGTTAAAACCAATTTCAAGTTTGATGATGTATGGAAATGTTAACAAACACCAGGTTTGGAGTAAGTGTGAAGTTTGAAACCAGAGACTAGTTTACGTCATGACGATGTACCAATCACCAAGGGAGGACAACATATACACACATGATACAGGGATTTGTGTTTTACATTGAACCTAACAATATAGCTGCAACCTGCTTCACCCAGATTGCTCAGTTGGTCCATGGAGCGTAGTTGGAGCAAGGTGTTAACGACACTGGGTTGTGGATTCCACTCACATATACAGTACTGAATACACTGTATGTGGTTAACTGTAGGACGACAGTAACTTAAGTTACACCCCCACCACTGCACTGTCTCCAACATTGGATCCTCAGGAGAGAGACGGATGCCACATGGGCTGTCCAAGGCCTTCAGGTGAGCCTAGGGAATAGTGAACTAGGCCTATCCTATCGTTAGCTTGATCATTTCAATGTAGAACTACAGTACCTTATAACGGCTCCTGGCTAGTTTTAAATAACAACAACCGCCAAAAAATGACAATGACATCAACAAAAAACAACAACAAAATGTAAGTACATATAATCTATCGTGGAACTAAGGGACAAATCCTAACTTGAGATTCAAATGTGTAACCAAGACTTAGCTTATGGATTGATGCGAAATTCACGTTATCTCAAGACATCAAGTTACGGTTTGTCCCTAAGAGAAGAAACCAGGGTCATGTTCATCAAAGCACACAATGGGAAAAGTTTTCAAACGTTGCATTGGAAAAAAGAAAATGAGCGTTTCTTATTGAACAAGTTCAAGTAGTCCCTACGTGTTTCAGTCCATCTGGTGCCTAATGAACACGAGCCAGGTCTCTTTACCCAGTCTAGTGAGTGGCCAGCCAGTGGCTTGGTGAATACAGGGCCAGCTGAACTAAACACAAGAGAATATACAGGCCCACTTTATCTGGATAGTCCCCTACAGATCTACATGCTCAGACTACGTACCAACTACCATTTAGATGTATTACATGTCAACTGCACCTCTGTTAACATGCAATAACAAAGTCCTTACAGGTCTTTTAATGTAGGTGTGTGTAAGTACTGTATGTATGTCACAGGCGGCTGGTGGCACCTTAATTGGGAAGGATGGGCTCATAGTAACGGATGGAACGGAATAAATGGAATAGTTTCAAACACATCAAACATTTGATACCATTCCATTCACTCCATTCCAGCCATTATTATGAGCAGTCCTCCCCTCACCAGCCTCCTGTGATGTACATACATTCTATCTATGTAAGTAAGGGAAAGGGGGATACCTAGTCAGTTGTTCAACTGAATGTATTCAACTGAAATGTGTCTTCCGCATTTAGCACAACCCCTCTGAATCAGAGAGGTGAGGGGGGCTGCCTTAATCCACATCCACTTCTTCAGGGCCCAGGGAACAGTGCCTTGCTCAGAGGCAGAACAACTGATTTTTACCTTGTCAGCTCAGGGATTTGATCCAGCAACCTTTCAGTTACTGGCCCAAAGCTCTAACCACTAGGCTACCTGCCGCTCCAAGTAACATGACTCATACTCAGCCTCATTAGCTGTATTAGATTCAGCGTGTGCATTTGAAAATCAGACATGTTCTGATAGTTCACTGAGTATCTATAGACAATCTGACAACAATGACCTTTCCACATAAAGAGTTATCACATATGTTAACGCTAATGTTAAATCACACTGTACAACAAACGTTGACGCGACAGGCTACCCACCGAGAGACTCCCCAGACTGTGAAGTCCCTCGCTTTGGTTTACAGCAATAAAACAAGTTAAAGAAGGTTTTCAAGTCTTCATGACAACAGCAAGCTTATGATCCCACTTGAAATGGTCTCTGCACTCATTTCCACTTTTTCTCCAAAATGTAATGTCCTATAATTAATAATAAGAATATGAATAATTCAGTACAACCATCCGTAACTCTTTACTTAAAGCCTGCCGGCATAAAGACCTGCCACGAGACCCTTACAATATATTAGTATCATCTCCTGAAGCAGGTTAAATAACAGACATTTTGAGTCGGTTAATATGCTGATACATAGAGAGACATATCATATCATAAGCATTATTATAACACATTATAAATGCTCATTCATGCTTATAACGACTTACAAAGCATTATACCCACAAGCTTTAAGTCAAGTGTTACAGAAGCATCTAAAGTCGTAGCCCTAGGTGAAGTGTGTGTGTGTGTGTCTGTGTACAGTATGTGTGTGAGTGCTTTCATCATTAACTCTTGCGGGGTGTTTTGTTGGCGTAGAAGTCTCTGCAGGTGTCGCAGCAGCGCTGGTACCATCTCATGTCCTGGCACAGGTTCTTCTCTCGGATCACACGGCAGTACACAGTCCACTGGTCTCCTGTGCACTTGTAGGTCAGAGCAGCTGGAGAGGAACAGGGGAACAGGGGCCACGTCAACAGACAGAGAAACACAGTACACACATGTACACACATGTACACACATACACACACATGTACACACATACACACACACACACACACGCACACACACACACACACACACACACACACACACACACACACACACACACACTCTCTCCCTTTCTCTGTCTGTTTCTGTCTCTCTCTCTCTATCTGTCACTCTCTTGCTCTCTCTCTCAAAAACACACACACACACAAGCACACACACACAAACGATGTTACCTAATCTGGGGGAGGTGATGGTGTTGACGTTGACTTTGTCATTGCAGGCCTCCTGGTGACAGGGCCGGTAGGTGGGTGGTCTGAACACCACGGGGCAGTCAGTACCGTGGCGACCTGTCACTCTGTGCATACATTGGACCACTCTGGACTGCAGGCCCTTCCCACAGGATGACGAGCACTGGAAAGATCCAATCACTTGAGTTACTTTCTCTTCCAAACTCGAGAGGAAGTATTTTGACATTGAGAGCCATTTGTAACAGTCTTCCATGTCTATGTCCTAGACCTTTTAGGACATAATCACTTCCTAATATGTTTACCCCTCACATTTTAGGTCATTGTAATCTTCCATAGACCTACTGTGCATCCCAAATGGCACCCTACTCCCTATATAGTGCACTACTTGTGACCGGAGCCCTATGTACCCTGGTCAGAAGAAGTGCTTAATTAATATAGGCAATATTGTGCTATTGGAAACACATCCCTATTGTTTATAGGGGGCCAAATCACTTCATGACTGAATGTGAGAAGAGACTATACCTGAATAACAGATACAGGTGTAGTGTGGTATTTACTAGTGGTAAGATAATCCCAAACAGGCCTAATTACAGATGGAGGCTGTGTTCTATGTTTGAATAGACTGATTTACGAGTCCTAAATAACCTGTCAGAGTGCTTCGTCTCAATAGTAATATATGCTCTGAGGCTAAGATCCATCTCTGTCCTCAGGCTCTTCCCCTAGCTCCTATCTCTTCAGTGATCACAGATTTGAACGAACTAGATAGGTCTAAGTAACATTATAGGTGTGACCACCACTTTTACTTTTTAGGGGATGGAGCCATCACCATATAGCTTAGACCTACCCAAACCAATCAGATCTGTGAAGAACGAAGAGGTATGGGGCTTGGAGAAAGGACTGGAGGTAAGAGGTTTGGAAAAGGGTCTGGAGGTAAAGGGCTTGGAGAGGGGGGTGGAGGTAAGGAGCTTGGAGAAGGGGCTGGAGGTAAAGGGCTTGGAGAGGGAGCTGGGGGTAAAGGGCTTGGAGAGGGGCTGGAGGTAAGGGGCTTGGAGAGGGGCTGGAGGTAAAGGGCTTAGAGAAGGGGCTGGAGGTAAAGGGCTTGGAGAGGGGTTGGAGGTAAAGGGCTTGGAGAAGGGGCTGGAAGTAAGGGGCTTGGAGAAAGGAGAAAGGACTGGAGGTAAGAGGCTTGGAAAAGGGGCTGGAAGTAAGGGGCTTGGAGAAGGGGCTGGAGGTAAAGGGCTTGGAGAGGGGGTGGAGGTAAAGGGCTTGGAGAGGGGGCTGGAAGTAAGGGGCTTTGAGAGGGGGCTGGAGGTAAAGGGCTTGGAGAAGGGGCTGGAGGTAAGAGGCTTGGAAAAGGGGCTGGAGGTAAGGGGCTTGGAGAGGGGGCTGGAGGTAAGGGGCTTGGAGAGGGGGCTGGAGGTAAGGGGCTTGGAGAGGGGGCTGGAGGTAAGGGGCTTGGAGAGGGGGTGGAAGTAAGGGGCTTGGAGAGGGGGCTGGAGGTAAAGGGCTTGGTGAAGGGGCTGGAGATAAAGGACTTGGAGAGGGGGTGGAGGTAAAGGGCTTGGAGAAGGGGCTGGAGGTAAAGGGCTTGGAGAGGGGGTTGAGGTAAAGGGCTTGGAGAAGGGGCTGGAAGTAAAGGGCTTGGAGAGGGGTTGAGGTAAAGGGCATGGAGAAGGGGCTGGAGGTAAAGGGCTTGGAGAAGGGGCTGGAGGTAAAGGGCTTGGAGAGGGGGTTGAGGTAAAGGGCTTGGAGAAGGGGCTGGAGGTAAAGGGCTTGGAGAGGGGTGGAGGTAAAGGGCTTGGAGAGGGGGTGGAGGTAAAGGGCTTGGAGAGGGGGCTGGAGGTAAGGGGCTTGGAGAAGGGGCTGGAAGTAAGGGGATTGGAGAAGAGGCTAGAATAAGGAGCTGGAGGTAGGGGCTGGAGGTAAGGGGCTTGAAAAAGGGGCTGGAGGTAAAGGGCTTGGAGAGGGGGTTGAGGTAAAGGGCTTGGAGAAGGGGCTGGAGGTAAAGGGCTTGGTGAGGGGTGGAGGTAAAGGGCTTGGAGAGGGGGTGGAGGTAAAGGGCTTGGAGAAGGGGCTGGAAGTAAAGGGGTTGGAGAGGGGGTGGAGGTAAAGGGCTTGGAGAAGGGGCTGGAGGTAAAGGGCTTGGAGAAGGGGCTGGAGGTAAAGGGCTTGGAGAAGGGGCTGGAGGTAAAGGGCTTGGAGAGGGGGTTGAGGTAAAGGGCTTGGAGAAGGGGCTGGAGGTAAAGGGCTTGGAGAGGGGTGGAGGTAAAGGGCTTGGAGAGGGGGTGGAGGTAAAGAGCTTGGAGAGGGGCTGGTGGTAAGGGGCTTGGAGAGGGGGCTGGAGGTAAGGGGCTTGGAGAAGGGGCTGGAGGTAAAGGGCTTGGAGAGGGGGTTGAGGTAAAGGGCTTGGAGAAGGGGCTGGAGATAAAGGGCTTGGAGAGGGGGTGGAGGTAAAGGGCTTGGAGAAGGGGCTGGAGGTAAAGGGCTTGGAGAAGGGGCTGGAGGTAAAGGGCTTGGAGAGGGGGTGGAGGTAAAGGGCTTGGAGAGGGGCTGGTGGTAAGGGGCTTGGAGAGGGGGCTGGAGGTAAGGGGCTTGGAGAAGGGGCAGGAAGTAAGGGGCTTGGAGAAGAGGCTAGAATAAGGAGCTGGAGGTAGGGGCTGGAGGTAAGGGGCTTGGAGAAGGGGCTGGAGGTAAGGGGCTTGGAGAGGGGCTGGAGGTAAGGGGCTTGGAGAGGGGGCTGGAGGTAAGGGGCTTGGAGAAGGGGCTGGAAGTAAGGGGCTTGGAGAAGAGGCTAGAATAAGGAGCTGGAGGTAGGGGCTGGAGGTAGGAGCTGGAGGTAGGGGCTGGAGGTAGGAGCTGGAGGTAGGGGCTGGAGGTAGGAGCTGGCGGTAGGGGCTGGAGGTAGGAGCTGGAGGTAAGGGGCTGGAGGTAGGAGCTGGAGGTAGGGGCTGGACCGGGGGGGGGAGGTAGGGGCTGGAAGTAGGAGCTGGAGGTAGGGGCTGGAAGTAGGAGCTGGAGGTAAGGAGCTGGAGGTAGGGGCTGGACGTAGGAGCTGGAGGTAAGGAGCTGGAGGTAGGGGCTGGACGTAGGAGCTGGAGGTAGGGGCTGGAAGTAGGAGCTGGAGGTAGGAGCTGGAGGTAAGAGGCTTGGAGAAGAGGCTAGAATAAGGAGCTGGAGGTAGGGGCTGGACGTATGAGCTGGAGGTAAGGGACTGGATGTAGGAGCTGGAGGTAGGAGCTGGAAGTAGGAGCTGGAAGTAGGAGCTGGAGGTAAGGGGCTGGAGGTAGGGGCTGGAGGTAGGAGCTGGAGGTAAGGGGCTGGAGGTAGGAGCTAGAGGTAAGGGGCTGGAGGTAGGAGATGGAGGTAGGGGTTGGAGGTAGGGGCTGGAGGTAGGAGCTGGAGGTAGGAGCTGGAGGTAAGGGGCTGGGGGTAGGAGCTGGAGGTAGGAGCTGGAGGTAGGAGCTGGAGGTAAGGGGCTGGAGGTAGGGGCTGGAGGTAGGGGCTGGAGGTAGGAGCTGGAGGTAAGGGGCTGGAGGTAGGAGCTGGAGGTAGGGGCTGGAGGTAGGAGCTGGAGGTAGGAGCTGGAGTTAAGGGGCTGGAGGTAGGAGCTGGAGGTAGGGGCTGGAGAAGGGGGCTGGAGGTAAGGTGCTGGAGGTAAGGGGCTAGGAGAAACCAACATGGAATGGGGCCAAAAAAGAGGACTTTGATATTCTAAGCTCGGAAACACCAGAGGCGACAGACAACGGATTCCCATTGTACACAGGCCTGTGCCTTGGCAGCCAACAGCTATAACCTCGTCCAATAATTAACTCTGAACATCAGTGGTTCCCAGGCCCTCGATTCAAGCAGGCGGATTTACTATTCACTTCACAGAGAGCCAATTAGTGGAAACCATTTCAATAGCTATTGTAAACGGCCCGGTGTTCTACCAAAGATATTGTTGACTTGACACTGCTCAAAAACAATCCGATTATCATGATCCCACATCTCTATAGGTACTTAGAATGATTCTCAGAAGGTTTTTTCACCAAGCTTTCATTATCGCTGATGAACATGATCACAATGAGATACGTCTATGAGATAAGGCCCTGGAGAGACACACACACAGAGGAAAGCACACACATACTGCCAAACACAGACACAGACACACACACACAGACACACACACACACACACAAACACACACACACACACACACACACACACACACACAACAAACACACACACACACACCATTGCTGAAGCACAAACAAACAAATGAAAACACAAACAAAGAGACAGAGAGAACATTATCTGAAACATCATTAGGAGACAAGCTGATGGGGACACGATCATAGCAACACTCCCATAAGCTGTATCCCAAATGAAACCCTATCCCCTATAGAGCCCATAAGGCTTTGGTCAAAAGTAGTTCACTATAAAGGGAACAGGGTGGCGTTTGGGATGCACCCTAGCTCTAATATCATAGCCACATCCCTAGAGGCATGACCTCCTCATAACTCACAACAACACCACAATTGAATCAGCAGCTTATCTGAATGATATTCTAAGACAAGCTAATAGACTTATGGTCTGATAGTGGTGGGAAGAGAGGAGATGAGGAGAGCCGGTCAGTTTATTGTCCAGCGTTGGGGGAGTGGGACAGAGGAGTAATTTGAGGACTTTAAAGGGGCAATCGGGGATTCAAAGAACAACAACAATGGACACCCCACCACTTACCTGAGTCATTAGTTTTAAATTCCAGAATTCCCCTTTAACATCATTAGGAGAGAAAATGAGGTAATACATTCAGGATGGTTAGAGGGTGGGGGGAGTAACACAATTAGCACAGGGTCAGAACAACACACCAGATATAAGCCTGGCACTAAATAGCGGCCAACAGTTATTTCCTGTTATTAGATTTCCAAAATGAGAAACTGACCAAGACGCTGGCACCTGAACGTCCTTTCATCAGGTATGTGACATAGAACTATTCAGACAGAAAATGGGTGGCATGGTGGAAAGTGAAACCCATCCCCAGCTCTCTCCACCATTCCCAGCTTTCTTCCCCAGTCCCATCTCCCCCAGCCCCATCCCCATCTCCCCAGCCCCATCCCCAGCTCTCTCCCAGCCCCATCTTCACCAGCTCCATCCCCAGCTCTCGCCCAGCCCCATCTTCACCAGCTCCATCCCCAGCTCTCGCCCAGCCCCATCTTCCCCAGCCCTATCCCCAGCTCTCGCCCAGCCCTATCCCCAGCTCTATCCCCAGCTCTCTCCCAGCCCCATCATCCCAAGCTCCATCCCCAGCTCTCTCCCAGCCCCATCTTCCCCAGCTCCATTCCCAGCTCTCTCCCAGCCCCATCTTCCCCAGCTCTCTCCCAGCCCTATCCCCAGCTCTCTCCCAGCCCCATCTTCCCCAGCTCTCGCCCAGCCCCATCTTCCCCAGCTCTCTCCCAGCCCCATCCCCAGCTCTATCTTCCCCAGCTCTATCTTCCCCAGCTCTCTCCCAGCCCCATCCCCAGCTCTATCTTCCCCAGCTCCATCCCCAGCTCTCTCCCAGCCCCATCTTCCCCAGCTCTCGCCCAGCCCCATCTTCCCCAGCTCTCTCCCAGCCCTATCCCCAGCTCTCTCCCAGCCCCATCCCCAGCTCTATCTTCCCCAGCTCCATCCCTAGCTCTCTCCCAGCCCCATATTCCCCAGCTCCATCCCCAGCCCCATATTCCCCAGCTCCATCTCCATCTCTCTCCCAGCCCCATCTTCCCCAGCTGTCTCCCAGCTCCATCTCCAGCTCTCTCCCAGCCCCATCCCCATCTCCCCCAGCTCTCTCCCAGCCCCATCCCCAGCTCTCTCCCATCTCCATCCCCAGCTCTCTCCCATCTCCATCTCCAGCTCTCTCCCATCTCCATCCCCAGCTCTCTCCCAGCTCAATCCCCAGCTCTCTCCCATCTCCATCTCCAGCTCTCTCCCATCTCCATCCCCAGCTCTCTCCCAGCTCCCCCCCAGCTCTCTCCCATCTCCATCCCCAGCTCTCTCCCATCTCCATCCCCAGCTCTCTCCCATCTCCATCCCCAGCTCTCTCCCAGCTCCATCCCCAGCTCTCTCCCAGCTCCATTACAGAACACCTGACAGTCCGATCAGAGGCTCCTCTACTAGGTGTGTTAAACAGGGAAAGGTCAGTGTCGGGTGGCTTTCATTTAAAAGCCCTATTAAAAAGCATGTTAGAATATGTGGAGGTAGAGGAACAGCCGTCAATGTCTGCGTCCCAAATAGCACCCTGTTACTTACAGTAGTGCACTACTTTTGAACAGAGCCCTATGGGGCCCTGAATAAAAGTAGTGCACTATATAGGGAATAGGGTGCCATTTGGAACACAAAGGTGTTGTGTACCTGGAAAAAACACCTTGGGAAGATTAAAGGAATTCCGACAGCAGCTCTGTCACAATGTCTAAATGCCGGACTGAAGTCCCTTCTCGGTGGGAATGGTGAGGTAAGGTGCATCTCAAATGGCACCCTATTCTCTTTATAGTGCACTACTTTTGAACAGAGCTGCATGGGCCCTGGTCAAAAGTAGTGCACTGTATATGGCAGTGTTTCCCACGTCATCGGAGCCCAGGGAGCAGTTGTTGGGGGTTAACTGCCTTGCTGTAGTGCTCCTGAATGAAGTGATACTTACTACTAACAGTGTGTGTGTGTGTGTGTGTGTGTGTGTGTGTGTGTGTGTGTGTGTGTGTGTGTGTGTGTGTGTGTGTGTGTGTGTGTGTGTGTGTGTAAACAAGGGGAGAAAATAAAATGCAGCTCTGTAATTGCCCGTTTGGATTAACAAACCCCCTCTAGAATGTTCTGATGAAGGATTAGTGGAGATTACTGTTAATGAGAACTGGGCTATGGCGTCTACACTGTCTGCACACACACTGACAGACGGCACACACACAAACACACACAAAACCTTCAAATGTTCTCCAGCTTGTCTGATGATGACTGAACCAGATGTGCTCACGCAGCCCCCTCACAGAGCTCTAGGTAGACATTACAGATCTAGGATAAGCTTACCCTGTAAATCCTTACTTTAAGCATCAGGGACAGAATCTCAAAACAGACCTTAGATCAGTTTCAGGGAGAAACTTAAGTATATTCCCTCATGTGGAATCATAGGTAGAAGTTGTCTCTAGCCACTGATACATTCTAACAGTTATGGATTGGAAATAAAGCAATCTGATCCTAGATCTGTAGTTAAATAAGGGCAGAGGAGAGGGGTGGAAGCACCTTCCTCAGCATCCTGTGGGGAAACATACACTCACTGTCTCCAGTTCCACACAGGGAGAGAAATGTAATGGTCCTCCCCCTGACCTGCTGTAGTGACCCCGAGACTGGCAAATTGCAGATCTAGAGAATTGCAGATCTAGGATTAGATTGCATTCTCTGCTGATCCCAACCTTAACCGTTAGAATGGGGAAATAAGATCTGACCCTGTATCAGGCAGCTGAACATGACACTCCATATGATAAATGACATGCATGTCAAAAACAGACTGACTCAGTTTGTACGATTGGGAAATGGAGACGCACTGTAGATTTTCAGTTCGGTAAACCTGTTTCCAAGACCGTTCCTCGAGTACAACCCAGCCTTTTCACTTATTTGATTTTACCAGCAAACTAACACACTAGATTTGACTGGGCAACTAATCATCAGGCCCTTGATTAGTTGAATCAGCCAATGCTGGAATCAATGGAAAAGGTGGAACTGGGGTTCATCGAGGAGAGATTTGACAAACACTGTCAGATAACACTAGTGTAACTAAGTTGGAACTGGGGTTCATCGAGGAGAGATTTGACAAAGACTGTCAGATAACACTAGTGTAACTAAGTTGGAACTGGGGTTCATCGAGGAGAGATTTGACAAAGACTGTCAGATAACACTAGTGTAACTAAGTTGGAACTGGGGTTCATCGAGGAGAGATTTGACAAAGACTGTCAGATAACACTAGTGTAACTAAGTTGGAACTGGGGTTCATCGAGGAGAGATTTGGCAAAGACGGTCAGATAACACTAGTGTAACTAAGTTGGAACTGGGGTTCATCGAGGAGAGATTTGACAAACACTGTCAGATAACACTAGTGTAACTAAGTTGGAACTGGGGTTCATCGAGGAGAGATTTGGCAAAGACGGTCAGATAACACTAGTGTAACTAAGTTGGAACTGGGGTTCATCGAGGAGAGACAAACACTGTTAACACTAGTGTAACTAAAACTGGGGTTCATCGAGGAGAGATTTGTCAGATAACACTAGTGTAACTAAGTTGGAACTGGGGTTCATCGAGGAGAGATTTGGCAAAGACTGTCAGATAACACTAGTGTAACTAAGTTGGAACTGGGGTTCATCGAGGAGAGATTTGACAAAGACTGTCAGATAACACTAGTGTAACTAAGTTGGAACTGGGGTTCATCGAGGAGAGATTTGGCAAAGACTGTCAGATAACACTAGTGTAACTAAGTTGGAACTGGGGTTCATCGAGGAGAGATTTGACAAACACTGTCAGATAACACTAGTGTAACTAAGTTGGAACTGGGGTTCATCGAGGAGAGATTTGGCAAAGACGGTCAGATAACACTAGTGGAACTAGTGGAACCAGCAGGTTACCTCCATACAATGCAAATCACTTCCATGTGCTTTGAGGTGAAGTAGTCTTTATTATAATGAACTGGCTGAATACAGTCCTTTAACAACGGTGTGATAATGACGTACCCTAACCATTAAGACATTTTTGACATACAACTAGCCAGTACTGTCACCATCCCTAAAATCACTATGCTGATTGGCAGACAGAGGTGGTATATCAGACAGTATGACAAAACACTTATTTTTACTGCTCTAGTTATGTTGGTAACCAGTTTATAATAGCAATAAGGCAAGAGGGGGTGTGGTATATGGCCAATATACCACGGCTAAGGGCTGAATCCAGGCACTCCATGTTGCGTCATGCGTAAGAACAGCCCTTAGCCGTGGTATATTGGCCATATACCACACCCCCTCGTGCCTTATTGCTTAATTAATTAAGACTGTGTGGTTCAATCCCTGAATGCTAATTGGCTGACAACTGTGGTATATATTGGTCATATACCACACCTCCTCTGGCCTTATTGCTTAATTAAAGACTGTGTGGTACCCTCTATCTGAAATATTCCAGTCAAGGAAAGAGTAACATACCTTGGGATTACCATATCTAAGAATCAATAGGAAAGATGCTCATTAAACTTAAATCACATTATTGAACAAAACAAAAAGAGGTTGAACCAATTGTTGCAGAGGGATTCCTCCTTGAAAGGTTGAGTACTGCTTTACAAAGCTGAGGGCATCTCCAGACTTTCTTATGAAGCTCAGTCCCTACATATTGATAACACAATAGGTAAAGCTGTTGACCAGATGTTTTTCAACTTCATCTGGAAAAATTATACACATTATATTAGGAAATCTGTCGTTATGGACGCATATGAATATGGTGCTAGTCTTTGAATAATACTTTGAAGGTAAGTTGGGCCAAACATTTCTTAAAGAATCCAACTTCAATTTGGAATTTCATCCCTCATTATATCTTCTCCTGTTTTGCTGGCTTCAATTACATTTTGCTTTGTAACTATAACATTAATAAGATTAATGATGTGCTTTCATAGACACATGAGCCTTGGTGTGGTATTAAAATATAAACATCACTGTCACGCTGGTATGAAGGGTCGGGAGACAGGCGCAGGAATGCGTAATATTTTTTTTAATTAAGCCCAAATTACGGCGTGCCGTGTAAAGGCACGGGGACGAAGACCAAACAAACACGTAACAAAACACAGGGTTGAACCCCAAACAAAAGAGCGAGGAGCACCTCGAATAAATAACACATGCACACAATGATTAACACACAGGACGAGACCCGTAATCATCTGCGCAATCCACAATGGCACGAAAGCTAAAACACACAGCGCAGATACTCACACATACCAACGGACATAGTAACAATAATCGACAAGACAATGGTGAACCAAGTGCACACTTATACAAGTACTAATCACTGGGAATAGGGGCCAGGTGTGCGTAATGACAATCATTTCCCCCATCATAGGTATTTCATTAGGAACAATAAGAATATTTTGTCTAGAAACAAGTCTTTGTTTTTAGGTTGATAATCATATCCTCCTGGTGAGTCACTTTTTTAATGCAGAAGGGATGTTACTCAGTTCTGCAGATTTTTTGGATCTCTTTACATATCCCTGTTACACCTAAAGAGTTTGCATAGTCTTTGATGCTATTCCATCTGGAACTGTACTGCTGTTTAGAGGAGTAACCAGACCTCACCTCACCTTCTTTATTGATTTGATTTGATTTGAGATATCCTCTCTTCGTCCAGTTGACTGACTCTCCAGTAGGAAACATGTGTTTCTCCTTGCTCCCTCAGAACAATACCTGCTTTATTTCAAAGGAAATGTTATATATATTCCTTACTTCTAACTTACTGGAATACATGTATTAATAATATCTGCTGGAAAAACGTTTGGTTATTACCACACAAATAGCTGCTTATCTGCTTGTTAACAAGTTCTTTCAGAATGATCCATAAGTATTACCCTGTGAATCCTTACCTGAAGAAAAAAGACATGAACATTAACTGTACTCTTTGTGATGAGCATCCAGAAACTGTTTGGCATTTATTTTGGCATTGTCTACATGGGAAAGAGATATTTGTAGATTTATAATTGCCAATATTCTTGATGACTTTTGTTTATTATGGGAGAATGTACTGCTCGGTTTCCTTAACTATAACAAGGATAAATAAATAAATTGTACCTCTTAAATCTGTTATACCACATATCCCAGAGGTGCCTTATTGCTATTATAAACTGGTTACCAACGTAATTAGAGCAGTAAAAAGACATGTTTTGTCATGCCTGTGGTATACGGTCCGATATACCATGGCTGTCAGCCAATCAGCCTTCAGGGCTCAAACCACCCAGTTTATCATCTGTAATATGTTGGAACACATATAGCGTATATGTTGTCCCTGTTTGTTTGTATACTTCCTGTATAACGCTGTCTTCCATTAGTATTCTACTGTGTTGCTCCTGTCTCTATTTGACTAGTAAAGCGTTATAGCATGTTATTCTGTGTGGACTTATTGTAACCGTCCATATAGTAGCTTTTTAGTTCCCCTTTGGGGAGGATATCTGGACAATTTGTACATTTATTAACTAAGATATGGGTGTTTTAATTCCTGGCAGTACATTACAGAACAGAGCAGCTGAGTTAGTTGAGGTTACAATCACACAGGATATGTCCCAAATGTCATCCTTTTCCCTATATAGTGCACAACTTATGATCAGGGCCCATAGGACTGTAGTCAAAAGTAGTGCACTCTATAGAGAATAGTGTGCCATTTGGGACTCATCCGTGAGAGGAAACACGTTGCATTACTCAGAGCTTTCATTCATCCTGAACTCTCAGTTTTGAAATGATCTCTAAAGAGACAAGTAAACAAACAGAATGATTAGTGAACATGTTTTGTAAATGGAGGGTTTTTGCCCACTGCAGGGCCCAGCAGACGAGTGTATAGTTCAGCTCGAAGGATGAATCCCAAATGGCAAATGTCAAAAGTAGTGCTATTTGGGACGCAGATCCAGAGTAGCCGACTGGTGCCTACTGTAGTTCAAAGTGTTAATAAGGAGGTTTGCTTGTATGTACCATCCCGGTCTGAGGACTTTACTGTGTGTGTGTTCCTTCATGTATCTGTGTGCAGCAATAAAGGTTGACACCTGTCCCCTCACAGCCAGCCACAACAGACAAGGTC